>NW_028097223.1:0-1611 GCF_014824575.4 Sturnira hondurensis | reverse complement strand
CTCGTGGTTGGTGGATCTAACAAAAGTTCTTACATGTTAAAGTTATGAAATATACTTCTATATAACCCTCAGAATGAATCACAATTAGAGGTAAAAAATTGTTACAACTGAATGATATTTAAAATAATACATTAAAAAACCTATGGGAAAACATAGTGATAAACCTGCACATTATGGAGAGACAGCTGAAAATTCACATGTTTTGCATCCATACTACAAACCCAAGAAAATAAATTACATCCTGGAAAGTAGAAGAATGGAAATAGGCAAGGAGAGATGTTTGCAAGGGTATATAATACTTAAAACAATAGCAGCTACTACCTGTTTGGGTAGGATTTTGAATTAATTCTTTTTTTTTTTGTATAATTTAAGTAAGCTGTCACCAAAAAAAGCATTCTCAGTTTGGGTTAAAAAAATAAAAGAAGGCACAAGAGGAAAACTTGGCATAATTTAAGAATGAAGATAACCGAGACTGGTGACAACGCCACAGGCCTTTGCTCTGTTCTCCCAGCCCAGTCTCCTCGCTCAGAGGGTCCCCTTTCCCAAAGTGCACTTTTTGTGTGTGCAAATGCAGCCCAGCAGAGAGGAAATGACAGGCCCAGACCTGCAAGAGCAGAGCACTGCTGGGGAGCACAGCCTGAGGGGGAACTTGCCCCTGAGCTGCCTCAATTCCTGGCCCCTTACAGGCCCCTTCACAGCCAAGACTCTTCACAACTAAGCAGCAGCAGCAGCATTGGGCTGACCCACACAGGTGCTGCTTCATGATTCACCTGGAACAACACTGAGCTTCCTAACAGCCACGCTGCACTCACACCCATTAGTACCAAAACACAGCTATTTGCACTAAATAGAGTTTCCTTCTTCCCCAGACCCCAACTCTGGAACTCCTCCTGGCAGTGAATTGGAGCCAATGACTATCAGTTCACAGACACCACATGCCACAGACAGACTCGGGACTGGACACAGGCCCTAGATTCCAGAACCTGTGCCCCAGAGCAGACCCAGAACCAAAAGCTGAACCCCAGACCCCGGCCCCAATCCCAAAACTGTCCCCACAACCCAGGCGAGACCATTGACCCTGAATGCCAGACCCCAGACGCCAGAGACTGATGGCAAATGCTGGACACCAGATTCCAAACATCAGAGATAAGAGCCAGAGCTGCACATGGACCCTCCACACACCCACCCAGGACATGAAGCTGCACCCAAAGAGACTCCAGATCCCAGACACACAGACACAGATTCAACCCCAGACCACAGACCCAGGAGACAGAAGCCAGATCTGGAACCAGGACCCCACAGCCAGACTCCACAGCTGCAGCTGGACAATGGAGCCCAGTTGCCAGATGCAGGAGGGGAACTGAGTCCTCACAATGTAAACAGAGCCAGGAGCCGGTAAAGAACATTCTTGACTCTCTAAGTCCGAGCAGGTGACCTCAGAAACAATTTTTGATGCCAATATAAGTGTACAAGGGAAGAAAATAACTCCCGTCACTACTAAATTATGTGAAGCCCTGCAGAGATAGACCAAATAGGCTGACAGAGCAAAAAATAATAACAATGCTTACTCTTGCCCGGAGAAGTCCATGATCTCTCAGAGGCTGCACTTCC
>NW_028097222.1:1226959-1531376 GCF_014824575.4 Sturnira hondurensis | reverse complement strand
TGGTGTTGTGAGACCTGGACAGCTACATGCAAAAATATGAAATTCAAGCACCAACTTACACCATACACTGAAATACACCAAAATAAACTCAAGGTGGATAAAAGATTTAAATATAAATCCTGACACCATTAAAGTCCTAGAAGAGAACATTGGCAGGCAAATGTCAGATATTTCACGCAGCAACTTTTTTACTGATATGTCCCCTAGAACAAGGGACACAAAGGAAAGAATAAACAAATGGGATCTCATCAAAATTAAAAGCTTTTGCATGGCTAAAGAAAACACAATTAAAATAAAAAGAGAACCAACTCTATGGGAAAACCTATTTTCCAATGATACCTCAGACAAGAGTTTAATCTCCAAAACATACAAAGAACTTATATGACTCCACTCTAAGAAGACAAGCAGTCCAATTAAAAAGTAGGCAAAGAACTTGAACAGCCAGGACATACAGAAGATCCAGAGACACTTGAAAAGATGCTCAAAACCACTAGCTATCAGAGAGATGCAAATTAAAAGCACAATGAGATACCACTTCATACTGGTCAGAATGTCCATCATAAACAAAGCAACAGACAACATGTGTTGGAGAGTTTGTGGAGAGGAGGGGACCCTAATCCATTCTTGGTGGGATTGCAGACTTGTACAACCACTGTAGAGAACAGTATGGAATTTTCTCAGAAAACTAAAAATGGACCTGCTTTCATCCAGCAATTCCACTGCTGGAATTGTATTCTAAGAACCCTAAAACACCAATCCAAAAGAACCTATGTACCCCAATGTTCATAGCAGCACAGTTTACAATAGCCAAGAGCTCGATGCAACCTAGGTGCCGGTCAGTAAATGAATGGATCAAAAAATTATGGTACATATACACAATGGAATTCTATGGAACAGAAAGAATGCAGGAACTCCTACCCTTTGCAACAGCATGGATGGAACCGGAAAGCATTATGCTGAGTGAAATAAGCCAGGTGTTGAAATCAAATAACATATGATCTCACCTCTAACAGGAAGGTAAGCAAGAAAACAAACAAGCAAGCAAAATAAAACCAAATACACTTAAATATAGAACAGGGGTACAGCGACCAGAGGGGATAGGGGAGGGAATTTCAGGGGAAAAGGGGAAGGATTTACAGGAACTAGTATAAAGGACACATGGACAACAACTAAGTGGGGGTGAAAATGGGAGGGAGGTGGGGAGCATGGGGGTGGGCTGGGATGGGAGTAAAAGACAGAAAACTGTACTTGAACAATAATTAAATTAAAAAAGGAAAATAAATAAATAAATAAAAAGAAATAAAAAAGACATATGAAGGCTGAATGAATAACATAATAAAACCAGGACACACACAAGGGATTCACTTCAGATCAAAAGACATACACAGACTAAAAGTAAAGGAACAGAAAAAGATATTTCATGAAAATGGAAACAAAGAAATGAGTAAACAAAAGTTGGGGTAGCAATACTTGTACCAGACAAATTAGACTTGAAAAAAAAGGCTATAACAGAAGACACTGAAGGAATTAGGAATTCTACTTTTGGGTATTTATTCCAAAGAAACCCTCCAAACTAAGCCAAAAAACCATATACATCCATATGTTCATTGCAGCATTTACAATAGCCAAGACAGGGTGAAGGGATTAAGAAATACAAATTAATATTTACAGAATAGTCATGGGGATGTAAAGTACAGCAAAGAGAATATAGTCAATAACATTGTAACAACTATGTATGGTGTCAGATGGGTACTAGATTAATTTGGGTGTTCACTATAGAAGTTATATAATATCTAATCACTGTGTTGTACACCTGCAACTAGTATAATATTGTCTGTCAACTCTAGTGGAAAAATAGAAATTCTTTTATAAAACAAGAAAAATTTCTTGTTTTGGATCTGCCTTTTGACTGAGAGATCCCACTTCTGGAATATATCTGAAAGAACCCAAACCATAATTTGAAAGAACATAAGCACTATATGTTCATTGCAGTGTTATTTTCAATCACCAAGATATGGAAGCAGCCCAATTGTCCATCAATAGACAAGTGGATAAAACAACTATGGGACATTTACACAATGGAATTTTACTTGGGCATAAAAAAGAAGAAAATTTTACTGTTTGCAACAGCATGGATGGACCTGGAGAACATCATGTTAAGTGAAATAAACCAAATAGAGAAAGAGAAACACCATATGATTTCATTCATATGTAGAATCTAATGAACACACCGGACTAACAAGCAAAACAGAGACAGACTCAGAGATGAAGAGTGATGACAGCTTGTGAGGGGGTTAGGTTAGGGAATGGAGGGATTGAGCAAAAAGGAAAAAGTGCTCATGGACATGGAGAACAGTGTGGAGATGGGTATAAAGGAACTAAATGGTAATGAAAAAATACAATCAATATTAAACAAGAAGAAAACATTTCCATTTATAATTACATAAAAATACCTGGAAATAGATTTAATTAAGGAGGTAAAGACTTACACTCAGAAAGTTGTAAGACACTGAAGAAAAAGATTCAAGAAGATCCAAATAAATGGAAGGATATACTGTGTTCATGGATAAGAACAATTAACATCATTAAAATATCTGTAATACCCAAAGCAATGTATAGATTCAATGCATTCCTTACCAAAATACCAATGACATTTTTCACAGAGCTAGAGCAAATGATCCAAAAATTATTATGGAACTGCAGATCTTTATGAATAACTACTACAACTTAAAAAGTTGAGGTACCAGTTACAAAAGTATACTACAAGTTTAGAGTAATCAAAAAATCATTGTGCTAGCATAAAAACATGCACATAGATCAGTGGAACTAATAGAGAGTCCAGAAATGAACCCACACCTTTATGGTCAATTAATATTAGTGGTGGAGGCAAGAATATACATTGGGGGTAAAGACAGTGTATTTATAAATTGTGTTTAAAAATTGGGGCAAATAGATGCAAAAAGTGACACTATACTACCTTCTTACACCATACAGGGTGGGGAATAAGTAGTTTTACAGTTTGTATAGAACATAATATAATAAGTAATAAGTAATAATACTAAGAATAAACTGTGTTTCATGTACTCACAACTCTAAACCTATTTTTTCCACACCCTGTATACAAGAATAAATTCAAAATGGATTAAAAACTAAAATGTAAGACCCAAAACTATAAAACTCCTAAAAGAAAACATAAGCACTCAATTGTCTGACATGGCTCTTAGTAATATTTTTTTTCTGATAACTCTTCTTAGGCAAGAAAAACAAAATAAAAAAATTAACAAATGGGACTAAGTCAAACTACAAAGTTTTTGCACAGCTAAGGAAACTAGCAAGGCAAAAAGCCAACCTACTGAATGTCAGAAGACATTCATCACTGATACATCTAAAAATGGGTTAATATCCACAATTTATAAGGGACTCATATAACTTAACACCAAAAAACAAACAATCCAATTAAAAATAGACAGAGGATCTGAATACGTATTTCTCCAAAGACAGCATACAGACGGCCAATAGACATATGAAAAGATGCTCAATGTCCCTATTTAACAGAGAAATGCAAATTAAAACCACAGTAAGATATCACCTCACACCATTCAGAATGGTTATCATCAGCAAATCAAGTAAAAATTGCTTGCTAGGATATTGCCAAAAGGGAACCCTCCTCCAATATTGGTAAGATTGCAAATTGGTGCATTGCAAATTGGAAAACACTATGGAGGTTCCTCAAAAAATTATAAATAGAACTACTTTATGACCCAGCAATTCCACTTCTGGGTATTTATCAGAAGAAATTCAAAACACTAATTTGAAGGGATACAACAAGTATGACATTTTGGAAAAAGTGAAATTATAAGGGCTGGGAGATTTAAATGAAAGGAAGGGAGAAATGCACCTCTTCTTCTGGAACCCACCAGTGTGGACATGTGGACCAGTGCTCCAAGGGAATGGTGGGCCCTGGAAGCCATATGGCTGGGTGGTTGGTGCCAGGCCCATGGCCAGCATGATGGAGCCCCTGCACTTTAGGCTGCAGCAGTTCGCAGCAGTCCCAGGCACCTGTCTTGGCAAGCTGCAGTGGTGGCATGTAGGTGCTGGCCCCACACACAGACTCCAGGAAGAAGCCTGAAGTCTGACAGTGGTGGGGAAAGAAGCTGAGTGGCCTGGATGGTGGTGCTGCTGCCATCTGCAGTTCCCTAAAATGGTATTGTTAAATGGGAGAAGGAACTGAGCACAGCCCGGACTAGTTTGGCAGAGGGGCAGTTGTGTTTTTCCTCTGGTGCTCTGGAGAGGATGGGCTCTGAGGAAGAAGTCAGCCATTTTTCCAAATTGTGCAGTTTTTTTTAAAAAAGACCTCTTTCCTTTTTCACCAAAACTCTGCCTCTAGAATTTGCCTATGGGTGGGGTGGGCAGCTGAACTCTACTTTCTATTTTGTAACACTAGCTGGAAATCAAACCTGCAACATTTTGGTAGATGGGACAATGCTCCAGCTAGCTGAGCTACCCAGCCAAGGCTTTCCTAGGAGTTTCTAACCAACACAGAAGCTCAGCTGCATTTCCATCCTTAGGCTACTTAAAATCAGAATCTGCAGGTGTGGGGCTCAGGGGTCCCTGTGTAGCCAGAGTTGAGAACCAGTGTCTTAAGAGGTTGTCACAGCAGCCTAGGCAAGAGATGAGCCCATCCGTATTAGGATAGTAGCCATGAAGAGAGGAATTCGAGGTATACACAGGTATTTTGCGGTAGAATAGACAGGCTTGGCTGAATGTGGGGAGGGAGTGAATGGGAAGAATTAGGATTAATCCTCAGTTTCTGGCTGGGCAACTACTATCAATGGTTCTCAAACTCTAGTGTGCTTCAGAGTCACCCAGAAGGCTAGTTAGAACACAGATTGCTGAACCCCACCCACAGCTCCAGTTTCTGATACAGTTTCTGGTGGGGCTTGAGAATTTGCATTTTTAATAAGCTCTTAGGTGATATTGTCTGTCCAAGGACCACATTTTAACCTGCTAGGAGAGTTTTTAAAACTTTCCATCAGGTTGCATATCGATGAATTAAGTCAGAATCCTGGGAATGGGATCCAGATGGCATTACTTTGGAATCCCTTGGGAACCTTTTAAGACATTAACCAATCTGACCTTCCCCAGAGGCTGAGTTACTTGGTCTGAGGTAGGGTTTGAACATTGATATATATAAAAGCTCCTTAGGTGATTTTTCTAATTATGTGTGACTAGCTTTGATAGCAATAAAGCTAGGTGGGTAGTGATGCCATCTACTGAGATAGGTACAGGTGTTCTCTCTAACTCTCTGCCAGGCTTTCAAATGTCACCTACCTCCAAGGAAATTGCTATCACTGCCCTATGTGTGGGGCTCTTAAAATATCTGGAGCAACAGACAGAGCTCCTGCATGTCCTTTTCTTGTAAATACATAATGTTGTATAATTTCCAGGGAGCTGTTAACTCAGTCTTTATAAGAATACAATAGATAGTGTCATTATTTAGGAATAGCTACTCCCCGTTGCATTCCCTATGCCAAGCACATTGCCTGACCCATTAGAAGCATTACATACATATTTAAAACTACTTATGAAAATGAGAAATTTATAAAAAATGGAAAAACAATCAAAGGCTTGGAAACTTTATATATTAGTAAGCAATGAGTTTAACAGATCTCAATGCTGGTTGTGAAACATGAGGATTCTGATATGGCTCAGATGCAATACACCAAGGGGAACTCAACATTGACCCAGTAGCATTCAGATCATGGGAAAACAAAGACATTGCCATTCCTTGATGAGCTATAGGGTCAGTCTTGTCAGGGACAGCCTCTCCTTGTGTTATGACTAGTGGAAATGGCCAGGTAACACATACTCATGTTTTTCATCAAGACATTCATATGATGTAGCTAATAGATTCATGGCCACCATCCAAGTTATGCAAGAAGTGTCACTCCTCTTTATTTTCTTAAATTCTACATTTAACTAGCAACCTACCTAGGAATAAAGGTACTTATAGGGGTGAAACTCCACGATATCTTTATTGGGGGTCATGATTCACCCTATAGCTGAAGGGCTAAGGTGGAGTTAAATATTTGGAAAGGTGCCTTGTAGTCTTAGTCCATACTGTTTGCCTGTAATAAGTCAATATTGGACCTCGAAATTGGGAAGCTCAACTTCCATTCTGTGACTGGACATGAAAATTTTTACATGGGCTGGATGTACCCACAGCCCACATTCCCTGGGTGCACCACACAGCCATGACCCCAAAAGTTCTACCAAGCCCTTCAGACTGTTGGGTATGGGTGAATAATCCTGCTAATAAGGACTCATCTCTTTTTTGCCACTGAATCAATCTCTTCTCAGGTTCTCCTCCTTCTACTAACGACCTTGGATGTTCATCCGCCTCCTGTCATCTTTCAAGATGCCTGGCGTCATCTTCTTGGGGAGCTTAGGTTGTCAGTTAGGATATTTGACTTCCTTGTCTGAAAACACTTGAAAGAAAGGGAAAACAAAGGCCTGGCTCTTTCTTAGACTAAGAGAGGGAGAAGTTCAGATTCCAAAGCAGAATATACTCTGTTCTTGTAATTATTCAACACATTAATATCTCAATAAATTTTTCTGCTATGGTACTAAATTAGAATAGAACATATCTCCTAGCATCAAACCATTTTAATGGTCAATGTGGTAGTAACTCTCCAGGGCTTTTGTGACTATGGGGGTGGGTAGCCCTTGAATCTTCTTGACTCTGTCAGAAGACATATCTCTGTTGAGTAGGAAGCCTTCTTACAAACACAACAGTCACAATCTTTGGCAGGTAAACATCTGCACAGCTCTGTGGAATGTTCCAGAACCTTCCCCTTAGCATTAAATTGGTATTTCATTAGAACACTTCTTTCTAGATAAATATGTTCCTATTGAAAAGCAACGCAACTAGCCCAGATACACTAATAAATCTCTCTAGAGGGAAGATATGCCTTAATTGGCATGTCATAGTAAATCTTGCCTAACAAACATCTACTTAGCATCCACTGAGTGCCAGGTGCTGAGGAGTCAAGGAGAGAAAGATCCTCTAGGAACTTTGAGTTTACAGGGTGAATAGCAACAAACTTTTATAATAATATGAGGTGATAAAACATGAATAAAGAATCTAGGAGCAGAGTGGAGGGCCAATAGAAAATTCATAGAAGAAACGAGATGCGATCTGGTTTGTGAAGGACACATGAATATTCTTCAGGTGGAAATGAATGAGAGGTTATTCTGGGAAGAGAAACAGCCTTTGTGCATGCTATTGTGTGCATTGGGAAATGGAGTCGGAGCTTGTCAGAGTTGCTTTTGAGTAGAGCAGAAAATATAAGTTTCTCTAAACCTGAGTTTTATGACTAACATGTAAAACTTTCACATAGCTTCTCAAATACTATTACTACTACCCCCACCTCTACAGAGCTACAATTGGCCATACTTTTACTAGGTCGGGAGTTAAATGAATGTTATGGATTGTTTCATTGGCTCCTCATGTCTCTGTGAATAGGCTCTCCCATTATTCTAATTTCATGCAAATTGTTCATCGTATTCTGACAAGTTACTATTTGTTTTTTCAGGTACCTAAGAGGCTCACATGTTTTTTGTGTGACTGGCTTATTTCTGTAGAGTCATATAGTTAAAAAAGTTTTTTTAAAGAGCAAAAGCCCTGATTTGAGGCAGACTGAGGCAACCAGCATGATGTCTAACTGAAATCTTTTGTTATACCACTGGATGTTTTACCTCACTGTTTTGACCTCTCTGTTTGACTTTAGGGACACTTGCTTCTCCTTTTTGACTTTGACAACAGTTTGAATCCAAGACTTTTAATTAGAATTATATCTACTCAGATGGACTTTCCACCTTCAGAGTGTTTTCTGGAGTGAACACTCAACATGTTTTGGAGTGAACATTCCATGAAACCAATTTAATCTCTTATCAATTTTCTCCACAGCACAGTTAAACCATTTCCAAAAATGTTAACTCTACTAAAATTATTTTCATTTGGATCAATTTTTTTCCATTTAAAATTTGAAATGAAATTTGATGTATTGATTAAGTATTGTCCATATCAAATTGTATTGATCCTGGCTTCCACTTTGTGTAATAGTCATTATTTCTATTAAGTCCATTTTTTACTGGGTCAAATTTGCAGATCTAAATTTTTTTAAAAAATAAAGTTTGATTCTTCTATCAGTTTTTAGTCAATTACAAGGTTTGTTGTGTGCAGTTTTAACTGTTTAACTATTTATAACTGTATAAATAATTACTGGTATAATTATTTATACCAGTAATTTAAAAAATTAGACTACCATAAATTGAACTAAAATAATGCTTTGCATTTATTCCTTATTAATGAAAAAGTGTGAACATTTTTGTATGCACACATGAGTGTAAAGAGAGAAAAGAAGAGAGTAGAGGGAAAGAGAGGGGAGGATGAAGAGGAATGAAGTAGAGGAAGTAGGAAAAAGACCAATAGAGAGATAGAAATAGAGACATACAGAGAAAAACTTAGATAGAATAGAAACCTGGAGGGAGAGAGATTTTGAGATTTATTGAGAGAGAGAGAGAGAGAGAGAGAGAGATGATTTATTGAGACAGAGGACCATTGCTCGCCAAACTTTCAAATATATGTCAGAGTTTAAATGTCCATGGAGTCAACATCTCAGGATGTGAGAACAGTGTTTCATTAGTGTTTGAAAGTTAGTTTGTCCTGAGCAGAGGCAGGAACGAGGTCCTCATTGGCCTGAGCAAGAGGCCTGGAGAAGAGGTCTGAAGACAGCAAGAGTATATAGAAGGCAGCATTCAAGGCACTGACTGACAGTGATAGCTCTCCAGATTACCTACGAAAAAAGATTACTAGGCAACACCAACCTTAAGCATTTCTGTTCACAGGAAGGTCACATGAGGTAACCTGCAGTTGAGGGTATCTCAAGAGTCCCATTGAACTCTTGATATCTTCAGGGTTTTCAAGACAGAGGCCATTGATATGGATTTCTATTGTATCTTATAAAGCCAGGAGAAATGCAGGCTCATGCCTAACAGAACTTTCTTTTCAATGGATATTCATTTCCTACTGGATTAAGCATGGTTTCTTCTAGCATAGAATCCTGGGTCCTTAGCACAATTTAGCTGGTGTCCACTTCTCAAGCCTCCACTCCTATCATGAGGTGCCAAAGCACACTTTACTCAGACCAATCTGGAAGCCTACTGTTTACACAGTCTTCCTGTTTCTCCCATGTCAATTTTTCCTGGAATTCCATGTCCTGCTTTTTTGCCTGGAAAATGTATACACATCTGTCTAAGCCCTTTCCAAAGGGGCTCTTGATTTTGTGCACTAGGCAGGGTGGTAGAAAAGACATGGGGGACTGTTTTAAACATGAAGCACAGGGCAGTGACTAGGGCAAACTGTGCAGCAGGGCACACAGTTTGGGGCTTGGAGGTAATCAGGGACTAGGAGAGGAACTAGGAGAAACAAGCAGTTGGAAGGGACTGGGGAAACAGGAAGTTCTGGAAGAGATTGCAGGAGGCTTAGACTTCAACTTGCAGGATGCTACAGAAAATGAGAGGGTGTGGAGGGTATGGAAAGTTGGATGTGACTAGAAGTAATTGGAAGGTAGTAGATATTGGGGGTGGGAGGGTCAGTTGTGCACTCCTTTGCTTTCTACTGTCCCCCATGGAGACCCTAGTGCAGCACTGAACACATTTGGTGCTGAGTGCTGTGTCTCTTGCCCAGTAGTCTGTGAGCTCCTCTCTCGGTCCTAGAGTGGGATTGGGAGGAGTGTGTAGCGACTGAGCCTCTATCACCTTGGGAAAGACTCATTGGTAAGAAGAAATGAGCTGGTAGGCAGGGCTCCACAATTCTCCTTAGCAGACACCTGCTCCTCTCTCCTCAGGACAGTCTCTTCCACATCACTAAGCTGTGCTGTTAGAGAGAATGGGAATGTGTGACTCTCACTGGGGACAACACAAGTTGTGAGGCAAGATCTTTACTTGAACTATTTTTTGAACTTAAGGTATCATCAGGTTCTTTGCCTGGGCTGTCTGTTTTGGGCTCTGGGGGTAGAATCATTTGCTAAGAGTTATGAGCTAAGTTAAAAAAGAAATGTGAAGGAAATTTACCCAATGGGGACATCTGGAAACAAAATGTCTATAATCCTGTTCCTGCTGCTGTGTAATCTTGTGTGACTTCGGGTAAGCTGCTTGATCTCTCTGAGCCTGATTTTCTGCATCTTCACAGTGGGGATCAGCTATCTTTTAGGCTGTTGTTATAAGTGAATGTGTTATGATATCTTTAGTATTTATTTTTTATTGATATTTTAATTCCATTTTAATTGATTTTTGTGTCTGGTGGAGGGTCAGAATTTAACTTATTTTTTTCCTGAATGAATAGATAATTATACCACAATGCCATTTACAGAATAACTCATTTTGCTTTCATCAGTGAGAAACTCCATCTCATCATACATTAAATTCTGATGCGTCCATTTCTGTACACTCAAATTGCATTCCATTAATTCATTGGCCTATGCCTGGGCTCATGTCATACTGTTTTATTATTGTAGCTTCACAATATGTTGTGATATATGGTCCTTCATTTATTTTAAGATTTCTTCTTGGCTATTCTTAGGCTTATTTTTCCTCAGATGAAAGTTTTTATCAAGTTATTAAGTTACAAAAATATTGAGACTCAATTCTAACTTTGTACAATTCTATAGGAATTCAGGGAATGTCTTAGCTGAGGCTTCTACAACGCTGCCCCCCCCCAAAAAAACCCCCAAACTTTAGACTGTGTGGCTTAAACATCAGAAATTTATTTCTTATAGTTCTAGGGGCTGGGAGTCTAAGATTGGAGTACCAATCTGCTTGGGTTTTGGTGTGGGCCCTTTTCCTAGCCTTCAGAGGACCATTTACTCATTGTGCCTTCACATAGTAGAGAAACAGAGAGCTCTCATGTCTCTTACCTTTTTTAAAAAAATAAGGGCACTAACCCCATTATGAGGACCAGACCCTCATAACATCACCTAATTCTAATGAGCTCCCAAAGATCTCGTCTCCAAATGCCATCACATTGGGGTTAGGACATATTGAAAATTTTCAATTTTCAATATGCAAATTGGTGAGGGGCAGGGGAGACATTCATTCCATAACAGGGAGAAATAGCATTTCTTTATCTTTAGTTTATTTTTTAATGTTTTATTTATTTATTTTCAGAGAGAGGGGAAGGGAAGGAGAGAGGGAGAGAAATATCAATGTGTGGTTGCCTCTCATGTGTCCCCCACTGGGAACTGGCCTGCAGCCCAGGCATGTGCCCTGACTGGGAATCGAACCTTGATCCTTTGCTTCACAGGCCTGTGCTCAATCCACTGAGCTACACCAGCCAGGGCTATCTTTAGTTTATTTTTTAAAAATATGTATTTATTTATTTTTAGGGAGAGTAGAAGGGAGGGAGAAAGAGAGGGAGGGAAACATCTATGTGAGAGTGAAACATTGGTCAGTTTCCCCTCATACATGCCCTGATCAGGGAGGCATCTCTTTAAAATAGTGACTTTTCCTAATGAAAAGAATAGCATGTACTTCACTTTACTCAGGTTTTTCTTTTTGTCTTTTGTTATTTTCTTTATATAGTTTTTGACATTTCTGATGAAATATCTTCCTGGTAGTATACGTTGTGAATGTAGCATACATTGTGAGTGGTATCTTCTTCATTTTACTTTCCAGTGAGATACTATTCACACTTATGTTGAACCATGATTCTGTCCAGCACCATGTCCCTCTTCATTCACCACACTCTGATCACATGGCCACTGCAGGAGCTGCAATATAGGACAATATGATCCTTCTCCACAGGAGCATTTAACTAGACCAGTGGAAACTGTCCTTGTATGGCAGGAATGGTTTCTCTGAGACTGGTGGCATTATGTAGACACCTTGACTCTTCTAACATCAAGGCATCAGAAGCAAGAATCAGCTATGGAAATGGAATCAGGGAAAAACTAGCCTCTCTACCCCAGGTAAATTAGGGTGATTTCCAGAGACAAGGGATGGATTTTATTGCATCTAAGAGGTCAGACTAATGGAAAACTTCAACTTAGCAACAGCAGTCAAGCATACAAGAGCAACCAGATGTGGAATGGAACACAAGAGAGATTTTCTATGGCAACACTATGAAGAAGTGAGGTGGAGGAAAGATTGGTGCACACAGTTGTGAGTTCATGTGTCGTTAAACTGACCAATCAGTTTGGAAAACACAAGGGTAAGTAAGTAACACTAGCAAGATTAGAACTGACATTTGTCTAACTTCAGAGAGCAGGTTCTTCTATCTATGGGTATACCTCATATACTGCTGTCCCCTCAGTCTCTTATACATACTTACTCTCCATTTCTTTCATACATTCCTCCCCGTACCTCTACTTTCTCCTTTCATCCTTGTTCCACCCTCCACTCTGTCACACTTTACCTTGGTGACTGTGGCTCACCACAAGGCTACCACTATCCTGGAGTGGGGGCAGTGCATAAGGCTGAGGGGAAATGACCTCTACCTCCTTTTCCTTACTCCCTTCTTACAGCAAATCACTAGCATAAAAGCTTTGGGCCATCTGTAACATCAGATTGCTCCATAAATGACACATAACATAAAAATAGGTTTCATATTCTGGAATGAAAAAAACAAGTGCACTAACCCTCCTTAACCCCCCATTTGATGTCCTGTGTAAACCGAGACATTCCATTTAAATCAAGCAGATGGTGTAATTTTCTTGTCCTTCCTCATGTGCACAGCTCAGCTTTGGGGATGAGGATGCTGTCATTTTGCCTGGGCTCTTTGATTCATGTTGTAATTGTTGAGGTTAGTGTGACACTTGATGGAATCTCTGTAGTGAATGCATCTTTCATTACTGGCAGAAAAGGAAGGGAACACGGAGATACCTTTTTATTGAGATATAAATTCAATAATTAATTTAAACATTCTTTGAACACCTACTATGTACAGATTACTGCTTAGGACTTGGGTTAGAATTGAGCAAATGATCCATAGCTTAAGGGGCACAGCCTTAGCAGAGATAGCAATTGCCAGTGAAGGACAATGTAACATGCTAAGTGTGATAAGGAGTGTTCACATAGTGTTCTGGCAATAGGTCAGAATTTGACCGAGGAAAAAATATTTGCAATACAGGTGACAGATAAAACAGAATAATGAGTTGTCAAAAACTGATTAGCAATATATTATCATCAAACAGAAAAATGTAAAAATGTGTGAGTGAGAGCAACCATGTGACCAATAAATATATATTAATCAAATTGAGATACAATTTTACCCTTGAAAGATCAGAAATAATTAGAAACAAGGAAAAATGTGTAGAGCTGGTAAGGATGCTGGGAAGAATATGTATTCTTATGTATCATTGGTGAAAATGTTATTTATCATGTTGGGAGTCATGTTGGGAACATAATCATGGCATATTTATTCAACTTAAACATATACCTACTGTTTGTTTGATCTGCCCCACATTTCGTAATCTATCCTATGTAAAGTTATTTGTTGAGGAAGCAAAATTGAAGCCATTTAAATATGAGTTAGATCTATGACTATGGATCAGAAATAATATTTATTATTCATTATTAATTAGAATAACAAGTTGCATAAAACATATATAGTATGATTTTGTTTTGGCAAAACAAAATCATACTATAATGACAAAAATTCTATCTGTGTGAGTATGTTTATAAATATTTAAGTGAGTATGGACCCAAGTTGGTGGAATAGGTGGAAGTTGCATTCACCTCTTTCCATGAACACATCAAAATTACAACTAAATTATAAAACAATCAACCTGGATAACCATATGAAGACTAGCTGAGCAGAAGTCATTTAACTAAGGATATAGAGAAGAAGCCATTTCGAGTCTAGTAGGAAGGGTGGATATGTGGAAAGGCCTGGCTGCACACGCACACGGAATGGTTGAGATTCTGGAGGGATATCTCAGCTGCAGAGGCCCTGCTTGAGCAGTGAGGGGTCTCAACATCATGCCTTGTTTCTTATCCCAGAGCACCAGTGCTGGGAAGAGAATCCAACACATCTTTGGCTATAAAAATTAGCAAGGATTTCATTGGCCCAGGTGAGGCAGAAGGCTGCTGGAAAGCCTGGTGCCTTCTTACAGGGACAGCATTCAAACTCTTGCTTATAAGTACTCACCCTGGGCCTTGGCAGAGCATGGTGGCTCTGAGGGTGCTAAAGCAAACAGGGAGAGACTGGAATTGTGTGGCTTTGAAGAAAGGTCTGGAAGGACAGCCAACAATGTCCCTGTGCTGTGTTCTTCTCTGTCAGCACCTATGGAAACCATCTTTCCTTGGTTGAACACCGCCCCCCCTCCCCCCGCCTCCCCACATAGCATCAGTCTGTTCCCACACTGACTACTACCAGAAGCCCAACCCTATAAAGCTCATACATAGTTCTGGGTTCTACCAGTAGTTACCAGCCTGGGTGCATGTTGAATATTTTTTCTTAAAATTCTGAGCAAGTTCTGGGAGGTGCTAGAGGGACAAAAGAAGAAATTCACTGTGTGGCTTTAGAATGAGGGCCATTTTCCTAGAACACCCAAGCACTGCCACCACTCCTGTGTTGGGCCCAACCCCATTTCACAGCATTAGCTTGGGGAGTTGCATTAGCAACACCCTACTGACTCCCTGAAGCCCTGTCCTATTCAGCTCACAAACAGCTGTGGGATCTGCTCAGTTGCCAGCATGGGCCTAAAATGAGGTTTTTCTTGAAAAACTGTCAAACTATTTCAGGAAAACTCAGGAGTGGGGGTGGGAAGGATACCAGACACACGTGGGGGAGGCTCAGTTGTGCAGCTTTAGGACAAGAGCCATCTTCTTGCGTAACAGATAGACATCAATTCCTCGGATAATCTGTCTCTCCACAGAACCAAATATTAACCTGCTTTAGCCTTATGAACTCTATTGAGTCCACCCTGATAATTCCCCTACCCCACCACACAGCAAAGGTCCACAGGCCCCACAGAGGTGGTAAGTGGCATTGGTGTACCCTGAGATTTTTGCTGAGTAGAGGCAATCAATCTACCAGATACAGAATTGATAACAATGGTTATAAAGATGCTCAAGGAGTTTAGGGGAGGAACTCAATAAGAACTTCAACAAAGAGATAGTAAGTGTAAAAAGGGACATTAAAACCATAAAAAATAACTAGTCAGAAGTGAGGAATGCAATATTTGAAACAAGGAATACACTAAAAGGAGTAAACAGCAGGTTAGATAAAGCAGAGGATCAAATAAATGACTTGGAAGAAAATGTAACAGAAGTATGCAATTGGAACAGAAAAAGAAAAGGAAAGAAAAGACAAGAAATAAAGAGAGTTTAAGGGACCCGTGGGACAATCGAGCATAACAACATTTGCATCATAAGGGTATGAGAAAAAAGAAAGAACAAGGGATTGAAACTTATTTAAAGAAGCTATGTCTAAAAATTTCCCTAACCTGGTGAAAGAAAAAAATGCATACAAGTCCATGAAGTGCAGAGAGTCTCAAACAATATAAATGCAAAGAGACCCACAAGACACATCATACTTAAAATGCCAAAGGTCAGAAACAAAGAGAGAATCTTAAAAAGAGCAAGAGAAAGACAGTTAACTACAAGGGAGCTCCCATAGGACTGTTAGCTGATTTCTCAACAGAAACTTTCCAGGCCAGAAGGGAGTGACATGATATATTCAAAGTGATAAAAAGCAAGGACCTACAACCCAGACTACTCTACCTATCAAGGCTATTATTCAAAATTGAGGGAGAAATAAAGATCACTCCAGAAAAGGAAAAGGAAAAGGAACTCATCATCACCAAACCAGCAGTATAGGAAATGTTAAACGGTGTTCTTTAAGAAAGAAAAAAGAAACATAAATATAAATAATAAAAAGGTAATTACTATGTAGCTATCAACAATTATGTTAAATGTAAATGAATTTAATGCTCAAATCAAAAGATACAGGGTAGCTCAGTGGATAAAAAAATAAGACCCATATATATGCTGTCTACAGAAAACCCACTTCAGATCAAAAGACACACATAGACTGAAAGTGAAGGGATGGAAAACTAAATAAAAATTTAAAAAATGCTGGGATAGTAATACTTATATCAGACAAAATAGACTTTAAAACAAGGCTATAACAAGAGACAAAGAAAAACATTTTGTAACAATTAAGGGATCAATTTAACAAGATGATATAACCTTATAAACATTTATGCATCCATCATAGGAGCACCTAAATATATAAAGCAAATATTGATAGTCATAAAAGAAGAGATTAACAGTAATACAGTCCAATCAGGGAATTCCTTCATCCCATTGAAATCAGTGAATAGATATTCCAAGCAGAAAATCTACAAAGAAACAGCAGTCTTAAATGACACATTGGCCCAGGTGGATTTCATTGGTGTTTTCAGAGCATTTCATTCCAAAGCAGCAGAATATACATTCTTCTCAATGAACATTGAACATTTCCCAGCATACACCACATGTTAGGCAACAAAACAAGTCTTAGTAAATTTAAGAAGATTGACATCATATCAAACATTTTTGGTCAAAATGGTATAAAACTAGCAATCAATTACAAGAAAAATAATTTGAAAAACCCCACACACATGTAGGATAAATAGCATGCTACTAAACAATGAATGAGTTGAAAATAAGATCAAAGAAGAAATAAAAAGATATCTTAAGATAAATAAAAATGAAAAGGCAACAAACCAAAGTTTATGGGGCACATTGAAAGCAGGCCTGAGAGAGATGTTCACAGTAATACAGGCCTATCTCAAGACAAGAAAAACTCAAATAAACAATCTAACCTTACACCTAAGGGAACTAGAGGAAGAACAACAAACATAGTCTACAGTGAATAGAAGAAAGGAAATAATAAAGATCAGAGGGATATAAATAAAATAAAGTCTTCAAAATCAGTCTTCAAAATCCAACAGTTTGCTATTTTAAAAGAGAAGCAAGATTAATAACCTTTAACCAGATTCATCAAAAACAAAACAAGACAAAAAAAAGAGAGCTCAAATTAAAAAAAATCAGAAATGGAGGAGAAGAAGTAACATCTGGAACCAGGAAAACACAAAGAATTATAAAAATACTGTAAACAATTATATGCCAACAGATGAACAATCCAGAAGAAATGGATATATTTCTAGAAACACACAGTTTTTCAACACTGAGTTATGAAGAAACAGGAATATCTGAACAGACCAATTCCAACCAATGAAATCAAATCAGTAAACAAAAAACTTCCACAACATAAAATTCCTGGACTGGATGTTTTCACAGGTGAATGTTACCAAATATTCCTGATAGAATTAATAACTATCCATCCCAAACCATTCCAAAAAATTCAAGTGTAGGGAAGGCTTCTAAGTTCATTTTATGATGCTCACATTGTCTTGATTTCAAAACCAGATAAAGAGATTACAAGCAAAGAAAATTACAGTTCTATATCTCTAATGAACATAGATAAAACAATTCTCAATAAAATATTAGCAAATTAAATTTAGCAATGCATTAAAAAAGATCTTATAACATGATTAAGTGGTATTTATTCCTGGAATGTGAGGTTGGTTCAATATTCACAAATTAATTAATGTAATACACCACATAAACAAAATGAAAGACAAAATCATATGACCATGTCAATTGATGCAGAAAATGTATTTGACAAAATCCAGCACCCATTTATGAAAAAACTCTTAGCAAAGTACATACCTCAACATAATAAAGGCAAATCCACAGCTAACATCATACTCAATGGGCAAAAGCTAAAAGTGTTTTCCTTAAGGTCAGGAATAAGACCAGGATGTTCATTTTCACCAATCTTATTCAACACAGTACTGGAAGTCCTAGCCACAGCAATCAGACAAGAAGAAATAAAAGGAATTCATATTATAAAGGAAGAAATGAAACTGTCATTTGCAGGTGACATGAAACTATGTGAACAGAAACATTAGAATTCCACCAGAAATCTACCAGAACTGATGCATAAATTCAGTAAATTTGCAGAATACAAAATAAATATTCAGAAATTGGTTGCATTTTATACACCAATAATTAACTATCAGAAAGTGAAACTAAGATAACAATCCCATTTACAATCACATAAAAAAACCTAAGCATAAATTTAACCAACAAGGTAAAAGACCTGTAATCAGAAAATTATAAGACACTGCAGAAAGAAATTGAAGATATAAATAAATGAAGACACATACTGTGTTCATGGATAGGGAGAATTGCTATTATTAAAATGTTCATACTATCTAAAGCAATCTACAGATTCAATGCAATACTATTAAAATACCAATGGCATATTTTTTAGAACTAGAACAAATAATCCAAAATTTATATGGAACCACAAAAGATTTTGAATAGTGGCAGCAATCTTTTTTCCATTTTTGAATTTGATATATTTTTAAGTATATCTTATTGATTATGCTATTACAGTTGTCCCAATATTTTTCTCTCATTTATCCTCCCTCTGCCATGCACCTCCCCACCCTCCAGCATCCCCTCACTTAGCTCATGTCCCTAGGCTTTACTGATAAGCTTTTTTGCTTCTCTATTTTTTATACTATTCTTAACCTCCCCCTGTCTATTTTCTACTTACCATTTAGGCTTCTTATTCCATGTACCTTCCCCCCATTATCCCTTTTCCCCTCCCCACTGATAACCCTCCATATGATCTCCATTTCTGTGATTCTGTTCCTGTTCCACTTGTTTGCTTAGTTTTTGTTCCTCTTTTTCAGGCTCAGTTGTTGATAGTTGTGAGTTTGTTGTCATTTTACTGTTCACTGTTTTTGATCTTCTATTTTCTAGATAAGTAACTTTAACATTTCATATAATAAGGGCTTGGTGATGATGAACTCCTTTAACTTGACCTTATCTGGGAAGCAATTTATCTGCCCTTCCATTTTGAATGGTAGCTTTGCTAGATAGAGTAATCTTGGATGTACGTCTTTGACGTTTGTGACTTCTGCCTTTTGACCTGGCAATTTCACTGTTGGGGTTATACTGTTAGAACTCTGAAACACCAATTCAAAAGAACTTATGCACCCCAATTTTCATAGCAGCACAATTTACAATAGCTAAGTGCTGGAAGCAACCTTAATACCTACCTATAAATGAGTAGATCAAAAAACTGTGGTACATTTACAAAATGGAATACCACACAGCAGAAAGAAAGAAAGATCTCCTATTTTGTGACAGCATGGATGGATTTCAAGAGTGTTATGCGAAGTGAAATAAGTTAGTTGGTGAATAACAAACACTATATGATTTCACCTATAAGTGGAACCTGATCAATAAAACAAACAAGCAAGCAAAATATAACAAGAGATGCTGAAATAAAGAACAGACTGACAGTAATCAGAGGGGAGGCAGGAAGGGAATAATGAGGGGAAGAAAGAGAAGGGTCACAAAGGAACATGTATAAAGGACATAGGAACAAAGCCAAAGAGGGGTGGAACTGAGGGTGAGAGGTTGAGGTAGGTGAGGTGAGGGGAGGGAAGGGGGAAAATAGAGAGAATAATGTACTTGAAAAACAATAATGAAAAAAAGAAAAAAATTACTTTTTTTCCAGCCCCTTCTTGCCTGTAAGGTTTCTTTTGAGAAATCAGCTGACAGTGTTATGCACTCCTTTGGAGGTAACTCTCCTTTCCTATTGCTGCTTTTAAGATTCTCTCTTTTCCTTTAATCTTGGGTAATTTAATTTTGATGTGCCTTGGTATGTTCCTTATTGGGTCTAATTTCTTTGGGATTCTCTGGTCTTCCTGGACTCCCTGGAGGTCTATTTCCTTCACCAGATTGGGGAGATTTTCCTTTACTATTTGTTCAAATAAGTTTTCAATTCCTTGCTCCTTTTTTTCTCCTCCTGGCACTCCTATGGTTCCGATGTTGGAGTGCTTAAAGTTATCCCAGAGGTTCCTAAGTCTCTCCTCATTTTATTGCATTATTGTTTCTTCATTCTATTCTGGTTGGATGTTTATTTCTTCCTTTTGTTCCAAATTGCTGATTTGAGTCCTGGTTTCCTTCCATTCATGGTTGGTTCCCTGAATATTTTGCTTTACTTCATTTTGTGTAGCCTTCATTTCTTCCTTCATTTTGTGACCAAGCTCAATCAGTTCTGTAAGCATCCTGATTACCATTGTTTTCAATTCTGCATCAGATAGGTTGGCTATCTACTCATTTCTTAGCTCCTTTTCTGGAGTTTCGATCTTTTCTTTCATTTGGGCCACATTTCTTTGTCTAATGCACCCGTTACATTGTAAGGGGGCAGAACCTTGGGTATTTGCCAGGGCAGGGCAATGCTCTTTGCTGCATTATGGCACTGTCTGTGGAGGAGGGGACAGAGAGGGAACAATGCCACTTGATTGATCTGCTCTAGCCCCACGTTCCAACAGACTCTCCTATGAGACTGGATGTTTCTCCAACCTTTGCAACCTCCACAGTATTTTACAGCTAGAGGTTCTGAGTCTTTTGTTTCCCAGCCATCTAGCCCCACCTCACCTGCTCAGCCCTCCACCTTGCTGAGTGACCTCTCCACCCAGGCCACCCATCTCTGTTCCTTCTGCCGGTCTGGATGAATGTTTCTTTATTTCCTTGGTTGTTGGAGTTCCATGCAGTTTGATTTTCTGGCTCTTCTGGTTGTTTATTATTTTTAAATTAGTTGTTATTCTTCTTTTGGTTGTATGGGGAAGTGAAGCATTTCTACTTATGACTCCATCTTGGCTGGAACTCTTAGTGACAGCAATCTTGAAAAAAAAGATAAAAGTTGGAAGTATTACACTACCTATTATTAAACTATCCTACGATGCCATTGTAATCAAAACATTGTGGTACTGGCATAAAAGCAAACACATCAATGGAAAGGAATGAGAGCTCAGAAAAAAATCCACATCTGTATCGTCAATTAATATATGACAAGAAGGCAAGAATATACAATGGGGTAAAGACAGTCTATTTAATACATGGTGTTAAAAAACTGGACAGATATATGAAAAAAAGAAACTAGACCACATTCTCATACCATGTACAAGAATAAAGTTAAAATAGTTTAAAGACTTACATGAAAGACTTGAAATTATAAAATTTCTAAAAGAAAACATAGGCATTCAACTGTCTTACATTGCTCTTAGTAGTATTTTTTCCTCATATATCTCCTTAGGGAAGAAAAATAAAGGAAAAATTGAACAAATGGGACTGCACCAAACTATACAATTTTTGCTCAGCAAAGGAAACCATCAATAAAATGAAAAAGCAACCTACTAAATGGCAGAAGACATTTGCCACTGATACATTTGATAAAGGGTTGATGTTCAAAATTTATAAAGAGCTCATAAAACTTAGCACCAAAAACCCAAACAATCCAATTAAAACATAGGCAGAAAACCTGAATAGACATGTCTCCAAAGAGGACCTACAGATGGCAAAAGAAATATGAAAAGATGTTTGATGTTACTAATCATCAGAAAAATACATACTAAAACTACAAAGAGGTATCACTACACATGTTTCAGAATTGCTAGCATCAATAAATCAACAAACAAAAAGTGCCGGGGAGCATGTGGAGAAAAGGGAACCCTTGTGCACTCTTGGTGGAAATGCAAATCGATGTAGCAAATCTCCATAGCTACAGTGTGGAGACTCCTCATAAAATTAAAAATAGAACTGTCTTATGACTCAGCAATTTCACTTCTGGGTAATTCAAAGAAACCCAAAATACTAATATAAAAACACATATGTACCTTTACTTTTATTGCAGTGTTATTTATAATAACTAAGATAGGAAAGCAACCTAAATGCTCACTAAAGGTTGAGTGGATAAAAATGTGGTGGTACATATATGCAACGGAATGTTACTTAGCCATTAAAAGGGGTAAAGTATTACTATTTTTGAGAACATGGATGGACCTACATGTTATGGTGCTGAATGAAATAGATCAGTCAGAGAAATACAGATATTATATGATTTCACTTATATGTAGACTCTAAAGAACAAAATATAGGAAAGAAGAAGAAACATATTCATAGATGCAGAGAACAAACTGATGTTTGCCAGAGGGGAGGAATTTGGGAGGCTAAGTGAAGATGATAAAGGGATTAAAAATACAAATCGGTAGTTGCAAAATACTCACAGAAATGTAAAGTGCAGCATGAGGAGTATAGTAATAGCTATGTATGGTGCCAGGTACATACTAGAAATATTGGGGAGTCACTTTGTAAAATATGTGAGTGTCTAGCTACTATGGTGTACACCTGAAACTAATATACAATAATATTTTTTACATTACAGTTTTATTCTTGTTTCTTGTTCAAATACAGTTGTCTCCATTTTACCCCTACCACTTTTACCCACCTCAGCCATCCCAACCTCTAACACTCTATCCTACCCTCCTTTGACTTTGTCCACGTGTCCTTAATACATATTCATTAATGACCATGCTTCCTTTTCTCCCCATTATCACCTCCCACTGCCCCTCTGGTTACTGTCAGTTTGTTCTTTATTTCAATGTCTCTAGTTATATTTTTCTTGCTTGTTTGTCTTATCGATTAGGTTTCACTTATAGGTGAGATCATATGGTGTATGTCTTTTACCACCTGGCTTATTTCACTTGGCATAATTCTCCTCAGATTCATCTAAGCTGTCATGAGAGTAGGAGCTCCTTCTTTCTTCCTGCTGTATAGTAATCCATCATATAAATGTCACATAGTTTTATGATCAATTCATTTGATGGGCACTTAGGTTGCTTTCAACACTTGGGTATTATAAATTGTGCTGCTATGAACACTGGGGTTCACAGGATTTTTTAAATTGGTGTTTTAGGATTCTTAGCATACAGTCCCAGCAATGTAATCAGCAGGTCAGAAGGCAGTGGATTCCATTTTTAGTTTTTTGAGGAAATTCCATACTGTTTTCCACTGTGGCTGCAGGAGTCTGTATTTCCACCAACAGTGCACTAGGGTTGTCTTATCGTGACAACCTCAGTAACACTTGTTTGTTGATTTGGTTTTGATGGCCATTCTGACTGGTGTGAAGTGGTATCTCATTGTCTGTTTTTTTTTTACCTTAAAAAATTTGAATTATTGTTCAAGTACAGTTTTCTGCCTTTTCCTCCATCCCAGACCACCTTCCCAACCCTCCTCACCTCCCTCCAGTTTCCACCCCACCCCTGTTATTGTCCATTTGTCCTTAATACTTGTTCTTTCAAACCCTTCACCCTTTTTGCCTGAAATTCCCTCCCTTCTCCCCTCTGGTCACTGTCAGCTTGTTCTGTATTTCAGTGTCTTTGGTTATATTTTGCTTGTTTGTACATTTTGTTGATTAGGTTCCTGTTAGTGGTGAGATCATCTAGTATTTGTCTTTCACCAACTGACATTTCACTTAGCATAATGCTGTCCAATTCCATCCATGCTGTTGCAAATGGTAGGAGCTCCTTCTTTCTTTCTGTTGCATAGAATTTCATTGTGTAAATGTACCATGGTTTTTGTATCCATTCATTTACTGATGGGCACCTAGGTTGCTTTCAACACTTTGCTGTTGTGAAATGTACTGCTATGAGCATTGGGGTGCATAGGTTGTTTTGGATTGGTGTTTCAGGGTTCTTAGGATATAATCCCAGCAATGGAATTGCTGGCTCAAAAGGCAGATCAATTTTTGGTTTTCTTAGAAAATTCCATACTGTTTTCCACAGTGGCTGCACCAGCCTGTAATCCCATGAACAGTGCACTGGGGTTCCTTTTTCTCCACAACCTCTCCAAAACTTGTTTGTTGCTTTGTTTATGATGGTCATTATGACTGGTATGAGGTGGTATCTCACTGTGGTTTTAATTCTCATCTCTCTGACAGCGAGCAATACTGAGCATCTTTTCATGTGTCTCAGAACCCTCTGTATATCCTCCTCAGAGAAGTGTCTGTTCATGTCTTTTGCCCATTTTTTAATTAGATTGTTTGTCTTTTTGGAGTGGAATTGTGAGTTCTTTATATATTTTGGAGATCAAACCCTTTTGCAAAAGTATTGGGAAACATATTTTCCCATACAGTTGGTTCTGTTTTCATTTGCTCATGTTTTCTTTAGCCTTGCAGAAACTTTTTATTTTGACGAAGTCCCATTTGTTTATTCTTTCCTCTATGTCTCTTGCTCTAGGAGACATATCAGTGAAAATGTTGCTGTTTGGAATATCTGAGATGCTCCAGATGATATTTTCTTCAAGGATTTTAATGGTGTCATGGCTCATATTTCAGTCTTTTATCCACTTTGAATTTATTTTTGTGTATGGTGTAAGTTGATGCTGGAGTTTCATTTTCTTATATGTAGTTGTGCAAATCTCCCAATACTGTTTGTTGAAGAGGATATCTTTAGTTCATTTATTTCTTCTGCCCCTTTGTTGAATATTATTTGACTACAGAGACTTGGGTTTATTTCTGGACTGTCTATTCTGTTCCATTGGTCTATGTGTCTGTTGTTATGCCAGTACCAGGCTGTTTTGATTACACTGGCACTGTAATACAGTTTGATATTAGGTATTTTGATCCCTGCTACTTTGTTCTGCCTTGCCAAAATTTCTGTAGCTATTTGGGTTCATTTATGGTTCCACAGAAATTTCTGAAATGTTTATTGTGTATTTGTGAAATATGTCATTGGTATTTTAATAAGGGTTGAATTGAACCTATAAATTGCTTTTGGTACTATGGACACTTTGATGATGTTAATTTTTCCAATCCATGAAAATGGTACATTTCCATATGTTTGCCTTTCTTAATTTCTCTCTTCAGTATTGTGTAGTTTTCTGAGTACAGGTCTTTTATCTCCTTGGTTAAGTTTATGCCTAGGTATTTTATTTTTCTTGTTGCTATGTCAAATGTGATGTTTTCCCTGATTTCTATTTTTGATGTTTCATTGTTGGTGTTAAAAATGCCTTCAATTTATGAATATTGATTTGGTATCTTGCTGTATTGCCAAATTCACTTAGTAGGTTGAGTAGTTTTTTGGTGGAGTCTATAGGATTCCACCAAATATACAGATAGTGTATATTTTCTAAATACACTACAATGTCATTTGAAAACTGACAGTTTTGCTTCCTTCTTTGTAATTTGGATGCCTTTTTTTCTTTTTTTTTTTTTGGTCTGATTGCTGTGGCTAAAATTTCCAATACTTTGTTGAATAGAAGGGGTGAAAGCAGACATTGTGTCTTGTTCCTGATCTTAGTGAGAAAACTTTTAGTTTTTGTCTATTGAGTATGTTGGCTATAGTTTTCTCATATATGGTCTTAATTATATTGAGGTACTCTCCCTCTATTCCCACTTTGCTGAGTGTTTTTATCATAAATGGGTGCTGTACCTTACCAAATGCTTTTTCCACATCTATTGATATGATCATGTGATTTTTGTCTTTCCTTTCATTTAAGCGATGTACTACAATGATTGATTTGCAAATATTGTACCATCTTTGCATACTTAGGATGAATCCCACTTAGTCATATTGTATGATCTTTTTACTGTATTTCTGGATGTGGTTTGCCAATATTTTGTTGAGGATTTTGGCGTTTATGTTCATCAGCAATATTGGCCTGATATTTTCTTTCTTTGTTGTGTTTTTATGTGGTCTTGGGGTTAGAATGATGCTTTCTTCATAAAAAGAGTTTGGGAGTATTTTGTCTTCTTGAATTCTTTGAAATAGTCTGTGAAGGATAGATAGGGGTTAGCTATTCCTTAAATATTTTGTAAATTTCTCCTGTAAAACTGTCCTGTGCAGAGCTTTTGTGTGATGGGAGTTTTTTTGTTACTGCTTCAATTTCATCAGTTGTTATCAGCCTGTTCAAGCTTTTTGCTTCTTCTTCATTCAGTTTTGGAAGATTATATTCTAGAAATTTGTCCATTTCACCCAGGTCTACAAGTTTCTTGGCATAGAGTTATTCGGAGTATATTTTTACAAGTCTTTGTATCTTTGTGATATCAGTTGTAATCCCTGCTCTTTCATTTGTGATTTTGTTATTTGGCTCCTCTCTCTTTTTTTCTTAATGAGTCTGCTTAAAGTCTTGTCAATTTTGTTTATCTTTTCAAAGCACCAGCTCCTGGATCTATTGATTCTTAGATTTTTTTTTCAGTTACTATGTCATTTAATTCTGGTCTGATCTTGGTTACTTCTTTCCTTCTATTTGCTCTGGGATTAGTTTTTTTTGTTGTTCCTCTGGTTCTTGTAGAGGTAGGGTTAGGTTGTTTAAAGTGTTTCTATCCTTTTTAGATAGGCCTGTATTATTATGAACTTTCCTCTCAGTACTGCCTTCACTGTGTCCTATAAGTTTTGCACTGCTGTGAGTTCACTTTCATTTGTTTCCAGAAACTTTTTTATTTCTTCCCTTATCTCATTCTTGAGCCATCCATTGATTAATAGCATACTATTCAATCTCCATGAGTTTGAGTGTTTTTGAGTTTTTTTTCCCTTGAGGCTGATTTCTAGTTTCAGTTTCTTGTGGTCAGAGAAAACGTTTGATATGATTTCAATGTTCTTGAATTTGCTGAGGCTTGTTTTGTTTTCTATCACATCTTCTGTCTTTGAAAATGTTCCACATGCATTTAAAAGTAATGTGTATTTGGCTTCTTTGGGATAAAAGGTTCTATATATATCAGTTAAGTCCACTAGTGCTAGGGCATTCTTCAATGCCTCAATATCTTTTTTGATATTTCATTTGGGAGATCTATCTATTGTTGACAACGGGGTGTTAAAAGGCCCTACAATGAGAGTGTTGCTGTCTATATCTTTCTTGAAGTTCTCCAAGATTTTCCTTATATGTTTGGATGCTCATATGTTCTGTGCATAGATGTTTACAATGCTTGTGTCTTCTTATTGGATTCTTTCCCGAGTATTTTGAAGTGCCCTTTTGTGTCTCTTTTTATAGCCTTCATTTTGAAGTCTATTTTGTCTGATATAAGTATCACAATTCTGGCTTTTTCCCCTGTTCTTTTGCTTGAAATGTTGTTTTCCAACCCTTCACTTTCAGTTTGTGTAGGTCTTTTGATTTGAGCTGGGTCTCTTGTAGGCAACATATGTGTGGGTCAGGTTTTCTTATCTATTCAGGTACCTTAGGTATTTTGATTGGAGCATTTAATTCATTTATGTTTAAGGTTATTACTGATAGGTAACAGTCTGTGCCAGTCTGGCACAGACTAACAACCTGGCAATTATTCATTGCCATTTTACCCACTTTGTATCTCTCTCTCTCTCTCTCAATCTGTCTGTCTTTTTATTTCTCTTTTTAAAGCAGTGACTTCAGCATCTCTTGCAGTGCTGGTTTGGTGAAGATGTATTCTTTCAGCCTCCTTTTGTCTGGGAAACTCCTTATTTTGCCTTACATTTTAATTGAGAGCCTTTCTAGGTAGAAAAGCCTTGGTTGCAGTCCTTTGCTTTTCATTACTTGGAATATTTCTTGCCACTCCCTCTGGCTTGGAGCATTTCTGTTGATAAGTCAGCTGGGAATATTATCTTCCTATTTTTCTCTTGCTGGCTTTCAGATTCTCTCTTTGTCTTGGAATTACACCATTCTCATTATGATGTGTCTTGGAGTGGGCCTGTTTGGGTTCCTTTTGATTGGGATCCTCTGTGTTTCTTGGATTTCTGTGACTTTTTCTGTTATCAAATTAAGTAAATTTTCCATCATTACTTGTTCATACAGGTTTTCTATCCATTGCTCCTCTTCTTTACATTCTGGTATACCTATTATACAGATAGTATTACATTTCATGTCCTGCAATTTCCTTAATCCCTCTTTGTTCTTTTTGAATGTTTTCTCCTTTTCTTGCTGTTTCTGAAAGTTTTTTTCTATCTTGTCTTCCCTCTCACTGATTTGATCCTGTGCTCCATCCAGCCTGTGTTGATTCCTTCTACTGTGTTCTTCAATTCTGAAATTGTATTTTTTTAAAATATATTTTATTGATTATGCTATTCCAGTTGTCCCATTTCCCCCCTTCACTCCCCTTCACCCTGCACACCCTCTCCAACCACATTCCCCAGTTTAATTTATGTCCACGTGTCATAAGTTCTTTAGCTTCATTTCCCACACTACTTTTGCCCTCCTCCTGCCTATTTTCTCCCCACCATCTATGCTACTTATTCTCTGTACCCTTTCCCTCTCTCACCCCCTCCCACTCCCCTGTTTATAACCCTCTATGCGATCTTCCTTTTTGTAGTTCTGTTCCTGCTCTAGTTGTTTGCTTAGTTTGTTTTTGTTTTTGTTTTAGGCGTGGTTGTTAATGATTGTGAGTTGCTGTCATTCTACTATACATGTTTTTATCTTCTTTTTCTTAGATAAGTCCCTTTAACATTTCATAAAATAAGAGCTTGGTGATGATGAACTCCTTGAACTTGACTTTATCTGAGAAGCACTTTATCTGCCCTTTATTCTAAATGAAAGCTTTGCTGGATAGAACAATCTTGGATGTAGGTCCTTGCTTTTCATGGCTTGGAATACTTCTTTCCAGTCCCTTCTTGCCTGTAAGTTCTCTTTTGAAAAATCAACTGACAGTCTTTTGGGCACTCCTTTGTAGGTAACTCTCTCCCTTTGTCTTGTTACTTTCAAGATTCTCTCCTTATCTTTAATCTTGGGTAACTTAATTATGATGTGCCTTGGAGTGTTCCTCTTCGGGTCCAACTTCTTTGGGACTCTGAGCTTCTTGGACTGCCTGGAAGCCTATTTCCTTCACCAGATTGGGGAAGTTCTTCTTTATTATTTGTTCAGATAACTTTTCCAGTTGGTGCTCTTCCTCTCCCCCTTCTGGTTCCCCTATAATTTGGATTTAGAATGTTTAAAGATGTCCTGGAGGTTCCTAAGCCTCCCCACATTTTTGTGAATTTTTATTTCTTCATTCTTTTCTGATTGGATGTTTCTTTCTTTCTTCTGGTCCACTCTATTGATTTGAGTCCCAGTTTTCTTCCCATCACTAGTGGCTCCCTGTACATTTACCTTCATTTCACTTAACATAGCCTTCATGTTTTCATCTAATTTGTGACCACATTCAATCAATTCTGTGAGCATCCCGATTTCCATTGTTTTGAACTTTGCATCTGGCAGGTTGGCTACCTCTTCATTGCTCAGTTGTATTTTTTCTGGAGCTTTGATTTGTTCTTTAGTTTGGGCCATTGTTTTTGTTCTCAGCATGCCTGTTATGTAGTGAGGGGCAGAGCCTTAGGTGTTTACCAAGACGGGTCAACCCACATTTCTCTTTTGTGATGCTGTATGTAGGGCAGGGGTCCGAGAGAGAACAATAGACCTTGCTCTACTCTCTGCTGGATTTCAGTCACTTCCCCCACTTCCCACCATTAAATTGGGCTTTTCTGGTGCTGATTTCCATGTGGGTGGGTTTGTGTACATTCTAGGACCTTGTGAGTCTCTCCAACCACCTCTTCTGTGAGGCTGGGAGATTCTCTTGGCAGGTCAACCCCCACAGGTGTTTTCAACCAGTGATTTTAGGCTTTATTTCCCCATGCTGGGACCCTGGGTTATGCAGTCTGTCTTGCTTTCCAGTTTCATCTGGTTTATCTGTGTGCAAAAGTGGGACCACCTGGTCCACCAGCCTCCTTGCAGGCTGTGCCCTGTTTCACAATCCACCACCTTGCTGGGTCCACCAGCCACTGCTTTGCCATCAGCTCTCTCTGCCCTGGCTGCCTGACTCCACCCCTCCTACCAGTCTGGATGAATGTATCTTCTTTAAATCCTTGGTTGTCAGACTTCCATACAGTTCAATTTTTTGTCATTTCTGGTTGTTTTCTTTGTTTTTAAATTGTTGTCCTTCTTTTTGTTGTGTAAGGAAGCACAGTGTGTCTACCTATGCCTCCATCTTAGCTGGAAGTCCTGACATTGAATTTTCTATTTCTTGTTGGCCCTTGCTGATAGTTTCTATATCCTTTTTCATACTGGTGTCATTTGCAGCAAGTTCCTTATAGCTTCCCTGTACTTTTTTGGCAATTCTCACTGAGCTCACTGAGCTTCCCTATAACCATTATTTTGAACTAAGTGTCTGATTCTTGACTTTTCTGTATTTCCTTTAGCATTGTTTAGGTGGATTCCTCCTTTCATTTTGATTTGGGTTTGTTTCTTTGTCTTCCCATTATTTGTGAGACTCTTCTTGTTTGCTTCTGCTTTGTAAACTGATCTGTTTTGACTCCCTGAGTTTGTGGTGTAAACTTCTATGGTAGGAGACCTGTGAGGTTTTTTTCATGTAGCTTCCTTGATCTCTTGAACTTGATGCTCATGACATGTTCTTTATGCCATTTATGTTGGCTCTCTGGATAGAATTGGGTTTTGATTGTTGTTGGGTCTTTCTTAGGTATGTCCTTTCCTTGAACTGGCTGAGTAAGTGTCACTTCACTCACCATGTGTTGTATGTTGTTGTGCAGGTGCTTCCAGAACAAAACCACAAAGTCCAGGATACAAACCCACATCTACAAAAATAACTCCCCACCTGCAATCCCACTATCAACAGCAAATGAACCAGTATTAACAAGAGTGTAAAGAGGTTAAGACTATTATAATAAAGGAAAGAAATAAACTATAATATAAATCTAGTGACTTAATATGCACAAGTTTGATGGACAAAAAATGATTGTTGAAGAGCTATGCAGGAAAGAAAATATTGTAAATCATGCAAAAGACCATGGTGGATTTCATCTCGGTAGCCTCTATTACTTACCACTGTTTTTTCATTCTGAATCTGCCTCTGGTAATGTGAGATGTTGACCCTGTCTGACCTTAAGAAGCCTGTTCACAGACTACTAGTGATGTACTGTCTGGCTGTCTCCATTGGTTGCTAATCTAGTCCTGGACTCAGCAGTCAGGCTTAAGCACCACACAGCGAGGGCAGAGTCTCTCCTGGGGTCTGGGCTATTGTTTTCCCTCAGGCTGCTGAAGCTCGAGGGGAGTGGTCTGCTTGAGCAAGATGGCTGCTGCAGTATGGGGCATGACTCGGCATTGGGAAACAAGCCTGTACTCTCTCAGTTCTCTCCCCAAAGCTTTCATCCCTATTCTCTCCTCAGGCATCCCTAGCTCAATCTGCCCCAACCTTTGCTGGAGCCCAGGGTAAGTGGCCACAAATGAGAATTTGTATGTTGGCCCTTTAAACAACTTTTACCTCCTCCAATCATCCATCTCTGGCAGAGAGAAACCCTTTTTGCTGCTGGTTTTCTGTGTACTCTTTGGGCTCTGATGTCCTAGGCTGGGGAATGAAGCTTAGGGTTTAGACCCCACACTTGTCAGTGAGAGCCAAATTGTTGCTTAATTATCACTCTGGTGCTGCTGCCTGTGGGCTCCGGGGCAGTGTTCTCAAGTGTCCACTGCACTCTGTACCAGTGACTTTGTACTGAAGCTGATACTTCTGTCTGTCTGAGGTTATAAGACTTCTGTATTGCTATTGTTCAATTGTTTGTGATTTCTCCACAATTTAGTTGTAATTCCAGATAGGTTCTGGGACTAGTGTGACTTCCATTCACTCCTCTGCCATCTTGCCTCTCTTTGAAACTACTTTTATATTAAAACTAAAGGGCTGTCGGCCAGGGTAACTGAGAGTCGCCTGAGCTTTCCCAGTGGCGCAGGGCCTGCACCGGCTCTCAGATGGCAGAACCTCGAGTTGCCCGTGCTTTCCCGGTGGCGCAGGGCCTCTGACGGCTCTTGAACAGTCATGGGGAGTCTTGGGATGCTGGCAGGACCCCTGGAAAAGAGCCAGTCGCCAGCTCCATCCCTACTCAGCCAGCGTAGACCAGCTCCCTCCCTACTCAGCTGGTGCAGATTGGGAAGCACAGGGAGTCAAGCCAAGGCTGATGGATTGGGGAACCGAGAGTCACCCGTGCTTTCCCTGTGGCGTGGGGTCTACAACAGCCCTCAAATAGTCTTGGGGAATCTCGGGCTACTGGAAGGGCCCCTGCAAGAGAGCCAGTCCCAGCTCCATCCCTACTCAGCCAGCGCAGACTGGGAAGTATCAGGAGTCAGGCTGTGGCTGTCAGCTTGGGAGAATTGTGAGTTGCCCTGTGTGTTCAGCCACAGCACAGGGAAAGGTCCGCGCCCAAGTCTGCAAGAGCAGAAAAGGCTGGCTGGAAGCACACGCCCTCACGCAAGACCAGGGCTGGGAAGCCTGGGGAAAAATCTGCTTTCAGTGGTTCACTGAAATGGGGTGCGGAAGAGGGGCACCAGTCTGGGTTTTGGGAGGGCACTGGCGAGAGCAGTTGAGCAAACTGAGATGGGAGAAAGGCCACACTAACAGGCCCTCAGGCGGCTGCAGCTAGTGAGAACAGAAGAAAAGGTTTGACCAGCTGGAAACCAACCAGAGGACTAGGTGGAAGCGGAGAACACCAAGATAACTCCAGGAGATTGCACCACTGAATTTCACAGGTATCCTACCACAGAAGTTCACACCATAAACCCAGGGAACCAGAAAAAATCAATTTAAGAAGCTGAGGCTGACAAGAAGAGCATCACAAACAATGGAAAGACAAAGAAACAATCCCCACATGAAAGAAAAGGAGGAAGTCTCAGAAAGAATGTTAGATGAAATAGAGGCAAGTCAACTATAAAATACTGAATTCAAAGAACTGGTTATCATGAAATTCAAAGAGCTTACAACGAGCTACCAGAAATTACAGGGGAGCTACAATGAACTCTCCACAAACTATACCAACATGTAAAAGGATATAGAAGCCATCAGCAAAGACCAAGAGGAAATGAAGAATACAATTTCTGAACTGAAGAACATAGTAGAAGGTATGAAGAGCAGGATTGATGAGGCAGAAGACCGCATACGCGAGCCTGAAGACAGAGTGGAAAGAATCTCCCAGACGGACCAAGTAAAGGAAAAGGGAATCAGAAAAAATGAGGAGAGTTTAAGACAAATGCAAGACAATATGAAACGTAATAATATCCGAATAATACGAATACCAGACAGAGAAGAAGAAGAACAAGGGATAGAAAACCTACTTGAAAGAGTAGTAATGGAAAATTTTCCTAAGTTGAGGAGAGATAAAGTAATATGGATCCAGGAATTGCAGAGAGTCCGAAGCAGGTGGAATCCGAAGAGGCCTACTGCAAGACACATCATCATTAAAATGGCAAAACTCCAAGACAAAGAGAGAATCCTAAAGGCAGCAAGGGAGAAAAAGGAAGTAACATACAAGGGGGTCCCAATAAGGTTGGCTACTGACTTCTCAACGGAAACATTCCAAGCAAGAAGAGAATGGCAAGAAACATTCCAAGTAATGAGAAACAGAGGCCTACAACCAAGGCTACTTTACCCAGCAAGCCTCTCAATCAAGATAGAAGGCCAAATAAAGAGCTTCCAAGACAAAAGAAGTCTAAAAGAATATGCCTCTACCAAACCAGCTCTACAAGAATAACTAAAAGGGCTGCTTTAAGGAAAGGAAGGAAAAGAGAGAGACAGAGAGGAACACAGGTACACAAATGGCAATGAATAAGTACCTTTCACTAATAACCTTAAATGTAAATGGATTAAATGCGCCAATTAAAAGACATAGAATAGCTGAATGATTAAGAAAGCATGATCCACACACATGCTGCCTAAAAGAGAACCACCTCAGGTCCAAAGATCACAGACTAAAAGTGAAAGGATGGAAACAAATTTTCCAAGAAAATGGACAAGAAAATAAAGCCGGGGTAGCAATTCTCATATCAGACAAAATAGACTTCAAAAAAAAAAAAAAGGCCACAAAGACAGACACAGAAGGTCACTTCATAATACTCAGGGGAAGAATCCACCAAGAAGACATTAACATCGTAAATATATATGCACCCAACATAGGGGCACCTAAATATATAAAGAAAATCCAAGAGGACCTCAAGAAATATATTGACAGCAACACAATTATAGTAGGGGATTTTAACACCCCACTGTCAAAAATGGACAGATCTTCCAAACAAAATATCAACAAAGATATTGCAGCATTAAGCAACACTCTAGATGAAATGGACATTATTGATATATATATATATATATATATAGAGAGCCCTTCATCCTAAAGAAGCTAAATACAAATTCTTTTCTAATGCACATGGAACATTTTCAAAGATAGACCATATGATAGGACACAAAGGGAGACTCAACAATTTCAGGAAAATATAAATCATACCAAGCATTTTCTCTGATCACAAGGCACTGAAATTGGAAACCGACCCCAATGAAAAAACCCCAAAACACCCAAAAGGATGGAGACTGAATGGTATGCTATTAAACAACGAATCGGACAAGATTGAAATTAGGGAAGAAATCAAAAAGCTTCTGACAACTAGTGAAAATTAACTCAAAACAACCCAAAACTTATGGGACACAGTGAAGGCAGTCCTGAAAGGGAAGTTCATAGCAATACAGCCTTATCTAAAGAAGATAGAAACATTTCAAGCAAACAACCTAACCTGATGCCTCCAAGAAGACGAGGAACAACAAAGACACCCCAGAACAAGTAGAAGGAAGGAAATAACCAAGATCAGAGCAGAACTAAATGACATAGAGACTAAAAGCAGAATTCTAAGGATCAATGAATCCAAGAGTTGGTTTTTTGAAAAGATAAACAAAATAGACAAGCATTTAAGTAGGCTCATTAAGAAAAGAGAGAGGACCCAAATAAACACAATCAGAAATGAAAGAGGACAGATTACAACTGATACCACAGAAATAGAAGGGATTGCAAGAAATTACTATGCCGAGCTGTATGCCAAGAAATTTGAAAACCTAGGTGAAATGGACAAATTTCTAGAAAAATATAATCTTCCAAAACTCAATGAAAAAGAAGCAGAAAACCTGGACAGGCCAATAACTGCAGATGACACTGAAAAAGTTAGAAAAAAACTACCATCACACAAAAGCCTTAAACCAGACAGTTTCACAGGAGAATTCTACAAAGCTTTTAAGGAAGAGCTAACCCTTATTCTTCACAGAGTGTTCGAAAAAATCCAAAACGATAGGAAAGTCCCCGACTCTTTTTATGAAGCCAGCATCATCCTAATTCCAAAACCAGATAGAGACACAACAAAGAAAGAAAACTTCAGGCCAATATCGCTGATGAACACAGACACTATAATCCTCAATAAAATATTGGCAAATGGCATCCAACAATACATCGCAAAGATCATACACCACGACCAAATGGGATTCATCCCAGGGATGCAAGGATGGTTCAATATTTGTAAATCAGTAAATGTATACACCACATAAACAAAAGCAAAGAAAAAAACCACACGATCATACCAATAGATGCAGAAAAAGCCTTTGATAAGGTTCAACACCCATTTATAATAAAGGTACTCAGAAAAATGGAAATAGAGGGAGCATTCCTCAATATAATAAAGGCCATATATGGAAGACCTATAGCCAACATCATACTCAATGGGCAAAAACTAAAATCTTTTCCACCAATATCAGGAACAAGACAAGATTGCCCACTTTCACCATTTCTTTTCAATATAGTATTGGAAGTTCTAGCCACGAGAATCAGAAAAGAAAAGGAAATTAAAGGCATCCGAATTGGAAAGGAGGAAACAAAACTCTCATTGTTTGCAGATGACATGATAGTACTGTACATGGAAAATTTTATAGCCTCTACCAAAAAACTGCTCGAACTAATAAATGAATTTGGCAAAGAGTGGGATACAAAGTCAATATCCAGAAATCAAAGGCATTTTTGTATACCAACAATGAAGCAGCAGAAGCAGCATTCAGGAAAACTATCCCATTTGATGTAGCAAAAACAAAAATAAAATATCTGGGAATAAACCTAACCAAGGAGGTTAAAGACCTGTATGCAGAAAACTACACAACACTGAAGAAAGATATCAAGGAAAACGCAAACAAATGGAAACATATACCATGTTCATGGATTGGAAGAATTAACATCATCAAAATGTCCATACTACCCAAAGCAATTTATAGATTCAATGCAATACCTATTAGAGTTCCACTGGCATATTTCACAGACATAGAACAAACACTTCAAAAATTTATATGGAACCATATAAGACCCCAAATAACAACTGCAATTTTGAGAAAGAAGAATAAAGTAGGAGGGATCACAATACCTGATATCACACTGTATTACAAGGCCACTGTAATCAAAACAGCCTGGTAGTGGCATAAAAACAGGCACATACACCAATGTTGTATAACAGAGAGCCCAGAAATAATCCCAACTCTCTACAATAAATTAATATTTAACAAAGGGGGCAGTAACATAAAATGGAGTAAAGATAGCCTCTTCAACTAATGGTGTTGTGAGAACTGGACAGCTACATGCAAAAAAAAAAAAAAATGAAACTCGAGCACCAACTTACACCATACACCAAAATAAATTGGTGGATTTATTTAAATATAAGTCTTAAATCCAAGGTGGATTAAAGACTTAAATATAAGCTGGGAAACCATTAAAGCCCTAGAGGAGAACATTGGCAGGAAAATTTCAGACATTCCACACAGCAAGATTTTTACTGATACATCCTCTAGAGCAAGGGACATCAAAGAAAGAATAAACAAATGGGATCTCATCAAAATTAAAAGCTTATGCATGGCTAAGAAAAACAGTATCAAGATAAAAAGAGAAGTAACAGCTTGGGAAAACATATTTTCCAATGATGCCTCAGACAAAGTTTTAATCTCCAAAATATACAAAGAACTCACGCAATTCAACTCAAAGAAGCCAAGCAACCCAATTAAAAAATGGGCAAAAGACTTGAACAGACATTTCTCTAAGGAGGACATACAGAGGATCCAGAGACACATTAAAAGATGCTCAATATCGGTAGCTATCAGAGAGATGGAAATGAAAACCATAATGAGATACCACTTTACACCACTCAGAATGGCTATCATAAACAAAGAAACAAACAACGAGTGCTAGAGAGGTTGCAGGGATAAGGGGATCCTAGTTCACTGTTGGTGGGATTACAAACTGGTACAACCACTATGGAAAACAGTATGGAACTTTCTAAGAAAACTAAAAATGAATGTGCCTTTTGACCCAGCAATTCCACTATTAGGAGTATATCCTAAGAACCCTGAAACACCAATCCAAAAGAACCTAGGCACCCCGATGTTCACAGCAGCAGAATTTATGATAGCCAAGAGTTGGAAGCAACCTAGATACCCATCGGTCAATGACTGGATCAGAAAACTATGGTACATTTATACAATGGAAGTCTATGCTGCAGAAAGGAAGAAGGAGCTCCTCCCTTTTGCAACATCATGGATGGAACTGGAGAGCATTATGTTCAGCAAAATAAGCAAGGCGGTGAAAGACAAATACCGTATGATCTCATCTTTAACAGGAATCTAAGCAACAAACAAACAAGCAAGCAAAATATAACCATTGACACTCAATACGAAACAGGCTAACAGGGTCCAGAGAGGAGAGGGGAGAGAATCACAGGGGAAAAGGGGAGGGGCTCACATGTATAAGTATAAAGGACATATGGATAATAATTAAGGTGGGGGGCGGAAATGGGAGGTAGGGAGCACTGGCAGGGCAGGGCTGGGAATATGAGACAGAAAACTGTACTTGAATAAGAATTAAATAAAAAAAACTAAAGTCAAAACTACTTCATACTGAAATTAAAACCACTTCATAATAAAACTGGCACTCAGCATGAATGAAGACAGTGGCATCAAACTAGTTCAATAGTCACTCTATTCTTCAGTGCTACACACTTGTATTAAAAAGAATTACAGTTTCACTTATCAATGTCCTTGATGAAATAGTAAAAGTTACTTGTTTTATTAAACCCTGAACCTTGAGCACCATCCCTTTATTATTGTGTGATGAGATGGAACGTATGCATGAAACCTTTGCTCAGACCAAGGTGTGGTGGTTGTCCTTAGAGAGAGCACACACCTCAGGTTGAAGAGATTTTTCAGCATATAAAACAATGCCATTTCTCTTTCTAATATTTTGTGTTGGAAAATATATTTATTTATCTAGCTTCTTTTTACATATAACACTATTTCTTTTTTATAAAAATGATTGACAAACTATAGTTATTCAGATATGGGTGTTGAGAGAAATTTTCTTAGAAATGAATGAAGTGAGATTACTACTTTAAGGAAAGCAACACACAGTATTTATTGTAGATGTTGACTTTCATCTTCTAAGAGAAAATTTGAGTTATAAAAAACTTCTATCTGCCACCATGAGCTCAACAGCTTCCCCATTCTTAGAGACATTACTGATGAAACTGGTGATGCTAAATGATGTGATTTTGAAAATGTACCCTTTGGGACAGCATGGATGAATCTGAAGAGCATTATGCTAAGTGAAGTAAACCAGACAGTAAAGGTTAACTACCACATGATCTTCACCTATAAGTGGAACTTAATCAACACAACAAATAAGCAAACAAATTATAACTACAGACATTGAAAGAAAGAAAAACTGACAGTAACCAGAGGGAAGTGGGGAGAGGGAAAACGGGAAAAAGAGGGAAGGTTTGTCAAGGAACTTGTATAAAGGATCCACAGACAAAGCCAAAGAGGGTAGAATTGAAGGTGGGAGCTAGAGGTGGGGCTGGTAAAAATTGTGGCAGGAAAACGGAGACAACTATACTTGAAAAACAATAAAAAATTAATAGAATAAATAAGATAAAAATTAAAATGTTCTATAATGAAATTGTGTCAACATTTGGAAGATCTGCATAACTCAGTGAACCAATATTTTTCAAATGACCAATGGGTGATGTTGCAAAATCATGCAAGTAAGTGATCCATCACAGTATGTGATCAACCAAGGCATCTTAATGTGGGTGTATGAAAGTCCTTTGATAGGATTTCACGTTTGACATCACAAGTAACTTTTGAGGAAATAAGCACTTGTCAAGTTTGGGGATAGTTTAAAAAAATAGTATCCAGAGGGAAGATGGCTGTGAGGTAGAAGGGAGCAGAATCCAGTTCCCTCTATACACAGGAGAAAAAACTAGCCAACCTATGGAGGAACAGAGCAAACAGCCAACAGTACCCAAGCATATAAGAAGATAGGAGACCAAAAACTGTACTGGACATTGAAAAATCAGACAGTAAGGAGAGTGCTTCAGGACAGTAAGGTCTCTAGGGCCAGGGTGGTTGCAGCCCCAGGCCTGGAACCCACCAGTCTACCACAGGGTTCTTGGGAGAGAGCTGGGTCAATGGCTCTCTCCCCAGTGAACAAGGTTTGAGCAGCACTGGGAGACACCTGGTTCCTTGAAGTTGCAGAGAGGGGAATAAGTGCTAAGTGGCAAACACACGGGCTGTGAGTACCCACAGAGTCTGTGGATGCCAACTGGGGAAAGTTGAGAGTTGGGACGTGACATGCCCCGACACGGATAGTCCCTGGTCTGAATGGAGAATTGGGCTGTGTGAGAGGTCAGGCCTCTGTATGGAATGGCAGGCTTGAGTAGGAGTTTCTCAAAAAGAAAAAGTGAGAAGGGAGACACTGTTTAGGGAATTCTCCTATAGCAGCCTCTCTGGCCTCCTCCCCCACCCAGCCGGGCAGTGCTCCCGAATTGGTGCAGAAGGCCCTGTGCACACCCACAGCCCTAGGAAGAGAGTGTACCCAGACCTGAGGGACTGGAGGCACCCTGACGGAGGGCACATGCCCACAACCTGGGGAGAATGTGCTCTGCGGAAGGCTTCAAGTACACACCCAAACCCATGGGGAGAGGCACCTGGCTAGCCCTGGGGAGACTGCACACCTGAGGCTGACTAGGTGTGGATTGGGAAGGGACAAAAGCCATACCAATCGCCGCTCAGCCTGCTGCAATCAACAAGTACAGCAAAACCGGTTTGGTTTGTTTAAAACCAGCAAGAGGGGTTTTTTTTTAATTTTTAATTTTTTAATTTTTCTTATTTTTTTATATTTCAATTCATTTTTTCCTCTCCTTCTTTCTTCTTTTATTCCTTCTTCTATTCTTTCCATTTTTAGCTCCTCTTTCTTCTTCTTCTCCTCTTTCTTCTTCTTCTTAAATACCTACAGGTGAGAAAAGAAAACCCTGGAACTGTGAAAAGACCAGAGTTGGACCCAAAGAAAGGTCATCCTAGCAGCTGAGACAGTGAGACAAATTTCACTTTCCTGTTACAGAGAACCTGAATGTTATTACATATTTGTACTATTATTTTTTCATTATACTTACATCTTTTATTTTATTAGTATTTTTGTATTCCTCTTCATTCTGTTTAGTCTTCTTTGCTTGGCTGGTTAAATTGTATTGTTTGATAGGTTTCCCCTGTTCTCTCTTTCATAGTGTATTCCTAAATTACTGTCCTTCACTTCACAGTGTTCCATTAGCACAGTACTCAAGGTCCTATACTCTCTATTCTTCTTATCCAGATCTCATAGAATCTGTCATATGATCGTTGCTCAATTATTATTGTAAATAATAGCTGTTCCATACACTTGTAAATACTACACAACACCCCTCCCAGTTCTTAGCCAACTACAGGGTTTCTTGAACTCTATTGTTGTTGTGGTTATCTCTGTTGTCTCACATGCTGCACCTATTTTCTATCCTTTTCTGTCACTTAACCTTATAATCTGACCACCCACAACCTCTCTGCTTTCTAGATCCAACTCACAATCCTTCTCTCCCCAAAAGATTATTTTCTTCTTTCCACCTTTGCTAAAATGTGGCTAGTTGGGTGGAATGTCAGAGTTAACATTATACATATCCAAAAGATCTCCTATCTCATCTCTATGGGCTGGTACTGTAAATATCATAGAATACAGTTTTGCTATCTTAAGTCATTTTCCCTTACCCCTCCAACTGATCACAAAAATGAGTAGGTGAAAGCTGGGAACACCAGGATACCTGCTAGAAGAGGAAACCCAACAACAAAGGAACCACCAAAAGATAACAACAGAAGAAGGAGAAGGAGACAGTGGAAGCCACAATTACCCAATGCAAGACCTACAGGGAAATACAACTAAATAGTGGAGAAGTTATCCAGAACAAACAGCTGAACATGAGCAAGAGAGAATCCTCAAAACCTTGTATACATGGAAGAACCAGCTTCAACACAACCTTCCCACACCTGCACAACAAAGTACAAGAAGTGGTGGACAGAGTAACCCACAGTTAAGCAGTTTGTGGGAAGGATCCACTAAAGAAAGACCCAACAACAGTCAAAACCCCAAGACAAACACAGAGCCAACTTAAACGACAGCCCAAGACCAGTGAGCTTGGGAGATCAAGGAGATGGCACCACTGAAACTCACAGGTATTCTAACATAGAAGTTCATACCATAAACCCAGGGAGCCAGAACAGATCAATTTAATAAGCAGAGGCTAACAAGAAAAGTCTCACAATCAATGAAAACACAGAGAAACAATCCCCATATGAAAGGAAAGGAGGAAGTCTCAGAAAGAATGCTAAATGAAACAGAGGTAAGTCAACTATCATATATGGAGCTCAAAGTAATGGTTATCAGGTAGCTCAATGAGCTCACAGAAAATTACCAAAGACTACAGGGAAACTGTGATGAACTCACTGAAAACCATATCAACACGAGAAAGAAAATAGAAACTATCAACAAGGGCCAAGAGGAAAGGAAGAACACAATATCTGAACTGAAGAACACAGTAGAAGGAAACAAAAGCAGGATTGATGAAGCAAAAGATCAGCTCAGTGAGCTGGATTACAAGGTGGAAAAAAACACACAGGAAGAGCAAGAAATGGAAAAGAGGCTCAGAAAGAATGAAGAGGGATTAAGAGAAATGCAAGACAATATGAAATGTAATAATATCTGTATAATAGGGAAACCAGAAGGAGAAGAAAAAGAACAAGGGATAGAAAATTTATTTTAAAAAGTAATGATTAAAAACTGCCCTAATTTGATGAGAAAAAGTCACATGAATTCAGGAAACACAGAGAGTTTCAATCAAGAAGAACCCAAGAAACCCTTGGGTCTCCTTCAAGACACATCAAAATTAAAATGGCAAAATCCCAAGACACAGAGAGAATCTTAAAGGCAGCAAGGGAGAAACAGAAAGTAACATACAAGGGAGCCCCAATAAGGTGAGCAACTGACTTCTCAATGGAAACACTCCAAGCCAGAAGATAATGGTAAGAAATATTCCAAGTAATGAGAACCAGAGGCCTGCAACCGAGACTACTTTACCCAGGAAGGCTGTCAATCAATATAGAAGGCCAAATAAAAAGCTTCCCATATAAAAGAACTCTAAAAGAATACATCTCCTCCAAACCAGCTCTGCAAGAGATGCTAAAGCGAGTAGATATTAAAGAGATGCTAAAGAGATGCTAAAGGAAGGAAGAGACAAAGAGAAAGAGGAACACAGGTACAAAAAATGGCAAAAAATAAGCCCTATCAATGATAACCTTAAATGTAAATGAATTAAATGCTCCAATCAAAAGAGATGGAATAGCTGAATGGATAAAAAAGCATGACCCACACATATGCTGCCCACAAGAGATCCACCTCAGGAAAAAAGACCTACGCTGATTGAAAGTGAAGGGCTAGAAGCAAATTTTCCAAGCAAATGGACAGGAAAAAAAAAGCTGGGGTAGCAATATGCATATCAGACAAAATGGACTTTAAAACAAGGGCCACAAAGAATGACCCAGAAAGTAATTTCATAATACTCAAGGGGAGATCCCACCAAAAAGACATAAACATTGTAAATATATATGCACCTAATATAGGAGCACCCAAATACATAAAGAAAATCTTAGAGGACTTCAAAAAAGACATTGACAGCAACTCAATCACAGTAGGGAAATTCAACACCCCATCATCAAAAAAATAACTGTCAAACAGATCTTCCAAACAAAATATCAACAAAGATACTGTCGCATTGAACAACGCCCTAAATGAAATGGACTTAACTGATATGTATAGAGCCCTTCATCCCAAAGAAGCTAAATACACATTATTTTCAAATGCACATGGAACAGTTTCAAAGATAGACCACGTGATAAGATGCAAACCAGCCTTAACAATTTCAAGAAAATTGAAATCCTATCAAGTATCTTCTTGGACCACAAGGGACTGAAAATAGAAACCAATCACAAAGAAAAAAAACCCCAAACACTCAAAATCATGGAGATTGAATAGCATGCTATTAAATACTGAATGGGTCAAGAATGAAATTAGGGAAGATCAAAAAGTTTCTGGAAACAAATGAAAATGAACTCATGACAACCCAAAACTTATGGGAAACAGCAAAGGCAGTCTTGAGAGGGAAGTTCATAGCTAAACAGGCATACCTAAAAAAGATAGAAATGTTTTAAACAAACAACCTAACCCTATGCCTACAATAAACAACAAAGACAGCCCAGAGCAAGTAGAAGGAAGGAAGTAACCAAGATCAAAGCAGAATTAAATGACATACAGACTAAAAGCACAATTCTAGGGATCAATGAATCCAGAAGCTGGTTCTTTGAAAAAATAAACAAAATTGACAAGCCTTTAAGCATGCTTGTAAAGAAAAAATAGAGAAGACCTTAATAAACACGATCAGAAATAAAAGAGGAGAGATTACAACTGACACCACAGAAATACAAAGGATTGTAAGAAATTGCTATGAATTACTGCATGCCAAGAAATTTGAAAACCTAGGTGGAATGGACAAATTTCTAGAAATATGTAATCTTCCAAAACTCAATGAAGAAGAAGCAGAAAGCTGGAACAGACCAATGACAGCAGATGAAATTGAAACAGTAATAAATGAACTCCCGACACACAAAAGCCCTGGACCAGATGGTTTCACAGGAGACTTATACAAAGTATTTAAGGAAGACCTTACCCCTATCCTTCATAGACTATTCCAAAATATTCAAAATAATGCAGGGCTCCCAAACTCCTTTTATGAAGCCAGCATCATCCTAATCTCAAAACCAGATGAAGACACAACAAAGAATGAAAACTTCAGGCCAATATCACTGATGAACATAGATGCTAATATCCTTATTGGAATATTGACAAACCGCATTCAGCAATACATTTAAAAGATCATACAACATGAGCAAATGCGATTCATCCTAGGGATGCAAGGATGGTATAATATTTACGAATCAGTAAATGTAATACATCACACAAGCAAAAGCAAAGACAAAAATCACATGATCATATCAATAGATGCAGAAAAAGCATTTGATAAGGCACAGCATCCATTTATGGTAAAAACACCCAGTAAAGTGGAGCATTGCTCAACATGATAAAGGCTATATATGAGAGACCTACAGCCAACATCATACTCAATGGGCAAAAGCTAAAATCTTTCTTGTTATGATGAGAAACAAAACAAGTTTGTCCACATCACCACTTCTATTCAATATAGTATTAGAAGTTTTAGGCACAGCAATCAGACAAGAAAAGGCATCCAAATCCTAAAGGAGGAAACAAAACTGTCATTGTTTGTAGATGACATGATAGTGTACATAGAAAACTCTATGGACTCTGCCAAAAAACTGCTCAACCTAATAAATGAATTTGACAAAACAGAAGGATACAAAGTTAATATTCAGAAATCAAAGGCATTTTTGTATACCAACAATGAAACAGCAAAAGCAGAAATCAAGAAAAAAACTGCATTTGATATAGCAACAAGAAAAATAAAATACCTAGGAATAAACCTAACCAAAGGGGTAAAAGACCTGTACTCAGAAAACTACAGAACACTAAAGAAAGAAATCAAGAAAGCACAAACAAATGGAAACATATACCACATTCATGGATTGGTAACATCATCCAAGTGTCCATATAACCCAAAGTTCTTTACAGATTCAATGTAATACCTATTAATGCACCAATGGCATATTTCACAGACATAAAACAAACATTTCAAAAATTTATATGGAACCATAAACGACTCCAAATAGCTGCTGCAATTTTGAGGAAAAAGAGCAAAGTAGGAGGGATCACAATACCTGATACCAAACTGTATTACAAGGCCACAGTAATCAAAACCGCCTGGTACTGGCATGGAAACAGATACATAGAGCAATGGAACAGAACAGGGAGCCCAGAAATAATCCCAAGTCTCTACGGTCAATATATATTTGTCAAAGGAAACAGCAACATAAAATGAAGTAAACATAGCCTTTTCAATAAATGGTGTTGGGAGAACTGGACAGTTACATGCAAAAAAAATTAAACTCTAGCACCACCTTACACAATCCACAAAAATAAATTCAAGAAGGATAAAACATTTAAATATAAGCTATGACACCATTAAAGTCCTAGAAGAGAACATAGGCAGGAAGATCTCAGATATTTCACGCAGCAACATTTTTACTGATATGTTCTCTAGAGCAAGGAACATAAAACAAACAAAAAAAGAATAAACAAATTAGATCTCATCCAAATTAAAAGCTTTTGCACAGCTAAAGAAAACAGTATTAAAATAAAAACAGAACCAACTGTATGGAAAAACATGTTTGCCAATGATACCTCAGACAAGAGTTTAATCTCCAAAACACACAAAGAACTGACACAACTCCATTCTAAGAAGACAAGCAACCCAATTAAAAAATGGGCAAAGAACTTGAATAGACACATCTCCAAGGAGGATATACAGAGGATCCAGAGACACATGAAAAGATGCTCAGTATTGCTAGCTATCAGAGAGATGCAAATTAAAGCCAGAATGAAAGACCACTTCACACCAGTCAGAATGATCAACATAAACAAAGCAACAAACAACAAGTGTTGGAGAGGTTGTGGAGAAAAGGCGACCCTAGTGCACTTTTGGTGGGATTGTAGACCGGTACAACCACTATGGAAAACAGTATGGAATTTTCTCAGAAAACTAAAAATGGATATTCCTTTTGACCCAGCAATTCCTCTGCTAGGATTATATCCTAAGGACCCTGAAATACCAATCCAAAACAACCTATACACCCCAATGTTCATAGCAGCACAATTCACAATAGCCATGTGCTGGAAGCAACCTAGGTGTCCAGCATTGCATGAATGGAGCAAAAAACTTTGGTACATTTACAGAATGGAATTCTATGTAGCAGAAAGAAAGAAGGAGCTCCTACCCTTTGCAACAGCATGGATGGAACTGGAGAGTATTATGCTAAGTGAAATAAGCCAGGAGGTGAAAGACAAATACTGTATAATCTCACCTCTAACAGGAACCTAATGAACAGCACAAGCAAATAATCAAAATACAACCAAAGACCCTGAAACTGAGAACAGGCTCACAGTGACCAGAAGGAAGAGGGTAGGGAATTTCAGGGGGAAAAGGGATGGGTTTGCAGGAGCAAGTATAAAGACACATGGACAATAACAAGGGGTGGCATGTAAATGGGAGTGAGGTGGGGAGGGCTGGGGGGATGGGCTTGGATGGGAATAAAAGGCAGAAAAGTGTACTTGAACAACAATTAAAATAAAAAGTAAAAGAATAATATCTTTAAATATCTGGAAATATCATTGCATTAGTCTTCCCTCTTCAACTCTGCATCTGTGTGAGGCTAGCTTTTCCTTGTCTGTTTCATTCAGAACAGCACATCACAACACATTGCAGAGCACATGAGAGAATCCAGATCTTTTCTATTAAATTAATGCATCAGAACGATTTGGAAAAATATGTAATACAACATCACTCATTACTAAATTTTCTGGTTTTAACTAAACACTCAACTTGTTTGTGTTATTATTTTATCTTTATAAAAATATCTTTATAAAAATGTTCTATCAACATGCAATGAGTTAGTTATTCATGTTAGTTTTAAATGAACAAATAGATAAAAACTAAAATGTTTTCTGTCTTAATTTCTAATATGGTAAAATTTTCTAGCTGTAATCTATACAAGCAGATTCTTTTAAGGTTGTAAAGGGATCCTTAGGTCAAGGTTTGAGCACTCCTGGTCTAGGCGATGCTGCTATCTACCCACCATGTTGTGAGCTGCCAGTGGCATAGCTGAAACATTGGAGGCATCTCAGACAAGAGTTATGCAAGTCACACTGGATTGTTACATAAATGAAAAGTAAACCTTCATGTGTTAAGGCACCAAGACATGGAGCTTTTATGTGGCACAGTCTAGCAGAGCCTGCCTAAAAGATATGCTCAGATCTGTGTTTAAGGGGGATCATTTTGGCAGCAGCATACAGGGTTGGAATGGGGTGGGGATGACAATTCAGGGTGAGACTGAAAACAGGGAAATGAATTTTAGAGTTGTTTCAATGCTCCATTGTTGTACGAGACTGTTCTGGGTGGTGTGGGCACAGCTCCCACTTGGAAAGGCCAGTGGGAAGTGAGGTCCAGTACACAGGACCTACACCCATGGATAGGTTTTCCCGTGGGGAATCAGGCCTGCATTGTATCTAGGCCACTTTGAGGCTTGCTTTTTGCTAAAACTCTCTCACCCTGAATTGAAACCGCAAATGTTTACTGCATATCTTTAAAGTAACTTCCTAAAATCTATGCTAAACCTTCCAAGGATGAGTACAACCACTTCAACCACTTTTCCCTTTACATTTGCAAATATCCTTCTTTTTGATGTAATTAGTGAAATACTCTCCTTTGTGTTCTTTAAAAGCTAACCACCTAAGGCAAACCTGTGCATAGTAAATGAGGACCATCCTCATCGTAATGTGCCCAGAGAAGCAATAAAAGCTTGTCAAGGCAAGGGTTGGTGTGCTCTCCCCTTGAGAGAGTGGCTGTGCTGTCCCTCTTCCTCCATAGGACTTGGCAGTCAGTGTGAATTTGTCTTGTCTCAGCCACAATGCTTGCTGGTGTCCGCATCACATTGTAGGACCTGAGTTGAGACCAGGGTAGAGAGTTATATAGAGGAATGGACAGGTATATGTTTCAAAGACAGAGTTACCTGTATAAGTTGATGATTATGGGGGCAGAAGGAAGAAGAGGGGAATCCTAATTGGTTGGGTTTTGGTCCCTGGGAACTTGGTGAAGTCACTTAGAAGATTTGTGCTCAGTGTGCCAAATAGAAACTTGGTGTTTTAAAGGGAGAGAAAGTGATTGTTTCATCTTAAACATTTGAATATGAGTTGCCCATGGGTCATCAAGACAGAGATAAGAATTGCAAGTACTATAGATGGCTCTTACTATATGCTTCACATAATTTTAGGCACTAAACTTACTAACTTTCTTAATAGATACAATAATCTTATGAAGAAGGTACTCATATCCCTATGTTATAGTTAGGGAAACTGAAGCATGGGAGTGATCTGTGTTGCATTCGAAACCGCGAGAACAAATGTTGGAGACTTTCAGGGTTTCAAAGGTGTTACTTTATTGGCCAAATTTAACCTGTGCAGGGGCGAACTCTCAAAGTGTCCAAGGACACAGTGCCTGCGAGGGCTGCAAACAGGAGTCGCTCCAAACGCTTACAGGCTTAGGGTTTTGTGGAGGCGCGCAAGCAAGCTGGATACAGAAGCAGATGTGGCGGTTAGCTGTTGTCTCAGGGGCATTATTGGTGAGTTAACTCATGCACTGGCTCGTGCTCCTTTACTTGATTGGTCAGTTGAGCTCATGCACTGGCTTGTGCTCCTTTACTTGATTGGTCAGTTGAGCTCGTGCACAGGGGTAAAATTTTTCCCCCTAGTGACTGTCTATCTGCCTGACTGACCATTGCTCTGGCACACCCTGTTCTTCAGGTGTGTCCCGGAGCCTCTTTGCATTAGTTAGCAAAACAACTTTTACTTCCTTATAGCTATGCTCTGGCTAGTTCCCCCTTGCCCTCAACATTCCCCCATTCCCTTGAGAATAGGTCAAACCCGTGACTCTATTTTATCTGTGGGTAGGATTGTGTAGGGCTGGGAAAGTACCATTAGTTTAACTACTTCTACTGTTTCTTTGATGAAGGCTAATATCTTATTCAATATGATAGATCCTATAGTTAGCACTAATATGAGAATCAAGAGAGGGCCAGCAACCACAGATATTAGTGTGGTTAACCATGGAGAGGTTTTGAAAAGTGATGCATACCAGTTGGAGTTCTCTTCACTCTGCTCTCTGTCTTTTAATCTTTTGGTTAGAGTTTTGATATTTTCTCGAATTACCCCAGAGTGGTTTGCATAGAAGCAACATTCTTCTCCTAAGGCAGCACAAAGTCCTCCTTGTTGTAAGAAGAGGAGATCTAAACCCCTCCTGTTCTGTAGGGCAACCTCAGCTAGAGAGTCTACCTGGCATTCTAGGTAGATTACCTGATCTTGTAGCAGGGAGATATCCTTTGAGAAGGTTTGTGACAGTTGCTTTAAACTGTGTTCTCCATAAACAAAAGCCCCAGTCCCCACGGCTGCAGAACCTAGTATGCCAACAGTGGCTAATATGGGGATCAGTAGGGGGGCCCTTTTGGTCAGTCTAGGGGGTGCTACTAGGAAGTCTGGATTTCCTCCATACAGATATACTTGGGGAATGACATATGCACTTACACAAAGTTCTGGGTGCATTGGAACAATACACTTGAATATTCCTTGTGTACATATAAACCATAGTCCCTCAGCAGCCTTCGTAGCCTGTGACGTGGACTAGTTGTCAGGTAAAGGCAATGTCTCTTGGTTCAGGCAATAATCACTATAGTTAGAGGTGGCTAAACTAAAATTAGCGAGGAGGTAACAGGTCCCTTTCCCATGGAATTCAGCAAGAGTTAATGTACCCAAGTCCACGGTTGGGGGCCCAAAATAGGAGCCAAATTCCTAGGTACTGGAGTTTTAAGGGCTTGTCCGGGTCTCGCTGGACTCACCATTCCCGGGGCTCCTCACTTGGCACCTGTGCCGGCTTGATGTGAGAGAGGTGAATCCAATATGGTTTCTCAGCTACCCGGACAGTGGACGGGGTGCTCAACAGTACCTGGTAGGGCCAGTCCACCTGGGCTTCAAGTTTCCTCTGCGATGGTTGAGTATCCACACCCACTGCCCAGGTTCTGGTTGATCAGGCACCTTGTCTGTCTCCGGTGGGGCGACGTGTCAGAGAGCTCGCAACTTACTTCGGATCTTCTGCAGAGCCTATAGTGGCTTGAGAAAGTTGTGGTTAGAGGCTTCTATTTCCCCTCTGGTCAACCGGGGAACCAGAGGTATAGGTTGCCCAAATAGGAGTTCATAAGGGGCCCAAGTCTTAATATAGGGAGTACATCTTACATGGAAAAGGGCGAAAGGGAGTAGCTCGACCCAATTCTCACCGGTTTCTTCTTTTAATTTGATTAGAGTCTCCTTGAGGGTTCTATTCGTCCTTTCTACTTGTCCTGAACTTTGGGGTCTATATATACAATGTAGTTTCCAGGTACTCCCTAATCTTGTGGCTAATTCTTGAGATATCCTGGAAATGAAGGCCGGTCCGTTATCTGAGCCAATGGCTAAAGGGACGCCATACCTTGGTATAATTTCTCTTAATAACAACTTACAAACTGTAGAGGCTGTTTCCCCTCGTGTGGGGAATGCCTCAACCCACCCTGAGTAGGTATCTACTAAAACTAGTAGATACTTATATCCTGTCTTTCCTGTGGGCATCTCAGTGAAATCTATCTCCCATAACTCCCCTGGGGCTTTTCCTCGATACCTTATTAGGGGAGGTAACTTCTTATTTTGGGCATTTACCTTTGCACATATATTGCATCTGAACGTAACAGAATGGATAATCTCCTTGATATTGAGTCCTGTATAATATTTCTTGACTAACTGTTCTAACTTATTTTGCCCTAGGTGGGTGTTGGTGTGGATGTCTCTTACTATTTCTCTAACTACTCCTTGAGGTAGATAGAGCCTCCGGTCTGGGAGCCCTATCCAGCCTTGTTGATTCCTTTTCCCTCCTAGTTTAATCCCTGCCTGTTCTTTTTCAGGGGTATATTTAGGATCCGGAGGCAGTGTTGGTTGACATATTAGTGAGAGGAGGTTCTCTGGCGGGCCAGTGGCCGCTTCTTTGGCAGCACTGTCTGCAAAATGGTTGCCTCATATAATAGGAAAGTTCCTCTTCTGATGTCCTTTGCAATGTATGATTGCAACTTTCGTGGGCAGCCAAATGGCATCGAGCAGGGCAAGTATTTCATTGCGGTTTTTAATGTCCTTCCCGCCTGCTGTTAGTAGGCCTCTCTCCTTGTATATTGCTCCATGAATATGGGCGGTGGCAAATGCATAACGGCTGTCTGTATAGATATTGGCAGTCTTCCCCTCTGCCATCTGTAAAGCTCTAGTTAGTTCAATCAACTCCGCCCTCTGTGCAGAAGTCCCTGTGGGTAGTGCCTGCTGCCACAAAACCTTATCCTCTGTGGTCACCGCTGCCCCTGCATACCTCTGCCCATCTTTGATAAAACTGCTCCCATCAGTGAAGAGGGTCAAATCTGCCTTTTCATATGCCTGGTCTCTTAAGTCTGGGTGGGTGCCCGTGACTGTATCAAGCACCAGTCTGCAATCATGGATGATAGTGGTATCCGGGCCTGGGAGCAGGGTAGCAGGGTTCAGAGCTATAGTCTTAAGGAACTGGACTGCTGGTGGGTTTAACAGCTGGGCTTGGTATTGTGTCAGCCACGCGTTTGATAACCACCTGTCTGGGGGTGCCCACAGGACTTGTTCTACATAATGTTCTCCAATTACCCGTATATCTTGCCCTAATGTTAACTTGCTGGCCTCCTTGACTAATATTGCGGTGGCAGCCAGAGCCCTCAGGCAAGTCGGCCATCCCGAGGCTACAGGGTCAAGTTTCTTGGAGAGGTAGGCAACAGGCCTCTTCTATGGCCCTAGCTCCTGGCTTAGTACTCCTAGAGCTACCCCTCCCTTCTCTGCCACGAAGAGTTGGAAGGGTTTAGTCAAATCCGGCAGCGCCAGAGCTGGGGCAGCTACAAGGGCCTCTTTCAGTGCCTGAAAGGCCTGCCTCTCCTTATCTGTCCTTGTAAACTGCTCTTCCTTGCCTGGGGTTAGCTCATGTAGCGGTTTTGCCAGTTCTGCAAACCCTAATATCCACAATCGGCAGTAGCCAACTGCCCCCAGGAACTCCCATACTTGCCTCTTGGTGGTGGGCTCAGGAATCTGCAAGACTGTCTGGATCTGCTGACCTGACAGAGTCCTCTGTCCCCCCTGTAAGTTATGTCCCAAATAACTTACAGTTTGAGTCACGATCTGGGCTTTCTTGGTGGAGACTCGGTATCCCTTCCTCTCGAGGTCCCACACCAAATCTATGGTGGCTTCTTCGCACTCCTCTCTGGTCCTGGAAGCTATGAGGATATCATCCACATACTGGAGCAGCACAATCAATGGGTGGGAGGAATGGAAAACCCGCAAGTCTTTACTGAGGGCCTCGTTGAAAATAGTGGGGGAGTTCTTAAACCCTTGTGGGAGCCTGGTCCACATGAACTGCCCTACTAGTCCATTCTCTGGGTCATTCCACTCGAAGGCAAATATTCCTGGGCCCTGTTTCTGGCTGAGGGCTCCTTCTTTGAACTTTGGGCAGTCTCGCTTCCAGTGTCACTTCTCTTTGTAATCGGCACATTGGGTTTTATCCAGCCGCTGCCTCTGGCCCTTTTGTTGTCCCCTTTTTCCTTTTGGGGAAGGCTTCTGCGCGGCAATTAAAATCTTGGCAACCTCCTTTGCCCTGCCAACCTCCGGATTGTCCCTATTGATGTATACCTTTTGGGCTATCTCTAAGAGTTTACTTATATTCTCTCCCTCAAAGCCTTCTAGTTTCTGTAATTTCTTTCTAATGTCTGACCCTGCCTGACTTACAAGTGCTATATTGACAAGTCTATTTTCTTGAGCTTCTGGATCTGAGGGGGTGTATACCCTATAAGTCTCCATAAGTCTTTCTAGGAAGGCAGCAGGGGACTCCTCTCGTCCTTGTATGACCTCACTGACTTGGCTGAAGTTGGTGGGCTTCCTAGCTGCCGCTTTTAATCCCCTGAGTAGAGCCTGGCAATATTGGAGGAGCGTATCCCTTCCCCCACTGGAATTTGAGTCCCAATTAGGTGGCTGAGAGGGGAGGATATCTTCTAGCTCCCTCCTCCCCGCTGCTGTGCCGCCCTCCTCTCCCATGACAGCTTTTGCAGCCTCTCTAATAATCCTGTCCCTTTCTTCTGATGTGAAGAGGGTCTGCAGGATTTGCTGACGGTCATCCCACGTGGGCTGGTGGGTTCTAAAAATGGTCTCAAGGAGGGAGATTAGCCCTTGAGGCTTTTCCGAAAATGGGGGGTTTTGATGCTTCCAATTGTATAAATCACTAGTGGAAAAGGGTACATATATTAGCCGGGGAGGAGCGCGCGGTGGCACATCTGGGGCTGGGGGCGCCTCTCACAGCGGCAAAATGGCTGGCGCTTCCCGCGGAAACAAAATGGCAGAGGCAGCGTTATCTCCTGCCAGAGGGCGGTGCGCCCCGCACAAGGTTATGGCGCCTTCCCCATAATGCGTGCCTCTGCGGGTATGTGGTGGACTTAATACTCTATCCCTTCCCGGGTGGGTGGAATCTGGTTTTTCTGGGAGAGGGTAGGGAGGGGGAGCATTCACAGGATCAAGTGATCAAGTGGGTCTTCTGGCTGCCCTGGGAGCACCAGGTAAAGCCTGGGCTTACCCAGTGGTTTCCTCAGGGCATGACCATTGCCAGATTCCATCCTCCCCCTCCTGGCCTGGGCTTTGAAGTAACACATATTGCTCTCCTACCCCTCCTGTTTGTCTGCATGCATCTTCTAATATAACCTGGGCGCTCAGTGGCAATGTCCACCCAGAAGTCTGTGTACAAATATTGATCTGGGTGGGGTACCCTATAAACCATTGCCCGGACGGCAAACAGCGTGGGCAGATCAAAGGTGCCCTCCGTGGGCCAGCCAACATTAAAGGTGGGCCACTCAAGCTGGCAAAGGGTTTGGAGGAACTCTGGGTCCGGCAGAGGTCCCCCGTAGCTGCTCGCACGCCTCTGGAAATCAGAAAAATTCTTTAGCAAGCAGTCAAGGGGGTTCCCAGGCACGGACTCTCTCTGGCCCATTTTTATATATTGGACGACCTTCGGGATCTCGAAAATGAGAGCTGAAATTAAAAGTATTAAGAACCCAGTCGCCAAAGCACACACTCGTTTCTCACACCCACACAAAAGCGAACCACGGTTCTCAGGCATACGGTCACTCTCAAGCCACTCTCAAACTGGTGTGGCGTGGTGCAGCGCAAAACAAAAGCAAGCGCAAAAGGAAAAGAATACCAAATGTGACCCAGTCACAACTCCTGAGGGCGTCCCCTCCTGTGGGAGTCCCTGGGTGGACTGCCGGCAGTGTTTCACCTACCACATCAGGGTCAAACGGTCTAGACCTTCCAAAACCAAAAGAGGATCCTCGTGAATACTTACTCAGCCCGGGCTGCCCGTCCGGTCTCCGAACCGAAGCTCCGCAAAGGGAAATCTCGCTGGGGCCTTCAAATGTTGCATTCGAAACCGCGAGAACAAAAGTCAGAGACTTTCAGGGTTTCAAAGGTGTTACTTTATTGGCCAAATTTAACCTGTGCAGGGGCGAACTCTCAAAGTGTCCAAGGACACAGTGCCCACGAGGGCTGCAAACAGGAGTCGCTCCAAACGCTTACAGGCTTAGGGTTTTATGGAGGCGCGCAAGCAAGCTGGCTACAGAAGCAGATGTGGCGGTTAGCTGTTGTCTCAGGGGCACAATAGGGTTTCTTATTATTGGTGAGTTAACTCGTGCACTGGCTCGTGCTCCTTTACTTGATTGGTCAGTTGAGCTCGTGCACAGGGGTAAAATTTTTCCCCCTAGTGACTGTCTATCTGCCTGACTGACCATTGCTCTGGCACACCCTGTCCTTCGGGTGTGTCCCGGAGCCTCTTTGCATTAGTTAGCAAAACAACTTTTACTTCCTTATGGCTACGCTTTGGCTAGTTCCCCCTTGCCCTCAATAATCTGTCCAAGTGTCACCCAGCTAGTCAGTGACAGCTGTGATTGAGACCCGAGTGCTTGGCCTCCAGCACATGTGCTCTTAGGCATTAAGTTATTTTACCTCTTGATGCTCAATAACCTGTTAACAGTCTGAGTCCTGGGTCCAAAGAGAGCTCTGGATTGTTCCAGATATTATATTGTATCTCTGTAAATCCCACCAGCATTCACTTATTTCAGGATGATTATTTTCACTCTTTCCCTCTGTGTGGTCACATTGGGAGCCACAGGATTGAGCAAAGCCACTAAAGTGTCCTGGCCTGATGACCCATCTGAAGGTGTGGCAGTTCCTCTTAGAATTTACCACTACACAGGAGATTCTAACCTCTTGCTAGCATGGCTCACAGAGCTGTACCTTTAAAACAAACAGCAGATGTCTGTGAAAGGAGATGAGGTTGCCATTAGGGTTTTCCAAAGAACTGCGGGGTTCATTTAGGCTGAGGTAGCTTTTGGACTCCAGTGCACTGCATCACACAGCCCTGGAGGGCATCATGCATGTAGTTTTATGTGAATGGTGCCCTCTGGAGTTACTCTGTGTACTGATGTACTTCTTTCTCACCCACTGCCTGCTTTTAAGTTCCTATGCCCATATTTGGCATCACTTCTTCTGCTAAGTTGACAATGACTAGGTCCTCCATTTTGCTCTTACCTGATCAAACAGGGTTTGGAATCTAACATATGCTGCTATCAAATCTGAGTGAGGAGCTGATGGGCACAAGTCCTCCCAGTTTAGGAGGCAATATAGGGGAAGTAAAAAGAGCATCCCAAGAGCTTAGTATCATCTCATGTTTCCTTTAATCCCTATCATGAACAGCTCTGTTATAGCCAGAATGAAATCCATGACCTTTGTTTCTAAACATATCACAGTATCTTTGATTTATGGCCCAGTTCAACTCAGAACAGCAGCTCCTTCACAGTAAATGTGAAATAGGCAGATAGAAGTGTGGACATCCCAGGACATCTCATTGAAACAAAAGCTTCTTTCTTTCAGATTCAGCTCTATATGTGTAACATACATTTTATGTTTCAGACCCTTTCATAACAATTTCTTAAAGTAATTATTTGAATTCCAGATGTTAACTACCTAGGTGTGCTTAAAACCTTTGCCAGGCAGTACTGGAGTCATCCAGTTCTTTGAAATTTAAATAAAATTGTTATTAGCCTTGTAAACATCAGAGTTCCAGGAGGAAAGGAGTGGCATCCTCTTTTCACAGAGACGTGGGCAGGATTAAGGAGATGACAAGAGGTGGCAAAGCACCCAGGGAGACCAGCAGAGGAGCGTCATTACCACCCTGAAACCTGAGGGAGAACAGAAGGAAGCAGAAGAAGGATTAGCAGAACCTGATAGCCCTAGAAATGGGGGGGGGCAATCAGTCAGGAGTGGTAGTGGTCACACCAGATCCCAGCTGGGGGCCAGGAGTAAGTACCCTAATTCTTTCCCCTCACACTCCCTGAAGTCTTGTCACCTCCCACTGGCTGCTTCCATCCCAGAGGCAGAGGGTGAGGGATATCCGATGATTTAATCTGTGGAGGTTATTACCCCCACTGGCCACAGAGCAGAGTAGTGAAGGGTGTGACACAGAACCAGCACCAATCTCGATTCCATAGACAGTGGAAAACCCAATTTGTCTAGGAGTTCTTAGGGGACTTATGCCCAGAGCAGGAAAAGAGACCCAGAAGAAATTAGGTTATACTGCCATAACAAAAACTTCTACATCTTAACAGTGGCTTAGGCTAACAAACACTTATTGCTGCCATGCATGTTGCCCAGGTCTCTGCTCCATATGGTATCTCAGGGGACAAATCTAATGGTGCTCTGCCTTCTGGTAAGTTTTCAGGGGAACATGAAGCCTTCTCAGGGCTGAGGGTAGAATAATTGCATGTGTGCTTTTCATGGCTTCATTGTGAAAGTGATGACCATCATCTCCACTCATATTTTATTGGTCATCTCTTATTTTCTAATGTTAGTTCTCTACCCTACTTGAAATCTTAACCTCTCTCTTTTGAATCTCTCCCCTCTTTTCATTAGCTGACTCAACACTAAATTTCTGTTTATTTCTTATTCAAAAATTTTTAGTTATCTCTGATTTTTTAATGCTAGACTAACGTGGCTTTATTTAGAATGTCTGCTTCTTGGACTTTTGGCTAAGATCTAGTGTTTAGAATGTCTCATTTAATAAGCCAAAATACCTATTAAAGTCTGTTCTTTTTGGAAAAAATAATTTTTATTGTTATTATATTACAGTTGTCCCGATTTCACTCCATTTACCCTCCTCCACCCAACCCAGCCTCTACTCCCACAGTTAATTCCCACACCGTTGTCCATGTCTGTGGGTCATTCATGCAGGTTCTTATGAAAAGATAGGTTAGTTATCTTCTTGAGAGGAGTTTTGAGATCAACTTTTAAAGAAACTCATTTTTTTCTTGATACCTAGTTTCTCCACTTAAAAAATGACAACACTGAGGATCAGAGAAGGGGGTTGACTTACCCATGGTCACATAGAATTTGACTCTGATTTCCTTTCTATGCCCATAACTATTTTCTTCACCCTACATCACTTCCCTTTCCATATTCTCTCCCTTAATACTCTTTTCCTGGCTTTCCATTAATCTTGTGTGGTTCAGCTCTGCATGTAAAGAAGCCAACACCTCACTGAGAATCATTAATTTTAAGAAGGTTTTATTTCAGTGACTCCAAAGATAATTTCTAAAAATAGGTGCATTGCCTGCAAAGCACAGTTAAAATCAACTTATTTTGTGGTCAGGCCTTCTAAAGATGTGAAGTTGTGCTGAGAATGTAAGTGCTTCCGCAGCTTTAACAAATTTCCCTCATGGATGGGAATACAGTAAATAATGACTTCTCAGAGACATCCTTTGGGCTCAGAGCTGGGTGGGGGTATAGATGCTTGGAGATGCCCAGGTAGGCCTGGGTTTTTCCAAGAAGGGAATGTGTACCATTTTTCATGAAGGCAGGAGTGGAGTAGAGCAAGAGGTTTCTGAAGACCTCATACCTGGGGTTATTGGCATTCCAAAAGTCCATAAATATATTCTCCATGTATCAAGATTTCTAATAATATTGTTAATATCCTTTAGCCTCTGGAGGAGACATCCCGATTAGCAGAGGTTCAAAGTCAAAAAGAACTTAGCAGCAGGCTGTAAGTGGGCACAGTTCCTTTTTCTTCTATTCACCACTTTGGCTCATTGAAGAAGGTAGTTCTGTTGATGTTTCTGCTTTCAAAGCAGTGTGGGAAGGAAGCTTAAGTGCTTGGGCAAGGTTGGGCTTTTATCCTCATTGGGCATATCAGTGGGCTTTCTGACATTCTCCCTCTCCCTCTCTCTGCTGGCTTCCCTCTAACTCTCTCCTTTTCCTCTATTGGACCTATCTGCTCCCAGGTACAAAAAGCATAGGCATTTCTTTCTCTGTGTGGAGACCAGACAAACTCTTCTGTGTGTGTTTCAGCTTCTCAGTTGATAATGGTGGGTAAATCTGGAGCATGCAGGTCTCCAAGTGCAGATTTGTAATAGCACTGTCCACCCCGCTTACAAATAATGTCCACCTTCTCAGCTTTCTAATTGAAACAAATTCTGCTTTCAGTCTTTTTTTAATGCTTATATCTTTTTCTCAAATTGGGTAGAATCCATATGGGCATGACTGTCATCCTCCAATTTTCAGCACAAGGAGGGCTGTCTGGGATATCTTAAAAACTCCATGAAGGGTCTAGCACTTGGAACAAAAGAACAATATATTGTTGAGAAAATATATTATTGGTGGGCCCCTACAACAAAGGCAAGTTCTTGGAGGTGGAAGGTTTTAGCACTTGCAAGATTAGTTTGAATGAACCTAGAGGCCTTTAGTTTGAGTTCCAGCAACTTGTTTTGTAGTCACAGGTGGTTTCAGCAGGTGTGGGTCATATATTTGTAATTTCAGCAGAATTACAGCCAGTGCCCTCAGACTCAAAGCCTGGGGTTAGAAAGAGATTTATTCTAGGGGGTCAAGAAAACTTTCCCAAGAATAAAACAAGCAAAAATTCTTGTCGTCTTGTTTGGAGATATTTATACTTTTCTTGGGATCAATCAATGGTTTCCCAGTGACCTTAGGCAACTCTATATTGGAAAAGACAAGGCCTTAGTAGAGCTAGGGAAACTTGCCTCAATCACATACAACAAGAGAGCCAGTCTAAGGACTGAGTTGGTGTACTTTGTGTACCTACTCCATGTCCTTGGCTCACCTACAATTTTAGCTTTAGATTTGGAGGACAGTTTCCATGGACACTGGCAACACTGCCTCAAATATCTGATATTTATCTCCAGTTTCACACCTCAGTGTATTTTTCTGAAGTCATGGGACAGCCTGGAAGATCAGGGAATTTAACAAACCCCAAGACAACCCTCAGTGTATTGGGAATGGGGGGCAGCAAATAGAGATGACAGTCTCCTGTCCTTCAGAGGGATAATTCTGAGGGGCTGTCCTCAGTTGGTCACTGGTGAGGTTGAGCCCCAGTGGCCTGCAGCATGAACCTGCTCAGAACTGCTTTTCTAAACCCCTTCTCTGCCTCACTCTCACCACCACCTCACTGTTGATTCCAGGGTTATGTCTGAAATAGGTTCCCTGCACCCAGTCCTTAATATTACTTTTTGGGGGAACCAAGACTAAGACACTAGATTTTCCCCTTGTGTGTTGAGTGTTTGCAGTGCTAAGTATCAGCAAGTGGAAATTCAGTTACTTTCTTTCTCTTCTGCTCTGGTTCCTAATTCAGAGTTAGGGGACTATAAGTGTCAGGTTCAGAGGAAGTAAGAAATAGGTGGTAGAAAGCATTTTAATGCTACCTTCAAGTTGCCTGAGGAATAAAAAAGTAGTCCAGGCAAATTTGGGGTAAAAACATGTGGCAGAGGTCATCCATTTTATTTGAGTTCTGGGGTAAGTGCTAGCAGTAGCAGAACTGGAGCTTTGTCTCCCAAAGGATTTATTAAAATTTTAGATCTTTGCCAGTTGGGTGAGGTTAAAAATAATGACCCTATATTTAATGTTTTAATTCACATTTCTTTGATTATATTGGAGTAGAGCAATTTTTCTTGTATTCATTAGTCATTATTATGTTTTTCTGTAAGCAGTATATTTCATAAGTTATTTTAAGTATTTTTATTAATTATGCTATTACAAATAGTTTTCCCAATTTTTCCCTTTTATCCCCGATCCACCTTGCCCCTCAACCCTCTAGTATTTCTCCCCACCACTTAGTTCATGTCCATGGATTGTACATATAAGTTCTTTCAGTCCTCTTTTTCCTATACCGTTTTATATCTCTCCCCATGTACTTTATGCCTACTAATTATGCTTCTTCTTCCCTGCACCTTTTCTCCCCTATTCCTCCCTTCCCCCTCCCCACTGAACTCCCTCTGTGTGATGTCCATTTCTCTGATTCTGTTCCTATTCTGGCTGTTTGCTTAGTTTTTGTTTTTGTTGTTTTTCTTTTGTTTTACGTTCATTTGTTGATAGTTGTGAGTTTGTTGTCATTTTACTGTTCATATTTTTTACCTTTTTTCTTAGATAAGTCTCTTTAACATTTCATAAAGTAAGGGCTTGGTGATGATAAACTCCTTTAAGTTGACCTTATCTGGGAAGCACTTTATCTGCCCTTTCATTCTAAATGAAAGCTTTGCTGGATAGAGTAATCTTGGATGTAGGTCCTTGTGTTTCATGACTTTGAATACTTCTTTCCAGCCCCTTCTTGCCTGTAAGGTTTCTTTTGAGAAATCAGCTGATAGTCTTACAGGAACTCCTTCGTAGGTAACTGTCTCCTTTTCTATTGCTGCTTTGAGGATTCTCTCCTTAACTTTAATCTTGGGTAACTTAATGATTATGTGCCTTGGTGTGTTCCTCTTTGGGTCCAGCTTTTTGGGACTCTCTGGGCTTCCTGGGCTTCCTGGGAGTGTATTTCCTTCACCAGAGTGGGGAAGTTTTTCTTCATTATTTATTCAAATAAGTTTTCAATTTCTTGCTGCTATTCTTCTCCTTTTGGCACCCCTATAATTTGAATATTGGAACATTTCAGGTTGTCCCAGAGAGTCATCAGCCTCTATTCATTATTTTGTATTCTTGTTTCTTCATTCTGATTGAGTTGAATGTTTATTTCTTTCTTTTGTTCTAAATTGTTGCTTTGAATCCTCATTTCCTTCATGTCATTGTTGGTTCCCTGAATATTTTGCTTATTTCACTTTGGGTATCTTTCATTTGTTCTTTCATTTTTCAACCCAGCTCAATCAGTTCTATGAGCATTTTGATTACCAGGGCTTTAAATTCTCCATCAGATAGGTTGGCAATCTCCTCATTGCTTAGTTCTCTTTGTAAGCTTTTGCTGTGTTCTTTCATTTGGGCCATATTTCTTTGTCTTGGCGAAGCTGATGGGTTGTAAGGGGAAGGAGCTTTAGGTATTCACCTGGGCAGGGCAACCTTCCTTGCTGTACTGCCTATGGGAGAGGGGCCAGAGAGGGAACAATGCAGCTTGCCTGCTTGTTTCTAGTGTACTTTCCAACACCCTCTTATGTCAGACTGTAAGTATATCTCACTGTGGCAACCCCAGCCTTAGCCCACAGTCAGCTCTGAGTCTCAGTTTTCCCTTTAAGTCCATCCCTCCTGTGCAGGTCTGCTGAGCTTGGCAGTCAGCCCTGCCCCTCAACTGCCTTGCAGTGTTTTTTTTTTTTTTTTTCTGTCAGCTGCTCTGGTCTGGTTGTTCTGGTTGATTTTTTCCTTTAATTCCTTGGTTGTCAGAGTTCCAGGCAGTTTGCTTTTCTGGTGATTTTATTGGTTGTTTATTGATTTTAGATTAGTTGTTATCCTCCTTTTGGTTGTGCGAGGAAGGGAAGGACTTCTACCTATGCCTCCATCTTGGCTGCAACTCCTATATATTCCACAAGTTATTAAACAAGTTACTTTGATGATAAATATTTAAGTCATGACTTCTTTTTAGCTATTGTAAAATGCTACAATATTCATATGAAAAGTATTCAATTTTCTTCATAACTAAGGTATAGCAAATTAAAAGAATAGTGTTGATTTTTCTAAACATTTTTCTTATAAACAGCAAAGGTTTAGTAAAACCTCACATGTACAGTGTTTGCAGGGTAATTGACACTCAGATCAACAGTGCAAATTAGTAAAATGCTTTGAAGGGCACTTGAACAGTTTTTACCAAAATTTAAGATGGGCCTATGCATGGTTGTGGCATTTCATGAAAGCTTGTCCTGCAAATATGCATATATATGGTCTCAAATATTATTTAATTGATTGTGTGTGCATGCAAGAGTGCATGTATGTGCATGTATGCCAGTCTATGTGTGGATAAATGTAGACCAGCCACGATGGAGAATTAAATTCATGAAGACTCCTTCCTGAATCTAATCTTGGCGGTATCACAGAAAGGAGAGCTACATGGGTCCTAGAACCCAACTAAAACTGCAGAAATCATTTGGTGAGGGGAAAAGAGATTGAGTGCTGGTATGAAGGGTGAAGAGAGGTCCAGGTGCCCTGGATGGAGCACAGGCAGGGGGAGAACAGCAGAGTTGGTCCCTCGCTTTGCTGTTGCAAGGCAAGGAAATAGCACAAGGTTCAGTGGTAGTTGGGGCAGCTGGAATAATAAGACAGAACTGGAGCTCTGTGAGAGTGGTTAGCTAATACCTAGGACTTCAGGTAAGGAGGCTGGCCCCCGGTCAGTCCCAACAGAAGGTAGCAGCCCATGGGGAGGTGCACTACCAGCAGCCTAGAATCTGATCTACTGCCAGAAGAGAAGAGGAAGGGTGGCAAAAAGGGAAGTGACCTGAAGATTATCTCCATAATTCAGCTTGCCAAGGAGAAATACAAACTAAGATTAAGGATATTGCCACCAACCCAATTTATTCTCCCTTACTTATCACAACCATGGTATCTTATAGTTTCAGAGGATATGAGTTTATAAGAAAAATATCGCTTCTCGGCCTTTTGGCTAAGATCAAGTGTAGTATCTGTTCTTATCAGAAAATATAGCAGGAGCCCTGGCTGGGTAGCTTAGTTGATTAAAGCATTGTCTCAATACACCAAGGTTGCGAGTATGATCCCTGGTCAGGGCACATACAAGAATCAACAAGTGAATGCATAAATAAGTGGAAAAGCAAATCAATAGTTCTCTCTCTCTCCCCTCCTCTCCCCCTTCCTTTATTTCTCTTTCTAAAAAGAAAAATAAAAAAAGAAAAGAAAATATAACAGGACACCAAATTGAATTATCTATGCCAAAAGAGGCAGAAATAATAGATTAGACAGAATCTTTTTTTAAAATATTTTATTTATTTATCTTTTGAGGGGAAGGGAAGGAGAGAGGGAGAGAAACATCAATGTATGGTTGCCTTTCGTGCGTCCCCTGCTGGGAGTTGGCCTGCAGGGAACTGGCCTGCAACCCAGGCATGTGCCCTGACTGGGAATCAAACCTCGATCGTCTGGTTCGCAGGTCCGCACTCAATCCACTGAGCTACACCAGCCAGGGCTAGACAGAATCTTTAAAAATTAAAATAAGAAACACGAATATTCTGAGCAAAAGAAGGAAAGATATCAAGAACATAAAATAGGAACAAAAAGTTCTGAAGAACTATTTGGCAATTTTGGGCATGAAAAATATATTGTAAAATATGAAGAATGTATTATCAATGGATAAGTTGTGCAGCACAATGAATGAAGCTAAGGAGCAAATTAGTGGCCTGAAGGAGTCAGTCAATGGACTCTTCCAGAAAGTGTTTCAGAGGGATAAATATTTGGTAGAAAATAGAGAAAAGAATCAGGATTCCAGTAGGAGTCTCAGGGGCAGAAAGAGAATAAATGGAGAGAAGGCAGTAATTTTCCAGAATTAAAATGGTAAATGATGGTTGGGTATACAGTAGGGATCTTCAGAATCCCAGGTCCTGGGCTGTCACCAAGAGACTTTAATCCAGAGTGGCACACCAGGCCACAGTGGGATCCTGAATATATTCAAATATGGTAATTCATTATTACTTATTAACAAGAGATGGATTGCCTTTTGACCTTCCTATTCCTTTAGGGCTACTTACAAGCTATTCTTGTAATAGTTTTCAACACAGAAGAAGAATCCAAATCGTGTACTTTGCATTCTTTCTGTGGTCAGACTTTGATGGACAAAGGGATGCAAATGAGAAGCAAGATCCTTGTTAAGCACTATTTCCCTTGATCACTCTGTTTATACACCATGCAACAAGGCATCAGCCGAAGATCTTAACTCCTTGGTTTCCCAAAGTTTGTTTCTTTTTTCCTTATTTGCTTGCTTTGCTCTTCTCAATTTTATTGCATTCTTCTTTTCTTATTACCTGTTTTGCTTCTTTCTGTATTCTTCTCTTTCATTACTGTCGCTCCCTCCTCTTCACCATAACTAAAGTTATTCACTGATTCATCCATCCATTCATTTATTCAACAATTATTTTGAGCATCAACCATATCCAAGGCATTATTGAAGACACCAGGGACACAGTACACAAGACAGAACAAAGGGACTTGAGCGACCCTAGTGAGGAAGACATATAATAAGCAAGTCAATGAACAGCAACAACAAAAGACAAATCTAGATACTAAGAAATGCAGTGGAGATAATAGTATGTGGTAGAGTGTGGGACAGGGATGCTTTAGGTGGGGGTGTCAGGGTAAGTTTTTGAGAAGGTAACACTTGAATTGAGATCTGAATGAAGAGGAGGTACAAGCTATGTGAGAATTGGTGGAAAAGCATTCCAAATAGTAGAAAGAATATGTGCAAATGCTCTCAGGATGGAATGATAATCTTCTACCTTGTCTTTCCCCCCCTCATCCCCAGTAAATTCCAGAATAAATGTCTAGACATTTATTATGTAGAAACCATGTCCTCACAGCCTTAATTCCCTGTGGCCTGGTTTTTGCTCCCACTACTGCATGGAATTGTTTTCTTGCTTTTTTGAAAATGTCCTCTTGGGGGCTGGTTGGGTGCCTTCCATGGATGGCAGCTTAGTGCTGGAGGGACATTTCAGGAGGTGGGAGGTTCACCCTGAGAGGTGTGGATTCTAAACCCCAAGCTGGGCCCCCCAGCCTAAAGCATCAGAGCTGGTAAAGGAACCCAGACAACATCCAGCTGTGAAAAGCAGCAGGGTTTCTGTCCATCAGGGATAGACAGCAGGAGATGCAGTGGGCTTCTTAAAGAGCCAACACATAAAATTTTGTTTGCAGCCACTTAATCTGGGGTCTGGCAGAGGGAGAGCAGAGTGGACTAGAGATACTTGGAAGAGTCTAGGATTGGTGGCTCTGGGGAGACAACTGAAGGCACAGCTGCCAGGATCCCTGTGCTGAGTCATTCCTCATATTGCAGAAGCCATCTTTCTTAGGCATCTCCAAGTGGCATCAGCCTGGGGGGAAGCGATAGCCCCACCCACAACAATTATTCTTCCCCACCCTGTGGAGCTTAAACTGAGGCTATATCAATGAACTAAGGTGAATCTCTGGGACCTCTGGCACTTTGGATGACGCTAACCCTGGGCCTGGTGCTGATAAAAACCAGCCTTGGTGCACAGCATGGTTCTTTCTGCACGCAAATAAGCCCAGCAGAGGGAGACAAACATTGTGGATTGCTGATAGCTCTAAACAGGTTATCCAGGGCCAGTCACAAGCAGCATCTGACAAAGACCTATACCAGAGTCTTTGCAGATCTACCTCATACATAGAAACAAATACAAAGAAGCTGCCAAAATGGGAAGCCAAAGAAACATACCCCATATGAAAGAACAAGAGACTTTTCCAGAAAAACTAGCTGAAATGGAAGCAAGCAATTTTGTAGAGAGAGAGATAGAGTAATGATTACAAGAATACTTAACAGCATGAAAAAGACATAGAAACCACAAAAAAGGACCTGTAAGAAATAAAGAATGTAATATCTGAAATAAATAATACACTGGAATGAATAAACAATAAGTTCAATTGAATAGAGGGTCAAATCAGTGATTTGGAAGACAAGGTGGAAAAAAACACCCAGGGAGAGCAGCAGGAAAAAAAAGAATTTTAAAAAAGGAGAGTTTAAGGAACATTTTGGACAACATGAAGCATAATAACATCCACATCATAAGAATACCAAAAGGAGAAGAGAGTAAGCAAGGGATTGAGAACCAATTTGAAGAAAAGATGAACAAAAACTTCTCAAATATGGTAGAGAAAAAAACACATAGAAGTTCATGAAGCTTAGAGAGTCCCAAGCAAGTTGGACCCAAAAGGCCTACACTGAGACACATCATAATTAAAATGACGAGGCTTAAAGACACAGAGAGAATCCTAAAAGCTGAAAGGGAAAATCAAGTAGTTACATACAATGAAGCACCAATTGGACTGTCCTCTGATTTCTTGACAGAAACATTTCAGGTCAGAAGAGAGTGGCATGAAATATTCAAACTGATGGAAAGAAAGCACACTACATAAATAGGGGAGAAGATGGCAGTGAGGTAGGTGGGAGTGGAGCCCAGTTCTCCCTGTGCCCAGCTGGGACACATAGCCAATCTTCTGAGGAACAGAATGAACAGCCAATGAAATCCCAGCTTACATAAAGTTTGAAGCCCCCAAATTATAGAGGATGTTGAAAAGCAGGTGTATTTTTATACATAATTTTTGTTCCATACAATTGTACATACTACACAGCAAACCTCCATGATCTTAGCCCACTTCACTTGAAACCTGAACATTATTATTGTTGTGGTTAACTCTATTCTCTCTCACACTATGCCTACTTTCTATCCTTTAATCTCATTATATCTCATCATCTAAACTTACACAAGCACTCTGTTTTCTGGATTCAGCTCGCAATCCTCCTCTCCTGTAACAAGAGTCCTATCTCTTTTTCACCTCCTACAAAAAGTGGCCAATTGGGTGAAATAGCACAGTTAATGCTATAGTTGTCCAAAGAATCTCCTATCTTTTGCTAGTAATACTTGCTGGTACTTTAAATCCCATGAAATACTCTCCCACTGTCTTAATCCATTTTGCCTACCTACTGCCACTGATCACATACAGGAATAGGTGGGAATTTCAAACATCAGTATACCTGCTGGAGGAGAGACACCACCAACAAAGGAACCACCAAAACATAAAAAAACAATTACAACAAGACAGCCCAGAGAAAGAGAAGAAAGGGCAAACAAAGAGCATCCAGACAAGAGACCAAAGAGATCAAAGAGACCACATCACAGAACCCCTAGAATTCCTATCATAGAAGTTCACCCAATAAAGACACCTAGCAAAATGAAACGTCAGGTAGCACAGAAACAAATGAAAAGAGTCACCTGAAATGGGGAGACAAGAAAAGAACATGCAATCAAAAGGAATGGAAGACTCTTAACTAAAAGAGCTAAACAAAATGGAGGTAACCAAACTACCAGATATGGAACTCAAAATAATGGTTATAGAGATGCTCAAGGAACTCACAGACAACTACAAGGAACTGAGTAAGAACTATAGCAGTATGAAAAAGGAAATAGAAAATAAAGACAAAAACCAGGAAGAAATGAACATAAAGTCTCAGAAATAAAAAAAAAAAACACATAGAGGAAATTATAAACAGGCTGGATGAAGCAGAGGATCAAATCAGCAAGCTGGAGGACAAGGTAGAAAAAAAAAACACCCAGAAGGAGCAAGAAAAGGAAAATAGACTCAGAAAGAAAGAATAGGTGGTAAAGGAGCTGCAAGACAACATGAAATGTAATAATATTAATATAATAGGGATACCAGAAGGAGAAGAAGAAAAGCGAGGGGTAGAAAATCTGTTTGAAAAAGTAATGATGGAAAACTTCCCTAATCTGGTGAGAGAAAAACTCACAAAAATCCAGGAAACACAGAGAGTTCCAATCAAGAGGAACCTGAGGAGACCCACTTCAATACACACCAAAATTAAAATGGCAAAATTCTAAGACAAAGACAGAATCTTAAAGCCAGCAAGGGAGAAACAGGAAGTACCATACAAGGAAGCCCCAATAAGGTTAGCTGCTGTCTTCTCAATGAAAACACTCCAAGTCAGAAGATAATGGCAAGAAATACTACAAGTAATGAAAACCAGAAGCCTTCAAACAAAACTACTTTATCCAACAAGTCTCTCAATGAAAATGAAAGGTCAAATAAGGAGATTCCCAGACAAAAGATGGCTAAAAGAATACACCTCCATTAAACCAACTCTGCAAGAGAGGCTAAAGCAACTGCTTCAAGAAAAGGAAGGAAACAAGTGAGAGACAGGGAGAAAAAATGGTAATGAATAAGTACCTATCAATAATAACCTTAAATGTAAATGGATTAAATGCTCAAATCAAAAGACATAGAATAGCTGAATGGATAAGAAAGCAAGACCCACACATATGCTGCCTACAGGAGATCCACCTCAGAACAAAAGACATACACAGACTGAAAGTGAAGGGCTAGAAGGAAATATTTCAAGCAAATGGACAGGGGAAAAAGAAGCCAGGGTAGCAATACTATTATCAGACAAAATAGACTTCAAGAAAAAGGGACGTAAAAAGAGACCAAGAAGGTCACCTCAGAGTACTCAATGAAGAATCCATCAAGAAAACATAAGCATTGTAAATATATATGCATCCAACATACGAGCACACAAAATAGACAAAGAAAATCTTGGAGGACTTCAAGAAAGATATTCACAGCAGCACAGTTATAGTTATAGCAGGGGATTTCAATATTCCACTGTCAAAAACGGATACATCTTGCCCTGGCTGGTGTAGCTCAGTGGATTGAGCACGGGCCTGTGAATCAGACGATCAGGGTTCGATTGCCAGTCAGCACAAGCTTAGGTTGCAGGCCAGTTTCCGGCAGGGGCCAGTTCCCTCCAGGGAATGCACAAGAAACAACCATACATTGATGTTTCTTTCCTCTCTCCTTCCCTTCCCCTCTAAAAAGATAAATAAATAATATTTTTTAAAAAACCGGATACATCTTCCAAACAAAATGTCAACAAAGATATCACAACATTGAAAATACCCTAGAGTCAAATGGAGTTAACTGATGTGTGTGTATATCATATATACTTTTATACATATATATGATATATGTATACACATACACATACAGCCTTTCATCCCAAAGAAGCAAGATACACATTCTTTTCAAATGCACACACAACATTTTCAAAGATAGACCACATGATAGGACATGAAACAAGCCTCAACAAATTCAAGAAAATTGAAATCATATCAAGCTATTTCTCTGACCACAAGGGACTGAAACTAGAAACCAACCTCAAGAAAAAACCTGCAAAACACTCAAACTCATGGATTTGAATAGAATGATATTAAACAATGAATGGGTCAAGAATGAAATTAGGGAAGAAATAAAAAAAGTTTCTGGAAACAAATGAAAATGAACTCCCAGCAGTCCAAAACGTATGGGACATAGCAAAGGCAGTCCTGAGAGGGAAGTTCATAGTGATACAGGCTTACCTAAAAGAAATAGAAACATTTCAAATAAACAACTTAACCCTACACTCACAAGAGCTCAAAAAACAACAACAAAGACAGCTCAGAGCAAGTAGAAGGAAGGAAATAACCAAGATCAGAGCAGAATTAAATTACATACAGACTAAAAGAACAATTCTAAGGATCAAGGAATCCAGTAGCTGGTTTTTTTATAAGGTAAACAAAATCAACAAGCCCTTGAGCAGACTCATCAAGAAAAAAAGAGAGAGGGACAAAATAAACACAATCATAAATGAAAGAGCAGAGCTTACAACTGATACCACAGAAATACAAAGGGTTGTAAGAAATTACTATGAAGAACTACATGTCAAGACATTTGAAAACTTAGGCGAAATGGACAAATTTCTAGAAATATATAATCTTGCAAAACGTAATAAAGAAGAAGCAGACCAGTGAACAGACCACTAACAGCAGATGAAATTGAAGCAGTAATCAAAAAACTCCCAACACACAAAAGCCTTGGACCAGATGGCTTCACAGGAGAATTCTACAAAGCATTTAAGGAAGAGCTAACCCCTATTTTTCACAGACTATTTGAAAAAGTTCAAAATGATATAAGACTCCCAAACTCTTTTTATGAAGCCAACATCACCCTAATCCCCAAACCAGATAAAGACACAACAAAGAAAGAAAACTTCAGGCCAATATTACTGCTGAACATAGATGCTAAAATCCTTAAGAAAAAATTGTCAAACTGCTTGCAATACATTAAAAAGCTCATACAACATGACCAAGAGGGATTCATCCCAGGGATGCAAGGATGGTCCAATATTTGTAAATCAGTAAATGTAATACATCACATAAACAAAAGCAAAGAAAAATTACATGATCATATCAATAGATGTGGAGAAAGCATTTCATATGGTACAGCATCCATTTATGTTAAACACTCAGCAAAGTGGGGATAGAGGGAGCATTCATCAACATAATAAATGCTATATATGACAGACCTACAGACAACATCATACTAAACGGCCAAAAACTAAAAACTTTTCCAGTAAGATCAGGGACAAGACAAGGATCTGCTTTTCCCACTACTATTCAACATTGTGTTGGAAGTCCTAGCCACAGCAATAAGACAAGAAATAGAAATAAAAGGCATCCATCCAAATTGAAAAGGAGGAAACAAAACTAACATTGTTTGCAGATGACATGAGTGTGTACGTAGAAAATCCTATAGACTCTACTTAAAACCACTCGACTTGATAAATGAATTTGGCAAAACAAAGCCAATGTTCAGACATCAAAAGCATTTTTGTATACCAACAATAAAATATCAAAAACAGAAATCAGGAAAAAAAATCCCATTTGATATAGCAACAACAACAACAAAAAACCTAGGAATAAACCTAACAAAGGAGGTAAAAGACCTGTACTCAGGAAACTATATAACAATGAAGGAAGAAATTAAGAAAGACACAAACAAATGGACACATATACTGTGTTCATGGGTCAGAAGAAATAACATAATCATAATGTCGACACTACCCAAAACAACTTATTGATTCCATGCAATACCTATTAAAGTACCAAGGGCATTTTTCACAGACATTGAACAAACACTTCAAAAATGTATGTGGAACCATAAGCAACCCTGAGTAACTACAGCAATTTTGAGAAATAAGAGCAAAGCAGGAGGGATCACAACATCTGATATCAAACTATATTACCAGGCCACTGTATTCAGAATAGCCTGGTACTGGCATAAGAACAGACACATTGACCAATGAAACATAATAGAGAGCCTAGAAACAAACCCAAGTCTCTATGGTCAAATTAATATTTGAGAAAGGGGGCAGAAGCATAAAATGGGATAAACATAGTTCCTTCAACAAATGGTTTTGGGAGATCTGGACAGCGACATGCAAAAAAACAAAGATGAAACTTGAGCACCAACTTACACTATACACAAAAATAAATTCAAGGTGGATAAAAGACTTAAATATAAGTTGTGACACCATAAAAGTCCTAGAGGAAGACATAGGCAGGAAAATCTGAGACATTCCACACAGCTGTATTTTCACTGATATGTTCCTTAGAGCAAGGGGCATAAAGGAAATAAAAGACAAATGGCACCTCATCAAATTAAAAATCTTCATGGCTAAACAAAACAGCATTAAAATGAAAAGAACCAAGTGTATGGAAAAATATTTGCCAATGATACCTCAGGGAAGGGTTTGATCTCCAAAATGTATAAAGAACTCACACAATTCCACTCCAAAAAGACAAACAACCCAATTAAAAAATGTGCAAAACACTTGAACTTCTTCAAGGAGAACACAGACACTTCTTCAAGGAGAACACAAACACTTCTTCAAGGAGAACACTCAGAGGGCCCAGAGACATATGAAAAGATGCTCTGCATCACTAGCCATCAGAGAGATGCAAATTAAAATCACAGTGAGGTACCTTCTCACAGCGGTCACGATGGCTGTCATAAACAAATCAACAAACAAGTGTTGGAGAGGATGTACAGAAAGGGGAACCTAAGTGCACTGTTGGTGGGGATGCAGATTGGGGCAGCCAAGGTGGAAAACAGTATGGAATTTCCTCAGGAAACTAATAATGGAACTGCCTTTTGACCCAGCAATTCCATTGCTGGGATTATATCCTAAGAACACTGAAACACCAATCCAAAAGAACCTATGCACCCCGATGTTCATAGCAGAATGATTTACAATAGCCAGGTGCTAGAAGCAACCTAAGTGCTCATAAGTAAATGGATGGATCAAAAAAACATGGTACGATGGTGGCAAGGTAGGTGGGAGCAGAGCCGACTTCCCCCTGCACATAGGTGAAACTCCTAGCAGATCTACTGAGGAACACAGTGAACAGCGAACAGTACTCCAGCATATAAGAAGATAGGAGACCAACAATCTTAGAGGATATTGAAAAACCCAACAGTAATGAGAGTGCTTTAGGACAATAAGTTCCTGAGACCAGGGTGGGGACCAGGGCAGCTGCAGCACCCAGGCCTGGTGCAGCCTGGGTCTGCCTCAAGGTTCCTGGGAGAGATCCGGGTCAATGGTTTTCTCCCATGCTAAACAAGGATTGAGCAGCACCAGGAGAGACCTGGTTGCTTGAAGTCACAGAGTGGGGAATAAAGACTAAGTGGCAAACACACAGGGGCTGTGAGCACCCATGGAGTCTGTGAACACTGGCTGGGGAGAATTGAGAGTTGGGCTGTAGTGGATGCTGACCCAGATAGTCCCTGATCTGGATGGAGAATTGGGCTGCGTGAGAAGCCAGGCCTCTGTATGAAGCAGCAGGCTTGAGCAGGAGGAATTTCTCAAAAAGAAAAAGTGAGAAAAGATACACTTGGCGGCTGTTTAGGGAATTCCCCCCTACAGCAGTCACTCTGGCCTCCACCCCACCCAGCCTTGGTGCCCCCAAGGTGGCACAGAAGGCCCTGCACACATTCCCATAGCACTAGGAAGAGTGTGTGCCCGGACCTGAGGAACGGGAGGTGGCCTGGCTAAGTGCACACACCCAAAATCCAGGGAGAATGTGCTTTGCCGAAAGCCTGGAGCCCACACCTGAGCCCCTGGAATAATGTGCACCTGAACATGTGGGAGCAGAGGCTTCTGGGAGACTGGGCTGGAGGCTGACTGATAATCCATCAGGAAGGGAGAAAAGTGAAATCACTCACCCCTCAGCCTGCTGTAGCCAAGAAGTACAGCAAAACTGGCTTGGCCAGGCCCTCTAAAGATAGATAAATAGGGAAGTCGGGAAGATGGCGACAGAGTAGCACTGAGGGAACCCAGCTCCCATGCATCTGGTAGAAAATCCAGGCGGATCTACCAAAGAACAGCATAATCAACCAACAATTCCTCAACATTTATGAAAATAAGAGACCAGAGAGTGTGACAGAGGAACCAGACAGCTGCAGGTCGGTGAGGACTCCTGAAGGTGAGTGAGGACAAAAGCGGCTGCGGGCTGCGCCTGGGGCATGCCCAAGGTGGGTGACCTCCAGCAGTGCGTGAGTATGGATGAGAAGCTGTGGGCAATCTGGGCTGGCAGCATCAGTGGGAAACATAAGCCCCATCTGAATTCAGGGCCAGGGTGCCTGTGGTGGAGGGAACTCCAGAGGCCTGGCACCTGGTGGGCTGGCAACAGACTCTGTGGGAGCCGTGGGCCTGCTACAGGGTCCCTGGGAGAGAACTGACTCCACCCCTCCTCCTCTAGGCAGGCAGGTTAATACCAGGCAGAGATCTGTGGGCTTAAGTTAACATAAAGGGTGGCAACTGTGGACTCTGTGGTCGCCAGCCCACCAGCCCACCAGCCTGCCAGCCCGGGGAATTTGAGAAGGACACTGTTGTTAGCGATCTTTTGGGATTGGGCTGGGCTGAGAGGCAGGCTTTGTGGAGAAGTCTCTATTGGAAAGTGAACTGAGGTGCTTTGCGACAGCAGCTTGCCTCATGACTCAACCACCCAGCAGCCACCCAGGGGAGGGGTGGGAACACCTGGGTCCCGCCACGGGACTGAGAAGGACAGTGCCAGATACTGCAGAACACAGGCAGCCTCCCAGGGGTGTGGGCGCCCACATCCCAATCCGGTAGCTGGGCTCGCGTGCCCCTGCATACCTGCCCTCAGAGACGCCGCAACCAGAAAAACTGGTTTGGACAGATTGAAACCAACAAAGGAAGAGTGTTTTTTTTTTTAATGTGCGTGTGTGTGTGTGTGTGTGTGTGTGCATGTGTGTGTGTGTGTGTGGTTTTTTTTTCCTTTCCCCCTTTTTTTTCTCTCTCAACTTTTTTTGTAAGTAATCTTATATCTTTTAAACTGTATTGTTGCTCTGTCTTTCAATACTCTGTCCCTCATTTCTTTTTCTTTTTGTCCGGTTTTAGTCCTTCCACTATTCCCAAATTCTCCATTTATTCCTTTTTTCTTCTGACTTGTGTGTGTGTGTGTGTGTGTGTGTGTTGGATTGTTTGTGTGTTGCTTACTTTTCTTTTAGGGGTATTATTATTTTTTTGCATTATTCTTACTTTTTTTTATTTTAAGAATATCTTTGTATCCCTCCTCTTTCTCTACAACTTTCTTAGTCCTGGCTGGTTATATTGTACTACCTGACAGGTTCCCAAAGCTCTTTCCTCCACAGTGTATTGCTAATTTTCACTTGCTTTCTTTGCCATACTACCCAAGCTCTACAACCCCCATTTAGACAGATCACATAGAGTCTATGACATGAGTGTTGCTCTAATATTATTGTAAATAAGAGCTGTTCTATACAACAGTAATACTTCATAACATATCTCTCAGACCTTAGACCACCTTACAGGTGCCTGAATTCTATTACTCTATTTACTCACATGCTACACCCAGTTACTAAACTGTATTCCCACCTTACCTCAAAATCTGAACACCCGCAACCACACTGCTTTCTAGATACAACTCACAAGCCCCCCATTCCCAACAAGAGACTAACTTATGTTCATCCTTTCCTAAAAGTGGCAAGCTGGGTCGAAGAGCACGGTTAACTCTATACATAGCCTAAAGATTATCTATTTCTTCTCTGCCCACTGTGTCTGTAAATAACATAAAATAAAATTCTGCTATCATAAACCATTTTGCCTCCCTCTCCAACTGATCACACATGCACAATAAAGAAAGGATTAGGTGCAAGAAGAGAACACCAAGATACCTACAGGATACTGCACCACTGAATTTCACAGGTATCCTACCACAGAAGTTCACACCATAATAAGCCCAGGGAACCGGAACAGATCAATTTAAGAAGCTGAGGCCAACAAGAAGAGTATCAAAAACAATGGGAAGACAAAGGAAGAAGAAAATGAAAGAAAAGGAAAAAACCTCAGAAAGAATGATAGATGAAATAGAGGCAAGTCAACTATCAGATGTGGAATTCAAAGAACTGGTTATCAGGAAATTCAAAGAGCTTACAATGAGCTACCAGAAACTACAGGGGAGCTACAATGAACTCCCTGCAAACTACACCAACACGAAAAAGGAAATAGAAACCATCAGTAAAGGCCAAGAGGAAATGAAGAATACAATTTCTGAACTGAAGAACACAGTAGAAGGTATGAAGCATAGAATCCATATGGCGGAAGATCGCATAAGTGAGATTGAAGAAAGGATAGAAAGAATCTCCCAGATGGACCAAGTAAGGGAAAAGAGACTCAGAAAAAATGAGGAGAGTTTAAGAGAAATGCAAGACAACATGAAACGTAATAACATATGAATAATAGGAATACCAGAAGGAGAGGAAGAGGAACAAGGGATAGAAAACCTACTTGAAAGAGTAGTAACGGAAAATTTTCCTCAGTTGAGGAGAGATAAAGTAATATGGATCCAGGAATTGCAGAGAGTCCCAAGCAGGTGGAACCCAAAGAGGCCTACTGCAAGACACATCACCATTAAAATGGCAAACCTCCAAGACAAAGAGAGAATCCTAAAGGGAGCAAGGGAGAAAAGGGAAGTAACATACAAAGGGGTCCCAATAAGGTTGGCTACTGACTTTTCTCAATGGAAACATTCCAAGCAAGAAGAGAATGGCAGGAAATATTCCAAGTAATGAGAAACAGAGGCCTACAACCAAGGCTACTGTACCCAGCAAGGCTCTCAATCAAGAGAGAAGGCCAAATACAGAGCTTCTAAGACCAAAGAAGTTTAAAAGAATACACCTTCACCAAACTAGCTCTACAAGAATTACTAAAAGGGCTGCTTTAAGGAAAGGAAGGAAAAGAGAGAGACAGAGAGGAACACAGGTACACAAAGGGCAATGAATAAGTGCCTTTCAATAATAACCTTAAATGTAAATAGATTAAATGCACTAATTAAAAGACATAGAATAGCTGAATGATAAAGAAAGCATGCTCCACACATATGCTGCCTAAAAGAGAACCACCTCAGATCAAAAGACCATCACAGATTAAAAGTGAAAGGATGGAAACAAATGTTCCAAGCAAATGGACAAGAAAAAAAAGCTGGGGTAGCAATTCTCATATCAGACAAAATAGACTTCAAAAACAGGGCTATAAAGAGAGACCCAGAAGATAACTTCATATTACTCAAGGGAAGAATCCACCAAGAAGACATTAAAATTGTAAAGATATATGCACCCAACATAGGAACACCCAAATATATAAAGCAAATCCTAGAGGACTTCAAGAAAGATATTAACAGCAACACAATTATAGTAGGGGATTTTAACACTCCACTGTCAAAAATGGACAGATCTTCCAAGCAAAATATCAACAAAGATATTGCAGCAGTAAATGACACTCTAGATGAAATGGACCTAATTGATATATATAGAGTCCTTCTTCCTAAAGGAGCTAAATACATATTCTTTTCAAATGCACATGGAACATTTTCCAAGATAGAACACATGATGGGACACAAAATGAGACTCAACAAATTTAGGAAAATAGAAATCATATCAAGCATTTTCTCTGATCATAAGGGACTGAAATTGGAAACTAACCCCACAGGAAAAAAACAAAAACACCCCAAATCATGAAGACCGAATGGTATGCTATTAAACAACGAATGGGTCAAGATTCAAATTAGGGAAGAAATAAAAAAGTTTCTGGGAACTAATGAAAATGAACTCACAACAACTGAAAACTTATGGACACAGTGAAAGCAGTCCTGAGAGGGAAGTTCATAGCGATACAGGCTTACCTAAAGAATATAGAAACATTTCAAACAAACAGCCTAACACGATACCTCTAAGAACTTGAGAAACAACAACAAAGACAACCCAGAGCAAGTAGAAGGAAGGAAATAACCAAGATCAGCGCAGAATGAAATGACATACAGCCTAAAAGCACAATTCTAAGGATCAATGGATCCAGGAGAGGGTTTTTTGAAAAGATAAACAAAATAGGTAAACTTTAAGTAGGCTCATCAAGAAAAAAGAGAGAGGACCCAAATAAACACAATAAGAAATGAAAGAGGAGAGATTACAACTGACACCACAGAAATACAAAGGATTGGAAGAAATTACTGTGAAGAACTGTATGCCAAGAAATTTGAAAACTTAGGTGAAATGGACAAATTTCTAGAAAAATATCATCTTGCAAAATTCAATGAAAAAGAAGCAGAAAACCTGAACAGGCCAATAACAGCACATGAAATTGAAGAAGTTATCAAAAAACTCCCATCGCACTAAAGCCCTGGACCATATGCTTTCACAGGAGAATTCTACAAAGCTTTTAAGGAAGAACTAACCCAGGTTCTTCACAGACTATTCAAAAAATCCAAAAGGAGGGAAAACTCCCCAACTCTTTTTATGAAGCCAGCATCATCCTAATTCCAAAGCCAGATAGAGACACAACAAAGAAAGATAGCTTCAGGCCAATATCACTGATGAACATGGACGCTAACTTCCTCAATAAAATATTGGCAAACTGCATCCAACAATACATCAAAAAGATCATACACCATGACACCATGACCAAGTGGGATTCACCCCAGGGATGCAAGGATGGTTTAATATTCGTAAATCAATAAATGTAATACACCACATAAACAAAAGCAGAGACAAAAACCACACAATCATACCAATAGACACAGAAAAATCTTTTGATAAGGTTCAACACCTATTTATGATAAAGGTACTCAGCAATGTGGGAATAGAGGGAGCATTCCTCAATATAATAAAAGCCATATATAGAAGACCTACAGCCAACATCACACTCAATGGGCACAAACTCAAACCTTTTCCACTAAGATGAGGAACAAGACAAGGTTGTCCACTTTCATATCAGTTATATTCAATATAGTATTGGAAGTTCTAGCCACAGCGATCAGACAAGAAAAGGAAACAAAAGGCATCCAAATCGGAAAGGAGGAAACAAAACTGTCATTGTTTGCAGATGACATGATAGTGTACATGGAAAATCCTATAGCCTCTAACAAAAAACTGCTCGAACGAATTAATGAATTTGGCAGAACAACGGGATACAAAATCAATATGCAGAAATCAAAGGCGTTTTTGTATACCAACAATGAAGCAGCAGAAGCAGAAATCAAGAAAAAAATCCCATTCTGTAGAGCAAAAACAAAAATATCTGGGAATAAACCTAACCAAGGAGGTAAATGACCTGGGTGCAGAAAACTACACAACACTGAAGAAAGAAATCAAGGAAGACACAAACAAATGGAAACATATACCGTGTTCATGGATTGGAAGAATTAACATCATCAAAATATCCATACTACCCAAAGTAATTTACAGATTTAATGCAATACCTATTAAAGTTCCAATGGCATATTTCACAGACATAGAACAAACACTTCAAAAATTTATATGGAACCATAAAAGACCCCGAATAGCAGCTGCAATGTTAAGAAAGAAGAACAAAGTAGGAGGGATCACAATACCTGATATCAAACTGTATTACAAGGCCACTGTAATCAAAACAGCCTGGTACTGGCATAAAAACAGGCACATAGACCAATGGAACAGAATAGAGAACCCAGAAATAAACCCAAATCTCTACAGTCAATTAATATTTGACAAAGGGGGCAGTGACATAAAATGGGGTAAAGATAGCCTCTTCAACAAATGGTGTTGGGAGAACTGGACAGCTACATGCAAAAAAAAATGAAACTCGAGCACCAACTTACACCTTACACCAAAATAAATTCAAGGTGGATAAAAGACTTAAATGTAAGCCGTGACACCATTAAAGTCCTAGAGGAGAGCATTGGCAGGAAAATATCAGATATTTCACGCAGCAACATTTTTACTGATATGTCCCCTAGAGCAAGGAATATAAAGGAAAGAATAAACAAATGGGATCCCATCAAAATAAAAAGCTCCTGCATGGCTAAAGAAAACAGTATTAAAATCAAAAGACAACCAACTGTACAGGAAAACATATTTGCCAATGATACCTCAGACAAAGGTTTAATCTCCAAAATATACAAGGAACTCACATGACTTCACTCTAAGAAGACAACTAACCCAATTAAAAAATGGGGAGGGGACTTGAACAGGCACTTCTCCAGGGAGGACATTCAGAGGATCAAAAGACACATGAAGAGATGCTTGACATCACTAGCTATCAGAGAGATGCAAATTAAAACCACAATGAGATACCACTTAACACCAGTCAGAATGGCTACCATAAACAAAGAATCAAACAACAAGTTTTGGAGAGGTTGTGGGGAAAAGGGGACTCTAGTTCACTTTTGACGGGTTTGCAGACTGGTACAACCAGTATGGAAAACAGTATGGAATTTTATGAGAAAACTAAAAGTGGACGTGCCTTTTGTCCCAGCAATCCCACTGTTAGGAGTATATCCTAAGAACCCTGAAGCACCAATCTAAAAGAACCTATGCACCCCGATGTTCATAGCATCACAATTTACAATAGCCAAGAGTTGGAAGCAACCTAGATGCCCATCGGTCAATGACTGGATCAAAAAGCTATGGTACATTTACACAATGGAATTCTATGCTGCAGAAAGGAAGAAGGAGCTCCTACCCTTTTGCAACATCATGGATGGACATGGAAAGCATTATGCTGAGTGAAATAAGTCAGGTGTTGAAGGACAAATACCATATGATCTCACTTTTAACTGGAATCTAAACAAGAAAACAAACAAGCAAGCAAAATATAACCAAGACACTGAAATATAGAACGTGCTGACAGGGTCCAGAGGGGAGAGGGGAGAGAATTACAGGCAAGAAGGGGATGGACTCACATGGGCAAGTATAAAGGACACATGGACAATAACTAAGGTGGGGGGCGGAGATGGGAGGGAGGTGGGGAGCACTGGGTGGGGCAGGGCTGGGAATACAAGACGGAAAACTCTACTTGAACAAGAGTTAAATAAAAATTTAAAAAAACTGGCTTGGCTAGTTTGAAGCTAGCAGGAGGCCTTTAAAAAACACACGTAATTCTTTATTTTTATTATTATTATTATTTTGTATCTTTTAACTCCTACTTCTTCTCTTTTCCTGTTTCTTGTTATATTCCTTCTTTCTTTCCCTTTTTATCTCTTCTTCCTTCCTGCTTTTAAAAAAAATAATTCCCACAGTGAGACAAAAAATCCTGGATCTGTGAAAAACCCGAGTTGAACCCAAAGCCGGGACATCCAACAGCTGAGACAGTGAGACAAATTTCACTTTGCTACTACAGAGAACTTGCAAGTTATTGCATATTTATATTATTTTTAATAGTATTTTTGTATTCCTATTCTTTCTGATTAGTCTTCTTCCCTTGGCTCATTAAATTTCATTGTGTGACTGGTTTTCCTTGGGGCTCTCTTTCATAGTGTATTGCTAATTTACTCTCTTCCACTTCACATGTGGTCCTTTAGCACACTACTCTAGGTCCTATACTTCCTATTCTTATTATCCAGATCACATAGTTTATGTCATATGATTGGTGCTCAATTATTATAGTAAATAATAGCTGTTCCATACACTTGTAAATACTACACAGCATCCCTCCCAGATCTTAGCCAGCTACATGGTTTCTTAACTCTATTATTGTTGTGGTTATCTCTATTGTCTCACATGCTACACCTGTTTTCTATTGTTCACTGTCACTTTACCTTATAACCTGATCACCCACAACCTCACTGCTTTCTAGATCCAACTCACAATCCTTCTCTCCCCAAAAGATTATTTTCTTCTTTCCACCTTTGCTAAAATGTGGCTAGTTGGGTGGAATGTCAGAGTTAACATTATACATATCCAAAAGATCTCCTATCTCATCTCTATGGGCTGGTACTGTAAATATCATAGAATACAGTTTTGCTATCTTAAGTCATTTTCCCTTACCCCTCCAACTGATCACAAAAATGAGTAGGTGAAAGCTGGGAACACCAGGATACCTGCTAGAAGAGGAAACCCAACAACAAAGGAACCACCAAAAGATAACAACAGAAGAAGGAGAAGGAGACAGTGGAAGCCACAATTACCCAATGCAAGACCTACAGGGAAATACAGCTAAATAGTGGAGAAGTTATCCAGAACAAACAGCTGAACATGAGCAAGAGAGAATCCTGAAAACCTTGTATACATGGAAGAACCAGCTTCAACACAACCTTCCCACACCTGCACAATAAAGTACAAGAAGTGGTGGACAGAGTAACCCACAGTTAAGCAGTTTGTGGGAAGGATCCACTAAAGAAAGATCCAAAAACAATCAAAACCCCAAGACAAACACAGAGCCAACTTAAACGACAGCCCAAGACCAGTGAGCTTGGGAGATCAAGGAGATGGTACCACTGAAACTCACAGGTATTCTACCATAGAAGTTCACACCATAAACCCAGGGAGCCAGAAAAGATCAATTTAAGAAGCAGTGGCTCACAAGAAGAGTCAGCACCATAAACCCAGGGAGCCAGAAAAGATCAATTTAAGAAGCAGTGGCTCACAAGAAGAGTCAGACAAACAATGGGAAGACAAAGAAACAAACCTCAATCGAAAGAAAAAAAGAGGCCTCAGAAGGAATGCTAAATGAGGTAGAGGCAAGTGAAGTATCAGATATCGAGTTCAAAGCAATGGCTATAAGAAAGCTCAATGACCTCACAGAGAATTACCAAAGACTACAGGAAAACTACAATGTACTCACTGAAAACTGTATCAACATAAAAAAGGAAATAGAAACTGTCACCAAGGACCAAGAGGAAATGAAGAATACCATTTCTGAAGCGAAGAACACAGTAGAAGAAATCAAAACCAGGATCAACGAATCAGAGGATAGGATCAGTGAGGTGGAGGACAAAGTAGAAAAAACACACAGAATGAGTGAGACAAGGAATAGAGGCTCACAAAGAATGAATAGGGATTAAGGAAAATGCAAGACAACATGAAAAGTAACAATACCTGTATAATAGGAATACCAGAAGGAGAAGAAGAAAAGGAAGGGGTAGAAAACCTGTTTTAAAAAGTAATGATGGAAAACTTTTCTAATTTGATGAGAAAAAAGTCACACAAATTTAGGAAACACAGAGAGTCCCAATCAAGTGGAACCCAAAGAGGCCCACTTCGAGACACATCATCATTAAAATGGCAATTTACAAGACAAAGAGAAAATCTTAAAGGCAGTAAGTGAGAAACAGGCAGAACCATACAAGAAAGCCCCAATAAGTTCAGCAGCTGCCTTTTCTCAGTGGAAACACTCCAAGCCAGAAGATAATGGCAAGAAATATTCCAAGTAATGAGACCCAGAGGTCTGCAACCAAGACTACTTAATCCAGAAAGGCTCTCAATTAAAATTAAAGGTCAAATAAGGAGCTTCTGAGACAAAAGAAGACTCAAAAATATACCCCCTCCAATCCAGATGTGCAGGAGATCGTAAAGGGTTTGCTTTAAGAACAGGAAGAAAAAAGTGAAAGAGAAAGGAACACAGGTACGAAAATATGTCAATGAATAAGTAGCTATCAATAATAAATTGAAACATAAGTGTATTAAGTGTCCGAATCAAGACACAGAAAAGCAGAATAGATAAGAAAACATGACCCATTCATATGCAGCCTACAGAAGACCCACCTCAGAACAAAAGACGTACACACACTGAAAGTGAAGAACTGGAAACAAATATTTCAAGTAAATGCACAGGAAGAAGCTGGGGTAGCAATACTCATATCACAAAAAATAGGCTTCAAAAAAAGGATCAGAATAAGAGACCCGGAAGGTCACTTCAAATAATCAAGGGAAGAATCCATCAAGAACATACAAACACCAAAATACATAAAGAAAATGTTGGAGGACTCCAAGAAAGATATTGACAGCAACACAATTATAGCAGGGGATTTTAACACCCCATTGTCAAAAATGGACAGATCTTGGAAACAAAATATCAAAAATGATATTGTAGCATTGAACAATGTCCTAGATGAAATGGACTTAATTGAAATATATAGAGACCTTCATCCCAAAGAAGAAAAATACACATTCTTTTCAAGTGCGAATAGAACATTTTCAAAGATATACACATGATAGGACACAAAACAAGCCTCAACAAATTCAAGAAAATTGAAATCAAATCAAGCACTTTCTCAGACCACAGGAACTGAAACTAGAAAGAAACCTCAAGGAAAAAAAAACACTCAAAATCATGGAGATCAAATAGCATGCTATTAAACAATGAATGGGTCAAGAATGAAATTAGAAAAGAAATAAAAAAGTTTCTGGAAACAAATGAAAATGAACTCACAACAACCCAAACTTATGGGACACAGCAAAGGCAGTCTTGAGAGGGAAGTTTGTAGCAATACAGACCTATCTAAAAAAGATAGAAACATTTCAAGTAAACAACCTACTCCTACTCCTACAAGAACTTAAGGAACAACAACAAAGACAGCCAAGAGCAAGTAGAAGGAAGGAAATAACCGAGATCAGAGCAGAATTAAATGACAAAGAGTAAAAGCACAATTCTAAGGATCAATGAATCTAGGAGCTGGTTCTTTGAAAAGATGAACAAAATAGACAAGCTTTTAAGCAGGCTCATTTAAAAAAAAAGAGAGAGAGGACCCAAATAAACACAATCAGAAATGAAAGAGGAGAGATTACAACTGATACCACGGAAATACAAAGGATTGTAAGAAATTACTATGAAGAACTATATGCCAAGAAATTTGAAAACCTAGGTGAAATGGACAAATTTCTAGAAATATATAATCTTGCAAAACTGAATGTCGAAGAAGCAGAAAGCCTGAACAAACCAATACGAGCTGATGAAATTGGAATAGTAATTAAATAGTAATTTAAATAGTAATAAAAAATCTCCTGACACACAAAAACTGGAACAAATGGCTTTGCAGGAGAATTCTACAAAGCATTTAAGGAAGAGCTAACCTCCACAAATTATTTCAAAAAATTCAAGAAGATGAAAGACTCCCCAACTTTTTTTTTTAAGCCAACATCATCCCAATTCCAAAATCAGATAAAGACATAACATAGAAAGAAAACTTCAGGACAAAATCACTGATGAACATAGATACTAAAATCCTCAATAAAATATTGGCAAACCCAATATTCAAAACCAGAACAACATTACAAAGATCATAGAACATGATCAAGTGGGATTCATCCCAGGGATGCAAGGATGGTACAATATTTGCAAATCAATAAACACAATAAACCACATAAAAAAGAAAGACAAAAATCACATGATCATATCAACAGATGTGGAAAAATCATTTGATAAGTTACAACACCCATTTATGATAAAAACACTCAGCAAAGTGGGAATAGAAGAAGCATTCCTCAACTTAATAAAGTCCATATATGATAGACCCACAACCAACATCATACTCAATGGACAAAAATGTACAGCTTTCCCACTAAGATCAGGCATGAAATAAGAATGCCCACTTTCACCATTTTTATTCAACATAGTACTGGAAGTTCTGCCACAGCAATCAAACAAGAAAAAGAAATAAAATGCTTCCAAATTGGAAAGGAAGAAACAAAACTGTCATTGTTTGCACCTGACATGATAGTGTGCATAGAAAATCCTATAGACTCCACCAAAAAACTACTCAAAATAATAAATTAATTTGGTAAAACAGCTGATTACAAAGTCAGTACTCAGATATCAAAGGCATTTTTGTATACCAACAATGAAACACTAGAAACAGATATCAGAAAAATAATCCCATTTGATATAGCAACAAGAAAAATAATGTATCTAGGAATAAACCTAACTAAGGAGGTTAAAGACCTGTACTCAGAAAAGTATACAAAACTGAAGAAAGATATTAAAAAAGACACAGAAAAAATGAAAGCATGTTGCAGGCTTATGGATTGGAAGAATTAGTATCATCAAAATGTCCATACTACCCAAAGCACTTTATAAATTTGATTAAATCCCTGTTAAAGTACCCATAACATATTTCACAGATATAGGACAAATATTTCAGAAATTTATATGGAACCACAAATGACCCTGAATAGCTGCAGCAATTTTGAGAAAGAAGAACAAAGCAGGAGACATCACAGCACCTGATATCAAACTGTATTACAAAGCCAATGTAGTCAAAACAGCCTGGTACTGGCATAAAACAGGAACACAGATGAACGGAACAAAGTCTCGACAGTCAATTAATATTTGACAAAAGGGGAACAGCATAAAATGGAGCAAAAATAGCCTCTTCAACAAATGCTGTTGGGAGAGCTGGACAGTGACATGCAAAAAAATGAAACTCGATCAACAACTTACACCATAAACAAAAATAAATTCAAGGTGGATAAAATATTTAAATATAAGCTGTGACACCATAAAAGTTCTAGAGGGGAACTTAGGCAGGAAAATCTCAGATATTTCATGCAGCAACATTTTCACAGATATCCCCTAAAGCAAGGGACATACAGGAGAAAATAAGTAAATGGGACCTTATCAAAATAAAAAGCTTCTACATGGCTAAAGAAAACAGCATTAAAATAAAAAGAGAGCCAACTGTATGGGAAAACATATTTGCCACTGACAACTTAGACAATGGCTTGATCTCCAAAATATAGAAAGAGCTCACACAACTCCACTCCAGGAAGACAAAAACCCTATTAAAAATGGGCAAAAAATTTGAACAGACATTTCTCCAAGGAGAACATACAGAGGGCCCAGAGATACATGAAAAGATGCTCAGCATCACTAAACACCAGAGAGATGTAAACTAAAACCACGATGAGATACCACTTCACACTATTGAGAATGGCCATCATAAACAAATCAACAAACAACAGGTGTTGGAGAGGATGCAGAGAAAATGAAACTCTGGTGCAATGTTGGCGGGAATGCAGACTGGTGCAGCCTCTGTGAAAAATAGTATGGAATTTACTGAGAAAAACTAAAAACAGAACTGCCTTTTGACTCAGCAATTCTGAAGCTCAGATTATACTTGAGATCCCTGAAACACCAATTCAGAAGAACCTATGCACCCCAATGTTCATAGCTGCATGATTTACAACAGCCAAGTGATGGAAGCAACCTACACACCCATCCGCAAATAGTGGATCAAGAAACTATAGCACTGGCATAAAAACAGGCACATAGACCAATGGAACAGAATAGAGAACCCAGAAATAAACCCAAATCTCTACAATCAATTAATATTTGACAAAGGGGGCAGTGACATAAAGTGGGGTAAAGATAGCCTCTTCAACAAATGGTGTTGGGAGAACTGGACAGCTACATGCAAAAAAAATGAAACTCGAGCACCAACTTACACCATACACCAAAATAAATTCAAGGTGGATAAAAGACTTAAATGTAAGCTGTGACACCATTAAAGTCCTGGAGGAGAATGTTGGCAGGAAAATATCAGATATTTCACGCAGCAACATTTTTACTGATATGTCCCCTAGAGCAAGGAATATAAAGGAAAGAATAAACAAATGGGATCTCATCAAAATAAAAAGCTCCTGCGTGGCTAAAGAAAACAGTATTAAAATCAAAAGACAACCAACTGTATGGGAAAACATATTTGCCAATGATACCTCAGACAAAGGTTTAATCTTTAAAACATATAAAGAACTCACATGACTTCACTCTAAGAAGACAACTAACTCAATTTAAAAATGGGCAAAGGACTTGAACAGACACTTCTCCAAGGAGGACATAGAGAGGATCCAGAGACACATGAAAAGATGCTTAATATTGCTAGCTATCAGAGAGATGTAAATTAAAACCACAATGAGATACCACTCTACCCTGGTCAGAATGGCCATGATAAACAAAGCAACAGACAACAAATGTTGGAGTAGTTGTGGAGAAAAGGAGACCCTAATTCACAGTTGGTGGGATTGCAGACTGATACAACCACTATGGAAAACACTATGGAATTTTCTCAGAAAACTAAAAATGGACCTGCCTTTTGACCTAGCAATTCCACTGCTTGGATTATATCCTAAGAACCCTAAAACACCAATCCCAAAGAACATATGCACCCCAATGTTCACAGCAGCACCATTTACAATAGCCAAGAGTTGGAAGCAGCCTAGGAGCCCTTCGGTAAATGAGTGGATCAAAATACTATGGTACATATACACAATGGAATTCTATGCTGCAGAAAGAAAGAAGGAGCTCCTACCTTTTGCAACAACATGGATGGAACTGGAAAGCATTATGCTGAGTGAAATAAGTCAGGTGTTGAAGGACAAATACCATATGATCTCACCTTTAACAGCAAGCTAAACAACAAAACAAACAAGCCAGAAAAATATAACCAAAGACACTGAAATAGAGAACAGGGGGACAGCGACCAGAGGGAAGAGGGGAGGGAATTTCAGGGCAAATAGGTGAGGGATTTAGAGGAACAAATATAAAGGATACATGGACAACAACTAAGGATGAAAATGGAAGGGAGGAGGGGAGGATGGTAGGGGGTGGGTTGGGATGGGAGTAATAGACAGAAAACTGTACTTGAAAAAAATACAAAGGATTTTTAATTAAATTAAAAAAAAGAAACTATGGTACATTTACACAGTGAAATTCTACGCAGCAGAGAGAAAGAAGGAGCTTATACCATTTGCTACAGCATGGATGAGACTGGAAAGAATTATGCCAAGTGACATAAGCCAATCGGTGATGCACAAATACCATATAATCTCACCTTTAACAGGAATGTAAACAAAAGGAATAAGCAAACAAAATATAACCAGAAACATTGCAATTAAGTACAATCTAACAATAGCCAGAGATGAGTGGGGAGGGGACAGTGGGGAGAAGGGTTCTCAGGAACTGCTATAAAGAACACATGTACAAAACCAAGGGCAAGGGTGGAATCAGGGAGAGAGGTAGGTTTGGAAGGGGTGGGGTTGGAGAGAAAATACAGACAACTTTAATTGAACAACAATAAAATAATTTAAATTAAAAAAACATGGTATGTTTACACAATGAAACACTATGCAGCAGGAAGAAAGAAGGAGTTTCTACCCTTTGGGGCAGCATGAATGGAACTGGAGAGCATTATGCTAAGTGGAATAAGCCAGGTGGTGAAGGATAAATATTATATGATCTCATCTTTAAGTGAAGCTAATCAAGAAAATAAGCAAGGAAGCGAAATATAACCAGAGACATTGAAATTAAGAACAATTTGACAGTAACCAGAGGGAATGTGGGAGGGAATAGTGATGGGTAAGGGGAGAAGGGTTTTGAGGAACAACTATAAAGGACACGTGGACAAAACCAAGGTAGGTGGAAGCAGAGGAGGGAGATGAGCATGGTTGGGGGGTGAGTCGTGGGGGGTAAATGCAGACAACTAACTGTACTTGATCATAATAAAATAATTTTTTAAAAAAGAAAAAGGTCTAATAAAAATATAACTTCACACTTAAAGCAATATGAAGAGTAGCAACAAACAGAGCCCAAAATGAGGAGAAGGAAAAAAATAATGAAGATCAGAACAGAAATAAGAAAAAAAAAGAGTCTTGAAAACAATACAAAATATCAATGAATCTGAGAGCTGGTTCTTTGAAAAAATAAACAAGATTACCAAACTTTTAAAGCAAACTCATCAAAATGAAAGACAGGATTGAATGAAATAAAATTAGACATGAAATTGGAGAAAAACAACTGACACCAAAGAAATACAAAGGACTGTAAGAAAATATTATCAAGAGTAATATGCCAAGAATCTGGACAACCTGGACAAAACAGATAAATTCCTAGAAACATAAAATCTTCTAGTATGAAATCAGGAAGAGTCATGAATCTGAATAGACAGATTATACCTAGTGAAATTGGAGCAGTAATAAAAAAAACTCCCAACAAACATAAGCCCTGGATCAGATGGCTTCACAGGTAAATTTTACCCACATTTGCTAAGAAGTAACACCTCTCCTCAAAGTATTTCAAAAAATTCAAGAGGAGAGCAGGTTCCCAAGCTCATTTTTCTGAGGCCAGTATTATCCTAATTCCAAAACCAGATAAATACACACACACAAAAAGAAAGAAAATTATAGGCCAATATCCCTGATGCCATAGACACTAAAATCCTCAACCTAATATTAGCAAATCAAATACAGCAATGCATCAAAAAGATCATACACCATGAGCAAGTGGGATTTATTCCAAGAATGCTAGGTTGGTAAAACGTTCACAAATCAATAAATGTGATTCATCACATAAATGCAGTGAAGGATACCTGACTGGTGTGGTTCAGAGGGTTGAACACGCCTGTGAACCAGAGGGCCACACCTGCCCAAACTCATGATGGTAGCCCAGTAAACTTGTAATAATATGGGAGTCCTGGCAGGTGTAACCAATTGTGGGAGGAGTCGGAAATGGGGCTGCAAAGGAGGACAGGCACGGGGATTTAAACGCAGACGCGGCGGCCATTGGAGGGAGAGCCAAGCGGTTTTGGGCAGAGTGAAGATCCCTTCTTGGCAAGGTGAAAGAGGGAGCCATGCCGTTTTGGGCAGAGTTAGGACCCCCTCTGGCCCAGGTGAAAGGAGAGAGCCACACGGTGTTGGAAGAATGTAGACCCCTGCAGCCAGGAGGAGAGAGCCATATGGTTTGAGGCAGAGTTAGGACCCCCTCTTGCCCAGGTGAGAGAGAGAGCCACGACATTTGGGGCAGAGTGAGAACCCCCTCTTGGTGAGGTGAAAGAGGGAGCCACGTGGTTTTGGCAGAGTGCAGACCCCCTCTTTCCCAGGTGAAAGGGAAAACCATGCAGCTTTGCCAGAATGGAGATCCCTGTGGCCAGGTGAAGAAGAAAGCCACATGCTTTTGGTCAGAGTGCTGACCACTGCAGCTTTGGTAGAAGAGGCCCATGTGGCTTTGGGGTACTCCCTTTGGCTGCGTGGCCTAGGAAGCAGGAGAGACTTTGCCTGGAAAAATGGGTATGAAGGAGTCTTGCCAGTGGACCGTGAGAAGGTGCCACATGACTTTGGATTAACTGGAGATCCTGACTGGACGTCAACACAGCTGATGATACCAGCAACCTGGAGAAATGGACGTGTGCCCTGGAGAAACGGACATGTGCTCTTTTCCTGATTTATGGTACCTGGATTTGGGACAGGGGGAGAAGGGAGTGCTGTGTGTGTAGGTGTATACCCTAAAGGACTTTGATATTTTAATGAAGGTGTTAGGTCTGAATAGCATTAAATAAACATTTTGTTTCCTTTTCACAAATCTCTGGCATTGAGAGATGTTTTTCCAATTGGCGGCTGATGATGGGGCCCAGTAGGGGGTCTGGATGGTATTAGTATACCATCCTCTGGAGTCTGGCCCTGGTGTATCTGTTCTGTAACAGTTTTTAGCATCCCTGGGTGGGCCAAATATTCAACACCCCCCTTGGACCTCTGCTCTGTAACACCACTTCCTCTCTGTTCCCCCCAGCGACTTTCAGCACCCAGGTCCCTCCTAGTGCCTGGCTGCCCTCCCTGGTCTGGTAGGGGAGGGAGCTGGTGATCTAAATTCCCTCCCGTTTCCTGAAGCAGGCGCTGAGCCAGAGACCAAAACAGCCTTTGTCCCAGGACCTTACCTTCTGGGCACACTCTCCTCACTGTTTTTCATTGTCCTCTGAAACTTTTTCCCTTCAAACTTAATATGATGGGATTCCATTGGCTGTTCACTCTGTTCCCTGAAGATAGCTAGGTGTTCCAGCTGGGCACAAGGAGAACTCTGCTCCACTTCCACCTACCTTGCTGCCATCCCTCGTAGTCCCTTAACAAACTTTGGAAGTTTTTAAAAATTGAATTTATTGTGGTGACATTGGTTAATAAAAGCCTACTGTGTTTTAATTGAAAAAAATTCTTACATTCTGTCTCTCTCCAAATCATAATAAAAGTCAAAACAACATGCATATTTTTGTGTGCTTGTCTTTATTTATGAGTATGTCAGGTTTTTGTTTTATTGTTGTTCAAGCACAGCTGTCTCCATTTTCCCCTACCAGTCCCACCCACCCCAGCCATCCACACCTGCCACCCTCGATCCTACCCCCTTTGGCTTTGTCCATGTGTTCTTTATACATGTTTCTTGATGAAATTTACCTTTCCCCCCAGTTATCCCCTCCCACCTCCCCTCAGGTTACTGTCTTGACCTCTGGTTACTGTCTTTGGTCTTTGTTTCCATGTCTCTGGTTATATTTTGTGTGCTTGTTTGTTTTGTTGATTAGGTTACACTTATAGGTGAGGTCATATGGTATTTGTCTTTCATCAACTGATTTATTTCACTCAGCATAATGCTTTCCAGATCCATCCATTCTGTTGCAATGGTAGGAGCTCTTTCTTTCTTTCTTTCTTTCTTTCTTTCTTTCTTTCTTTCTTTCTTTCTTTCTTTCTTTCTTTCTGCTGCTTAGTATTCCATTGAATAAATGCACCATAGTTTTTTGATGCATTCATTTAGTGATGGGCACTTAGGTTGCTTCCAGCACTTGGCTGTTGTAAATTGTGCTCCTATGAACAGTGGGATGCATAGGTTCTTTTGAATTGGTGTTTTGTGATTCTTATGGTATACACCCAGCAGTGGAAATGCTGGGTCAAAAGACAGTTCCATTTTTAGTTTCCTGAGAAAATTCCATACTGTTTTCCACAGTGGCTACTCCAGTCTGTATTCACACCAACAGTGCACTAGGGTTCCCCTTTCTCCACAACCTAGCAAGCACTTGTTTGTTGAGTTGTTTATGATGGCTATTCTGACCAGTTTGAAGTGTTTTCTCATTGTGGTTTTATTTTTCCCCTCCCTGATGGCTAGTAATGCTGAGCATCCTTTCATATGTCTCTGGGCCCTCTGTATGTCCTCCTTGGAGAAGTGTCTGTTTAGGTCCTTTGCTCATGTTCTGACTGGTGATTTGTCTTTCTGAAGTGGAGTCATGCAAGTTCTTTATATATTTTGAAGACCAAACCCTTGTCCAAGGTGTCACCGGCAAATATGTTTTCCCATACAGCTGGTTCCATTTTCATTTTGCTGATGTTTTCTTTAGCTGTGAAGAAGCCTTTTATTTTGATGAGGTCCCATTAATTTATTCTTTCCTTTATTTTCCTTGTTCTAGGGGATGTATTAGTGAAAATGTTGCTGTGTGGAATATCTGAGATTTTCTTGCCTATGTTTTCTCAGACTTTTATGGTCTGAGATTTATATTTAAGTTGTGATTTATATTTAACTCTTTTATCTATCTTGAGTTTATTTTCATGTATGGTGTAATTTGGTGGTCAAGTTTCATTTTTTTTTTGTATGTAGATGTCCAGATCTCTTAATGCCATTTGTTGAAGGGGCTATTTTTACTTCATTTTATGCTTCTGCCCTCTTTGTCAAATATTAATTGACCATAGAGACTTGGGTTTATTTCTGGGCTCTCTTTTCTGTTCCATTGGTCTATGTGTTTGTTCTTATGCCAGTACCAGACTGTTTTTATTACAATGCCTTGTTATATAGCTTGATGTCAGGTATTGTGGTCCTTCCTACATCATTCTTCTTTCTCAAAATTGCTGCAGCTCTTTGGGGTCTTTTGTGTGCTTGTCTTTTAAGATTACAGTAAGTAGAGGCATACTTTTCTCAGCTTTCATTTCTGAGATGAAGTCTCCTGGACTGCTCCTCTTGCAATATGCACCTGCAATAACCCCACCTAGGGGAGGTCCATATCTACTCTTGCTTTCATTCTCTAAAATGGGCACCTGGGAACTTCAGGATTTGGGGGTAGGCCTTGTAGTAAATCAAACCCTTACGTTGGGAGCCAGGGTATCTTCTCACAGCTCCCTGATGTGTCTGATTAAAGAAATTTCCCCATCTAAGATAAGAACAGGATTCTGAAGCCAAACTACCTGGGTTCAGATCCCAGTCCTGCCACTCACTGTGTGTCCCTGGGCAAATTTAGTCATATTGCCAGGAACCACAGTTTCCTCATCTAAACTGGGATAAATGAGGATAAATGTGTTCCTAGATGGAAAATGCTTGAAACAGTATCTGCTTATTGTGTGTTGCTTATGATAATTATGTGGTACTGGGTTTAATTGATTAGATGAGCAGTCAGTCCATCATATTGTTAGAATAACAGAGGACCCTGGACAACTTTTATAAGAATCCCATTTATGTTAAACTGTGTGTGTTTGTAGACATATGTGTCCACATTTGTATGTGTGCATATTTGGGAAAGCATGGACAAAAATCCAGAAGATCATTCTTCAAACTGTTACAAGAGGTAGCACCTTGAAGGAGTGGCTTTAGGAGAGGATTTAAAAGAAACTCTTACTTATTATTTTGTATTATTCAGTATTAATATAAACCTCACTGTGAGCATTATTGGCTTTTTAATTAAAAAATAAAAATAACCCCAAAGAATCAAGACACTTTAAAATGAAGATAGGACCAATTAATCACTTTTCATCTTATATTACAGAAAACTTGCTGTTTTCAGGCATTAGTTACATAAGATTGACAAAGTCAGCCATAAAAAGTGTGTACATTTTCTATAATATTAGAAGTATTCTTGGGATTGTTGATCCTAATATGAAGGTGAGATTTTCCCGACATAGATCCAAGAGGTCAGTCTAATAAATCACTCTGCTGGTTGTTGCATTAGAAATTCAGTCTGGGAGAGGAGATTAAGATGGCCAGATGGTAACAGGGAGGGAACCCAGCTCCCATGCATCTGGTAGAAAATCCAGGTGGATCTACTGAAGAACAGCATAATCAACCAACAATTCCCCAACATTTATGAAAATAAGAGACCAGAGAGTATGATGGAGGAACCAGACAACTGCAGGTTGGCAAGGACTCGAGAAGGCGAGTGAGGATAAAAGCGGCTGCGCCCGCGGCCTTCTTGGCGGCGGGCTGTGCCTGAGGTTCGCCCAAGGCGGGCGACCTCGGGTGGTGCGTGAGTATGGACAAGAAGCGGCAGGCAATCTGGGCCGGCACCATCAGTGGGAAACAGAGGCCCCATCTGGGTCCAGGGCCGGGGCGCCTGTGGCGGAGGGAACTCCAGAGGCCCGGCACCTGGTGGGCTGGCAACAGACTGTGGGAGCCATGGGCCTTCTACAGGGTCCATGGGAGTGAACTGACTCCCCCCTCCCTGTCTAGGCAGGCTGGGTAATACTGGGCCGAAATCTGTGGGCTTAAGCTAACTTAAAGGGTGGCAAGGGGGAAGGGCCCTGTTCAACTGCGGACTCTGTGGTCACCAGCCCGCCAGCCCACCAGCTCGCCGGCCTAGGGGATTTGAGAAGGACGCTGTTGTTGCTGGTCTTTTGGGATTGGGCTGGGCTGAGAGGCAGGCTTTGTGGAGAAGTCTCTATTGGAAAGTGAACTGAGGTGCTCTGAGACAGCAGCTTGCCCCACGGCCCAACCACCCAGCAGCCATCGAGGGGAGGGGTGGGAACACCTGGATCCCACCACGGGACTGAGAAGGACAGTGCCAGATACTGCAGGACCCAAGCAGCCTGCCAGGGGTGTGGGCACCCACATCCCAATCTGGTAGCCTGGCTCCCAGGTGTGTGGGCGTGCCTGCATACCTGCCCTCAGAGAGGCCTGGCAGCAACCAGAAAAACTGGTTTGGACAGTTTGAAACCAACAAAGGAAGGCTTTGTGTGTGTGTGTGGATTTTTTTCCCTCTCCTTTTTTTTTTCTTTCTCAACTTCTTTCTAAGTAATCTTATATCTTTTAAATGGCATTGTTGCTCTATCTTTCAATACTCTGTCCCTCATTTCTTTTTCTTTTCGTCTGGTTTTAGTCCTTCCGTTCTTCCCAAATTTTCCCCTTATTCCTCCTTTCACCTGACTTTGTGTGTGTGTGTGTGTGTTGGATTGTTTGTTTGTGTGTTGCTTACTTTTCTTTTAAGTGTATTTTTCATTATTCTCACTTCTTTTTTTAATTTTAAGAATATCTTTGTATTCCTCCTCTTTTTGTAAAGGTTCCTTAGTCCTGGCTGGTTATATTATACTACCTGACAGGTTCCCACTGCTCTTTCCTCCACAGTGTATTGCTAATTTTCTATAATTCACTTGCTTTCCTTTGCCATACTACCCAAGCCCTATAACCCCCATTTAGACAGATCACATAGAGTCTATCACGTGAATATTGCTCTAATATTATCGTAAATGAGAGTTGTTCTATACAATGGTAATACTTCATAACACGTCTCTTAGACCATAGACCACCTTACAGGTTTCTGAATTTTATTACTCTATTTACTCACATGCTACACCTAGTTACTAACCTGTACTCTCACCTTATTGGAAAATCTGACCACCTGCAAGCACACTGCTTTCTAGATACAACTCACAAGCCTCCCCTTCCCAACAAGAGACTTAACTTATGTCCATCCTTTCTTAAAAGTGGCAAGCTGGGTCGAAGAGTATAGTTAACTCTATACATAGCCTAAAGATTGTCTATTTCTTCTCTACCAACTGTGACTGTAAATAACATAAAATAATCTTCTGCTATCATAAACCATTTTGCCACCCCCTCCAACTGATCACACATGCACAATAAAGAAAGGAGTAGGTGGAAGGAGAGAACACCAGGATACCTGCAGGAGACTGCATCACTGAATTTCACAGGTATATGCTACCACAGAAGTTCACGCCATAAACCCAGGGAACCAGAATAGATCAATGTAAGAAGCTGAGGCCAACAAGAAGAGTATCACAAACAATGAGAAGACAAAGAAACAATCCCCACATGAAAGAAAAGGAGGAAACCTCAGAAAGAATGTTAGATGAAATACAGGCATGTCAACTATCAGATATGGAATTCAAAGAACTGGTTATCAGGAAATTCAAAGAGCTTACAATGAGCTACCAGAAACTACAGGGGGGAGCTACAATGAACTCTCTGCAAACTCTACGAACATGAAAAAGGAAACAGAAACCATCAGCAAAGGCCAAGAGGAAATGAAGAATGCAATTTCTGAACTGAAGAACACAGTAGAAAGTATGAAGGGTAGGATCGATGAGGCAGAAGACCAAATAAGCGAGCTTGAAGACAGGGTAGAAAGAATCTCCCAGATGGATCAAGTAATGGAAAAGAGACTCAGAAAAAATGAGAGTTTAAGAGAACTGCAAGACAATATGAAATGTAATAATATCGGAAATATAGAAATACCAGAAGGAGAGGAAGAAGAACAAGGGATAGAACACCTACTTGAAAGAGTAATAACAGAAAAAGTTCTGAAGTTGAGGAGAGATAAAGTCACACGAATCCAGGAATCGCAGAGAGTCCCAGGCAGGTGGAACCCAAAGAGGCCTACTGCAAGACACATCATCATTAAAATGGCAAAACTCCAAGACAAAGAGAGAATCCTAAAGGCAGCAAGGGAGAAAGGGAAGTAACATACAAGGGGGTCCCAATAAGGTTGGCTACTGACTTTTCTCAATGGAAACATTCCAAGCAAGAAGAGAATGGCAGGAAATATTCCAAGTAATGAGAAACAGAGGCCTACAACCAAGGCTACTGTACCCAGCAAGGCTCTCAATCAAGAGAGAAGGCCAAATACAGAGCTTCTAAGACCAAAGAAGTTTAAAAGACTACACCTTCACCAAACCAGCTCTACAAGAATTACTAAAAGGGCTGCTTTAAGGAAAGGAAGGAAAAGAGAGAAAGGGAGAGGAACACAGGTACACAAAGGGCAATGAATAAGTGCCTTTCAATAATAACCTTAAATGTAAATAGATTAAATGCACTAATTAAAAGACATAGAATAGCTGAATGGTTAAGAAAGCATGATCCACACACATGCTGCCTAAAAGAGAACCACCTCAGGTCAAAAGACCATCACAGATTAAAAGTGAAAGGATGGAAACAAATGTTCCAAGCAAATGAACAAGAAAAAAAAAGCTGGGGTAGCAATTCTAATATCAGACAAAATAGACTTCAAAAACAGGGCTATAAAGGGAGACCCAGAAGGTCACTTCATATTACTCAAGGGAAGAATCCACCAAGAAGACATTAAAATTGTAAAGATATATGCACCCAACATAGGAGCACCCAAATATATAAAGCAAATCCTAGAGGACTTCAAGGAAGATATTGACAGCAACACAATTACAGTAGGGGATTTTAACACCCCACTGTCAAAAATGGACAGATTTCCAAACAAAATATCAACAAAGATATTGCATCATTAAATGGCATCGTAGATGAAATGTTCCTAACTGATATATATAGAGCCCTTCATCCCCAAAAAACTAAATATACATTCTTTTCAAATGCACATGGAACATTTTCCAAGACAGACCACATGATAGGACTCAAAATGAGACTCAACAAATTTAGGAAAATAGAAATCATACCAAGCATTTTCTCTGATCACAAGGGACTGAAATCGGAAACTAACCCCACATGAAAAAAGCAAAAAGACCCAAAATCAGGAGACTGAATGGTATGCTATTAAACAACGAATGGGTCAAGATGGAAATCAGGGAAGAAATCAAAAAGTTTCTGGAAAGAAACAAAAATGAACTTACAACAACCCAAAACTAATGGGACACAGTGAAGGCAGTCCTGAGAGGGAAGTTCATAGCAATACAGGCTTAGCTAAAGAAAATAGAAACATTTCAAACAAACAACCTAACACGATGCCTTTAAGAACTTGAGGAACAAAAACAAAGACAGCCCAGAGCAAGTAGAAGGAAGGAAATAACCAAGATCAGCACAGAATTAAATGACATAGAGACTAAAAGCACAATTCTAAGGATCAATGAATCCATGGGTTGGTTTTTTGAAAAAATAAATGAAACAGATAAACCTTTAAGTAGGCTCATCAAGAAAAGAATCTAGAGGACCCAAATAAACACAATCAGAAATGAAAGAGGAGATATTACAAGTGATACCACAAAAATAAAAGGGATTGTAAGGAATTTCTATGCAGAGCTGTATGCCAAGAAATTTGAAAATCTAGGTGAAATGGACAAATTTCTAGAAAAATATCATCTTGCAAAATTCAATGAAAAAGAAGCAGAAAACCTGACCAGGCCAATAACAGCAGATGAATTTGAAGAAGTCATCAAAAAACTCCCATCCCACAAAAGCCCCGGACCAGATGGTTTCACAGGAGAATTCTACAAAGCTTTTAAAGAAGAGCTAACCCCTATTCTTCACAGACTATTCCAAAAAATCCAAAAGGAGGGTAAACTCCCCAACTCTTTTTATGAATCCAGCATCATCCTAATTCCAAAGCCAGATAGAGACACAACAAACAAAGAAAACTTCAGGCTAATATTGCTGATGAACATAGACGCTAACTTCCTCAATATAATATTGGCAAATTGCATCCAACAATAGATCAAAAAGATCATACACCATGATCAAGTGGGATTCTTCTCAGGGATGCAAGGATGGTTCAATATTCGTAAATCAGTAAATGTAATACATCACATAAACAAAAGCAAAGGCAAAACCACATGATCATATTAATAGACAAGGAAAAATCTTTTGATAAGGTACAAATCCGATTTATGACAAAGGTACTCAGAAAAATGGGAACAGAGGGAGCATTCCTCAATATAATAAAGGCCATATATGAAAGACCTACAGCCAACATCATACTCAATGGGAAAAAACTAAAAGCTTTTCCACTAAGACCAGGAACAAGACAAGGTTGTCCACTCTTACCACTTCTATTCAATATGGTATTGGAAGTTCTAGCCACAGTGATCAGAGAAGAAAAGGAAATAAAAGTTATCCAAATCGGAAAGGAGAAAACAAAACTGTCATTGTTTGCAAATGACATGATGGTGTTCATGGAAAATCCTATAGCCTCTAACAAAAAACTGCTCGAACTAATAAATGAATTTGGCAAAACAGCGGGTTATAAGTCAATATCCAGAAATCAAAGGCATTTTTGTATGGCAACAATGAAACAGCAGAAGCAGATATCAAGAAAAATCCCCTTCAATATAACAAAAATAAAAATAAAATATCTGGGAATAAACCTAACCAAGGAAGTAAAAGACCTGTATTCAGATAACCTCACAACACTGAAGACAGAAATCAAGGAAGACACAAACAAATGGAAACATATACCGCGTTCATGGATTGGAAGAATTAACATCATCAAAATCTCCATACTACCCAAAGCAACTTACAGATTCAATGCAATACCTATTAAAGTGCCAATGGCATATTTCACAGACATAGAACAAACACTTCAAAAATTTATATGGAACCATAAAAGACCCTGAATAACAGCTGCAATTTTGAGAAAGAAGAACAAAGTAGGAGGGGTTACAATACCTGATATCAAAGTGTATTACAAGGCCACTGTAATCACAACAGCCTGGTACTGGCATGAAAACAGGCACATAGACCAATGGAATAAAACATAGAACCCAGAAATAAACCCAAATCTCTACAGTCAATTATATTTGACAAAGGTGGCAGTAACATAAAATGGAGTAAAATGAAATAAGCACCTCTTCAACAAATGGTGTTGGGAGAACTGGACAGGTACATGCAAAAAAATGAAACTCGAGCACCAACTTACACCATACACCAAAATAAATTCAAGGTGCATAAAAGATTTAAATATAAGCCATGAAACCACTAAAGCCCTAGAGGGCTTTCCTAGAGCATTGGCAGGAAAATCTCAGATATTCCACACAGCAATATTTTTCCTCATATGTCCCCTAGAGCAAGGGACATAAGGGAAAAAATAAACAAATGGGATCTCATCAAACTTAAAAGCTTCTGCATGGCTAAGGAAAACAGTATCAAGATAAAAGGAGAAACAACTGTTTTGGAGAACATACTTGCCAATGATACCTCATACAAAGGTTTAATCTCCAAAATATACAAAGAACTCAGATGACTCCACTCTAAGAAGACAAGCAACCCAATTAAAAAATGGGCATAGGACTTGAACAGATACTTCACCAAGGAGGACATACCGAAGATTCAGAGACACATGAAAAGATGCTCAATATCACTAGCTATCAGAGAGATGCAAATTAAAACCACAATGAGATACCACTTAACACCAGTCAGAATGGCTACCATAAACAAAGAATCAAACAACAAGTGTTGGAAAGGTTGTGTGGTAAAGGGGACTCTAGTTCACTTTTGGTGGGATTGCAGGCTGGTACAACCACTATGGAAAACAGTATGGAATTTTCTGAGAAAACTAAAAATGGACGTGCCTTTTGACCCAGCAATTCCACTGTTAGGAGTATATCCTAAGAATCCTGAAGCACCATTCCAAAAGAACCTATGCACCCCGATGTTCATAGCAGCACAATTTACAATAGCCAAGAGTTGGAAGCAACCTGGATGCCCATTAGTCAGTGACTGGATCAAATAACCATGGTATGTTTACACAGTGGAATTCTATGGTGCAGAAAGGAAGAAGGAGCTCCTACCCTTTGCAACATCATGGATGGACATGGAAAGCATTATGCTGAGTGAAATAAGCCAGGCGGTGAAAGAGAAATACCATATGATCTTACTTTTTACAGGAATCTAAACAACAAAACAAACAAGCAAGCAAAATATGACCAAAGTCACTGAAATACAGAACATGCTGACAGGGTCCAGAGTGGAGAGGGGAGAGAATCACAGGGGAAAAGGGGAAGGACTCACATGAACAAGTATAAAGGACACATGGACAATATCTAAGGTGGGGGGGAATGGTAGGGAAAGGGGAGGACTGGGCGGAGGGCAGGGCTGGGAATACAAGAGAGAAAACTCTACTTGAACAAGAATTAAATTAAAAAAAAGAAAAGAAAAGAAATTCAATCTGGAGCACTTCCGGTCAGGAGAGTAGCATGGGTAAACACGACTTGCCTCCTCACACAACCACATCAAAATTACAACTAAAATATACAGTGACCATCACTCACCATCAGAAATCAAGTTGAAGGGAGGGAAGTCTGACAACTATGTAATTAAAGAAACCACATCCATTTGGATTGGAAGGAGGGGTCAAGATGCAGAATGGAATATTTTGGGAGTGAGGAGCCCCAACCACACACCAGGTCCCCCAGCCCACTGTCAGGAAGATAAGTCCCCATAACTTCTGGTTGCAAAAACCAGCAGGGATTGAATCACTGGAAGAGACTTCTGAAGTCCCAACAGTTCCTCTTCAAAAACCAATACACAGACTTACTCAGACTCACTACCTCTGAGCTCCGGCACAGGGAGAGCAGCTTGAAAGTCACCATTGGCATACAGTGAAGAACTGACGTGTCTGGCATGAAATGTTAAGGAAGGTGTTGGGGGACAGATTTCTCCCAGATAGAAAGGTAGGTAGACACCATTGTACTTCTGCTGAACCCCCCCCACAACAAAGCCACAGAGCCAGCAGGTGGTTGCCATATCTGAGACTCCATCAACCTGGCTAACACTATTGCCCTGCTCTGGGGATCCTCTGAGACTCTGTCCCACTCAAATTATGGGCTCACTCAAGCTGTTTACAGTGACTCTTCCACATGAATGGCTGGTCTTGGCTCATGCTTCACAACTTCCTAAATCCTATCAAATGAGCAGCAGCTGGCCTCAGTAAGTACCCAGCCTCATACTTTTTGCTAAGTGCCCCCCAGTCCCAGCACTAACAGCAGCCATCCTAGATTCACATCTTGGCTTTTCCTGGGAATTTCTGAGCCTAGCAAAAGTAGCATCCATCTCAGATTGCTTTATAGCCCAGGCAGAGTGGCACTGGGCAGAACACAGTGAAGGCTGATGTTGGCCTGCACCACCAGGAAACCCCAGATCCTACACATCCAGCAGAAAGCTATACAGCACTTTGGAGCACCACCACCCTGCCCCTGTGCAGCTGATTCTCCATGGAGAGTAGATGTTAGTGGCCAGTGGTCACAGCTAGTCCTTGCACTGACTATCTTGGGTAAATCTCTCCTATTGGCCTGACTACAGCAATCAAGGCTCAACTACTAGAAAAGGGCGTACTTAGCACACAAAAAGGGCACTCCTCAAGTACCTAGGTTGCATGATGGGGAGGCTGTGCCATTAGATCCTACAGGACACCTATTACATTAGGCCACACTACTAAAACAGGGAGTATAGCAGATCTACCTAATACATAGAAACAAGCACAAGGATGCTGACAAAATGAGCATATTAAAAAATAAAAACATGGCCTGAATGAAAAAAAAGATCAAAACTGCAGAAAAATACTATACAAAATGGAGATAAACAATCTATCAGATGCAGAGTTCAAAACACTGGTATAAGGATGCTCAAGGACCATAGTGAGGGCTTCAACAGCATAAAAAAGGCCCAGTCAGAAACAAAGGATACATGAATTGAAATAAAAAACAATTGATAAGAAAATAGCAGTAAAGTGGATGAAGCTGATAATCAAATCAATGATTTGGAACAAATCTAAGGAAGCAAAAAAACCCCCCAAAAACCCAACCCCCCCCACAGAACAATCAGAAGAAAAATGAATAAAAAATCTAGCATAGTATAAGCAATTTCTGGGACAACTTCAGGTGTTCCAGCATTCACTTCATAGGAGTGCCAGAAGGAGAAGAGAAAGAACAAAAAGTTGGAGATCTATTTGAAAAGAATAGTGGAAGAAAAATTCCCTAATTTGGTGAAGGAAATAGACATACAAGTTCAGGAAGCACAGAGAGTCCCAAGCAAGATAGATGCAAAGAGGCCCACTCCAAGACACATCATAATGAAAATGCCAAAGGTTAAACATAAAGAGAGAATCTTAAAAGTGCAAGAGAAAAGCAGTTAGTTACCTACAGGGGGGGTGCCCATAAGACTGTTGGCTGATTTCTCAAAAGAAATTTTGCAGGCTACAACAGATTGGCAAGAAATATTCAAAGTCTGAAAAGCAGGGACTTACATGCAAGTTTGCTCTACCCAGCAAAAATATCATTTAGAATCAAAGAGTAACCCTGGCTGGTGTTTCTCAGTGGGTTGAGTGACAACCTGCTAACCAAAGGGTAGCTGGTTTGATACCTGGGTTGTGGGTTTGGTCTGCAGCAGGGGGCATGTGAGAGGCAACCACACATTGATATTTCTCTCCCTATCTTTCTCCTTACTTTCCCCTCTGTCTAAAAATAAATAAATAAAATCTTAAAAATGTATAGAAAATAATTAATTAAAAATAGAAATTGAAGAGCAAATAAAGAGCTCCCAGACAAGAAAAAGCTAAAGGAGTTTATTATCACCAAACCCTTAGGATATGAAATGTTAAAGGGACTTCCTTAAGAAAAAGATGAAAAAAAAACAATAAAATGGCAATAAACACATATCTATTAACAACTTAATTAAAAAACAAACTAAGCAAACAAGAACAAAGACAGAATCACAAATATGGAGAGTCTTTTGATGATTGCCAGATGGGAGGGGTGTGTGTGGGAATAGGTGAAGAGGTGAGAGGATTAAGAAGTACAAATAGATAGTTACAGAATAACTATGGTGATGTAAAGTACATTATAGGAAATGGAGTAGCCAAAGAGCTTACACAAATGACCCATGGATTGAGCAATGGTAGAGTGATTGCCTGAGGGAGTTAGGGGTGCTGGGTGGATGGGGGCAAAGGGGAAAAATTGGGATGCCTCTGATAATATAACCAATAAAATATAATTAAAACAAAAGAGTTCAGTCTCTAGATAGAACTCTCAATGTGTCTGAGGCTGTCCAGGCATGGGTAGACCTGATCCCCACTACCCACAACCCTGGTGGGCTGAGCTCACAAAATTTGGAGCTGGACATATCTGCCCACATTTCTCTCTCTACTGCTTTAAATCTACTCCACCATGTAACTGAGGTACCTAGAAATTACTTAATGCAATGGAAAACAGAGGTTTTCATTGGTTTGCTGGAAAGATTGTTAAATGTATATTATTGTGGACTAAGCAAAATAATATACAGACTGTCAGTTACAGTGATGATCCTCAGGCAAAACCTCAAAGTGACAGGAACTATCCATCCCCCTGGAATGGGAAAATTTGTACTGACTGTTACAACCAGGGCAGGTAAACCATAGCAAAAGTGAGAGTTCTCAGGTCTAAGCCTCAGGGTGCCCTCTCAATATGACTTTAGAATGAGATTGTATCAGGTTCAGTCAGAGCTCCACTGTTAGCTGTATGACCCTAGGCACATTGATAAACCTCCCTGACACTCAATATGTCATCTGGAAAATGGAGCTAATAGTAGAACTTTAGATGGGGTGATTGGAAATCAGCTCTGAGATGTGGGGTTGTAAGTAGAGCTTACTGGGGAGATACACTTGTAAGGAAGTAAGAATTGCAGAATTGGGCAGAAGTGTTAGCTGACCTGAATTGTGGCTACAGCTGAGACCGCTGGAACTTGAACAGGAACTCTGAAGCTGGGAAAGCCCTTTGGAGTTGTCCCAAATTGTCAGAGAGAGGTTGAGCCTTTAACCTCCAGTCAGTCTGTCATTGGCCAAATGCCATCCCCTGGAGGGAGTGACTTTGGGCAATGTAGTCCACACTTTCCCCATAACCGAGGGCAGTTTCTAGTAGAGGTACAGCTGTTCACCTCTGGTGGCCTGTGTCTCCAGTCCAGGACTGTACTGAATTTGAGAAGGGGTCTTGTCATTGCTCCCCAGTTTTCACTACAATTACACACTCTAGGTTTGTGGAGGATTATAAAAGTAGTTAGCATAGTAGAAACCATACTACAGAGCATGTACAAATATTAGTGCCTTCCTTTTCTTCCTTCTGGAGAAGTGTTTCTCAATGCCTTTGAAAGAATATGGAAATATTTTTCTTGTTCCATACTATATTTTCAGTGGTCCATACCGTTGCACCCACTAGAAATATTTCTAATTTACTTCGTCTGTCACCACAGGACCCATAACTTCTTGAAGAATGAATAAGTAGTTGGGGTTTTGCTCTTATTATTAGTTATATACTGTCATTTAGTTTTTCTGGTTGAATATTTTGGAGACTCCTTTACCCACTGGGGAAAATGAAGTGTTGTCCAGACCATTGAGGCTGGTGAAGAGGGACAACACAGCATATGACTAAGGCCATTCATTAGGCATTAATTATTTCTATTTGTTTCAGTAGCAAAAGGTCACCTTCTCTTGACTTTGAACTTAAACTTTTAGGGAGATGCCCCTATCAGAAATCTTGTGTATTTACTGTCCAGACCAAACATGCTCATGGATAATTTTCATCCTTTTTTTTTGTTTTATGTTCTCTCTCTTGAAAGTATGAAGGAGCACCCAGAATTGGACTGATGAGGCAGGACTGGAAGGAGATAAGAGGGCATTCATGACTATTGCAATTGTTTTGGTAGGTGGGATCATCTGAGGAGGGACAAATGATTTTGGGGTATCTGTTATGAAAAGTCAGTGTCCAGATCTCTAGGTCAAGGAGCAAAGTGTTTGAATTAGAATAATCAGATGAACCGAAGTTTTATATTTTTTAAATACTTAGTTGAGGATAGGCTTATTGACTGTAGAGAAAGAGGAAGGGAGGGTGGAAGGTGGAGAGCAGAGAGATAGAGAGAGAGACCTTGATTGGTTGCCTTCCATACACACACTGACTTGGAATTGAACCCACAATGATTTTGGTGTATGGAAAGATGCTCCAACCAACTGAGCCACACACCCAGGACAGGCAAACCAAAGTTTTTCATTGCGAGAGTCCATGTAGTGATTAAGATTCTATTAGTTGAAAAGTAATTAAGCCAACTCAATGCAATATAAAGAAAAATTATTTTTAAGAGTACAGTGGTGTTTTACAAAACCCAAGGACATGGGTGCAGCAAGTCGCAGAAATGGACTATAGCCTGGAATCCCAAGCAAACTTCTCTCATTTACCTACTTCTGTTTCTTTCTGTATGGAAGCTCTGTGGTGGTTTTGATAATATGTCATCAAATTATTTGATAGTTTCCTCAAAAGGTGGAAACTAATTCCCCTCCCATTGAGTGTGGGCTGGACTTAGTGACTCACTTTCAATGAATAGGATGTAGCAGAGCAATAGTTTGTGACTTCTGAGATGAGGACATCAAAGGTGTTGTGGTCTCCTCCTTCATGTTTCTTGGATTACTTGTCCTGGGGCAGCTGTGTCATGAGAACACAGACACAGCTCTGTGGAGAGGCCCATGAGGTGAGGAATTGAGGCCTCCTGCCAACATCCATGTGAGTGAGCAATGTTCAAAGTTGGTTCTTTAGTCCAGCGAACATCCTGACTGCAACCTCACGAGAGGCCCTGAGCCAGGACCATACAGCTAAGTCCCTTTTTGATTCCTGATTCCAAGAAACTGTGAGATAATGTGTTTCCTATTTAATGCACTATGTTTTGGTTAATAATTTACATAGCAATGGATAACAAGTATAGGACTGCAAATAATCACTGATGATAGCTCTCTGTTTAGAGAGCAGTCATCAGAGAGGTGTTAGTATGATTTCCAGTTTCCAAGAGAATGGATTCTGATTGACACTTTGGGGTCAAGTGCTCAATGTGAACCAATAAATTGTGGTTAAATGAAGGGGCAGCATTTATTAGATTTACGTGGGGACTTCTATTGTAACCATATAAATGTGAGGTATTTTGTTATAGCATACCAAGAACACTCCCAAAAGCAAATTCAGCACTGGAAAGGACCTTATTTCTTTGGACACCAGAGTGTCTCCTAAGGTAGTTGAAGCTTACCTTGGTTACAATGCAGTGACCTGAACTTAAGTGTCACTGCCATGTGTGAAATGTAAGCCTGGGATTGGCTTTGAGCTGCATCATTGCAGAGACTGGCAGGTTACATGTGCTGAGACAGCCTCCCCTGTAGGCTTGGCTCCCCTTGGTAGGTTCTGCAGCCTTAGGATGCCTTTTGGGCCTCTGTTAAGTTACTGGACATTTCCCCAAATTGTCTTCTGATAACTGGAGTAAACCCTTTTTAGAAATCTTCCATACTTTCTGAAATATTTAGAAAAAAACTTAAATTCACCTGCCTTTTTAAGAAATAAAACTACTAGAGACTTCCAGCCAAGATGGAGGCATAGGTGGAAACACTGTACCTCCTTGCACAACCAAATTTAAGGACAACAAAGATTTAGAAACAAAAACACAACCAGAACAGACAGAAAATTGAACTGCACCAAAGTCCGAAAACAAGGAACCATTCATCCAGACTGGTAAGAGGGGTGGAGTCGATGGCCTGTGGAGAGGGGTCATGGCAGGAAAAGGCGGTGGTTAGCAGACCCAGGCAAGCAAACCTAGTGAGGCACGCAAGGCGATTGGCTGACTGCAGACACACATTCGCATGCAGATAAACCAGGTGAAAAAACAGACAGTGAGACAGACTGTGCAACCCAGGGCCCCAGCGACAGGAAATAAAAGCTAAAAGCACTGACTGAAAAAACTTCCAAGGGTTGAGGTGCTGGGAGAGGGTTCCAGCCTCACAGGAAATTTTGTTGGAGAGATCCACAGGGTCCTAGAACATACACAAGCACACCTACCCAGAAACAAGCACCAGAAGGGCCCTATTTGCTTGTGGGAAGCGGCAGAGGGGACCAAAATCCAAGAAAGAGCAAACCAAGCGCCATTGCTCCATCTCTGCCCCTGCCCCCACATATAGTGTCACAATCCAGCAACAGGGTTGACCTGCCCTGGTGAACACCTAAGGCTCCACCCCTCATATGTAGCAGGTGCGAACAGACCAAAACATTATGGCTCAAACAGAAGAACAAATCAAAGCACTAGAGCCAATACTTCTAAGCAACCAAGAAATAGCCAACCTATCTGATGCATAGTTCAAAATACTGGTGATCAGGATGCTCACAGAACTGGTTGATTTTAGTCACAAATAAGATGAAAAATGAAGGCTACACTAAGTGAAATAAAGCAAAATGCACAGGGAACCAATAGTGATGGAAAGAAAACTGGGACTCAAATCAATGGAGTGGACCAAAAGGAAGAAATAAACAACCAAACAGAAAGGAATGAAGAAATAAAAATTCAAAAAAATGAGGAGAGGCCTAAGAACCTCCAGAACATCTTGAAACGTTCCAACATCTGGATTATAGGGGTACCAGAAGGGGGAAAGAAACAGCCACGAGAGGAAAACGTATTTGAACAAATAATAAAAGAGAACTTCCCCAATCTGGCAAAGGAAATAGACTTCCAGGAAGCTCAGAGAGTCCCAAAGAAGGTGGACCCAAAGAGGAACACACCAAGGCACAGCATAATTACGTTAGCCAAGATTAAAATGAAGGAGAGAATTCTAGAAGCAGCAAGAGATAAGGGGACAGTCGTCTACAAAGGAGTTCCCATCAGACTTGTCAGCTCATTTCTCAGACAAGACCTTACAGGCAAGAAGGGGCTGGGAAGAAGTATTCCAAGTCATGAAAGGCAAGGACCTGCATCCGAGATTGCTCTATCCAGCAAAGCTTTCATTTAGAATGGAAGGACAGATAAAGTGCTTGTCAGATAAGGTAAAGTTCAAGGAGTTCATCATCACCAACCCCTTATTATATGAAATGTTAAAGGGAATTATCTAAGAAAAAGAAGATGAAAAATATTAACAGTGAAAGGACAGCAAACTCACAGTTATTAACAACCACACCTAAAACAAAAGCAAACTAAGTGGACAGCTAGATCAGGAGTGGAGACATGGAAATGGAGATCACATGGAGGATTAGCTGTAGGGGACCAGTTTGTCTTGGCCTGGCAAATGTGACATCTCTGTGTGGAAAACCTACAGATGCGAAGTGATGGGCAGGAGCCAGATCTTCAAACCGAGTTTTCCCGTGAGGATCAGGCCTAGAAAATACAGACTGTCATGGCTTGCTCTTGCTAAAACTCCCTCACTCTGGTCTAAAGCAACAAATGTATATTGTTTATCCTCAAGGTAACTTCCAAAGCCCGTGTGAGCTCTCCCAAGGACAGAGCTAATCAGCCCATTGCCATCCCCCTCTGCATGCTATTTTTATTTCCTTGATTGTACCTAAAATGTAGACAATAATGTTCTATGTGATAGATAATAAATATTTCTATGATGTAAGACCCCAGGAAAACAATCAAAGCCTGTCTAGGCAAGGGTCGGGGTGCTCCCTTCTTGAGGGAGTGGCTGAGGCACCATAGGCACTCTCCCCTTGAGAGAGTAGTCGTGTCTGTTCCCCTTTTCCACATAGGATTGTTGTCGCCTGTGCATTGATTCTCATCATCAACCACAACAGGCAGACTCTTCTGGAAAGGGTCTGCAACAGTTAGCAACAGGGGAGTAGGGGGAGTAGAAGTGGGGAGAAGATATAGAGAATAAGTAGCATAGATGGTGGGGAGAAAATAGGGGAAGGGCAAGAGTAGTGTGGGAAATGTAGAAGCTAAAGAACTTGTGACACAGAAGTTGTGGACAGAACTTGTGGACATGAACTAAAGGAGGGAATGGTGGGGGAGGGATGTGCAGGGTGGAGGGGAATGAAGGGGGGAAGTGGGACAACTGTAATGGCATAATCAATAAAATATATTAAAAAAAAGAAATAAAACTGGTAAAATTTCTCTCTCCCTCTCTTATCTCACAGCCAAATCTATGGGAAAAAGGAAACACAATAAATCTTAAGTTTTCTAATTCATAAATCAGGTTAAGCTACTTAAAACAAGTGATGTTATAAAGTCAATGTGGTCATTGGGAATGAATGAATTATTATAATATTGATATGCACATTGTACTTCTAGGTGAATAAACTTTTCACATAGTAAACATTGTGACCAAAAAAAAAAGTCATCAGGTAACCCTGTGCATAGCCCCAGGATTAAGGGTCACGTTTGAAATCATGGTCTCTGGTGAAATTTCTAATCAACTAGCCAGATACAATGTGTGATCATAAGGTGTAAAACAAAAATAAATCTGTTAAAAATGGACCTTCACCTTCATCCATTTTAATGTTATATTTTTACAATATTTATGGTAAATGTCTTCAAAGTATTCTCCAGATTTAACCCTTGCTTAATAGTACACAATGGACAATGTTTCCCTCTCTTCTCAAATGTGTCTGCCAGTCTTTTTAAACTTCCTCATTTTATTGCCAGTTCAGGGATAGAGACTGTTATTAGCTAAGAATAGTCTGTCCATCAGTTGTGACTTTTAATTCATATTTGTGGGTCTAATACTCATTGGCTAGTTTCCCCTTATAAAGATATTAATTGTCAATCCTAGTTTAGGTGTACTGTGAGTTTTCAAATTTTATTGAGAAGTTTGGATTGAGCTGCTAAGAGTAACCCTTAATGTTTGGTATGAACATTTTCAGAATGCTTTGACCCACTTTAGCATACATTTCCAGAATAGTCCATATTTCCAGAATAATTGTGCCTATTTACACTTCAAAAAATATTTTATAAAAGGATTTACACTCTCCTATTCCAAGTATTGGCTGGTTTAATAGAACTTGGCCTTTACTGATTATTTTTTGAGTTGGCCTCTAATTTTTAATTAGTGGTAGACTGTAAAAGTGAAATGTGACTACATCTCCTTAAAATATGTTCAATTATTTACATAGTTGAATATTCATATTATTTAAATTTCTTTTTATATATTGCCTATTTATAATCTTTGCTGTTTTTCATTATAGAATTAGGATGTTTTTCTTAATGATTTTTTAAAGCTCTTTATATAGTAGAATAATAATCCTATGTGTTTTATGGTGATTCTAACCTTTAAGGATTCATTTTTTAAATCCCTTACATTGTTTATTTTACATGGGCAACTCCAAAGTAAAAAGTATTTCTTACCTTCTTCATTGTGTTCAATTAGTCTGCTCTATCTCTGATTTTGTATAGAGAATAGTTAGAAATTTTAATTCAGGGTGGTGGTGTACTTCGTAAATTTGCAGTGTGTAAACTTGCAGTTTGGGGTAAAAAAAAACCCTGAATTTAATTTCCATGGCTTTTTGTTTTTAGTAGGATATTTAATTTGCTCCTTTTTGATTTTCTTAGATAGAAATTGAGGTGAATGTTAATGGATCTGATGCTGGGTTATTGTAATGATCAAATTATACAGAACATGTGAGGATACTGTATGAATTATGATGTTAATGTGTATAACTTGCTTTGACTCTAACCTTGATGGTGAATCCTTCAGAGATTAGCTTCCAGCTGCTAGGATTCATGACACACTTGACATGGATGAGGGTAAAAGAGGTAAAGAAATGGTTTTGAAATGAGTAGAAATTTCAGTAGCTTCTGTCTGAGCAGTGTTGGAAAAAACCTTTCTCATTTTACAAAAATAACAATCTTAAACTAAATGGCTAAAGAAAGAGAAGATAGTCTGAAGATTTAACCAATATTGTAGACTTTGTCCAGCAGGGAACGCGCAATCAGTGACAGCGAGCAAAAAATGGTACCTTCACTTTTCTCAGACAACACTAATCTGTCAACTAATAAAGCCTGCGCTTTGCTATCACTGATGTCCCAAGAGAGTCAGCTTTGATAGGTTTTATTCTCTCTTCTGGTTCAACTGATATGCTCTAAGAATGAACCTCTTTAGTCTTAGCTTTCTAATCTTTAATCTTCCCTGATAACTTTAAAATGTGCTAATTGGATAAAATGATGTGTGTAAAGGCTCTTTGTAAACTGTAAATATGTTATAAATGTAAGAAGAGTAAACATAATGTTAGACAAAATGAATGTTGTTACTGTGGACAGGTAACAGAACTTGCTTGCCATTTTGAACTAAGGACACACACAGGGGGCAGTTTAAGCAAATGAGGCAAGTGTCTGCAAATTAAGCCTTTCCACCAGGCCTGCATTTTAGGACCATTTCCACCAGGTGGCTCTAGTGAGCTGTGTTCATTAGATCTGAGCATGGCAAACCTGACAGAAACTAACTTCATAATTCATGGTGAATCCTAATTCACTATCCAGCCCTCCAAACTAACTCAGATTTCCATCAAAAAGACAAGATTGTCACCTGAGCCTCCTCACAAGGCTTTGTCAGCTCCCGTCCCAGGTTTTTTCCTTGGCTATTCACAGCATGAGCACACTAGTGATATTTCCCTCTCTTACTGTCTTCAACTTCTTTGCTCAACCAGCAGATTCTTGATATTTTCACTATCTGTCTTTCCTCATGGAATCTCTTTTCAGAGACCATAAGCTCAAAGTTTCTTGGAGAGAAAATTACAGAAGTCTCTGCTTATGCAGCACTCAGCATTTCCTCTTCTCTGCATCCTTATTCTTTCACCCATCTGAAGATAATTTCCCCCTTACTTCACCTGCCTCAGACTCTTCCCTTACAGCTACCACTTTTTCCAGCAAACTTAGTGTTCACAGCCAAGATTGTTCATACACTGTATAGTTTTCTTAGCAGCAGACTCTGGTTCATTTATTAGGAGTTTCCCAGCAAGTTATTTAGAAATGCATTTCTTCAAGGAATACAATTCTCTTAGAGTCATTTATAGCTAAATTAATCAAACACTATAAAATTTCTGTATCAGTTAGGACTAGGTTCAGCTGCATGTGTCAGGAAACTGAAATTAAAACTCATTTAAAAAGTAGTTTATTTCTCATGTAAAAGAAGTTTGGAGGCCAACGCTCAAGTCTGCAAAGGAATCTGGATTATTGATTCTATTCCTTTTGTCTTTCTGCTAAATGTAAACTACTCCACTGCATGGCTTTCATTATCAAGACCACTTTGCAGTCAAAGATGCTTGCTGGATCTCCCATCGTTGTGATGTATTCCAGGCAGAAAGAATGAAGACGAGAGAGAGGCAAATGGCTGGATGTCCCAGCTGAGGTAGCTTCCTTTAAGCAGCTTTCCTGGAAGTACAACCCAACACTTCCATTTACATGTCATGGGCTAGACCTCAACCCTATGGTCACACCTAGCCTCAAAGGAGATGGAGCAAAGAAGTCTTGTATGAATGCATTGCCACATCAGGTAAAATCAGGTTCTGTTACTAATGAAGGAGGGAGAATGTATAATTTTTGGCAATCAGCAACCTCTGCCAGTTTTATTCTACCTTCCTTGACTTGGCTGTTTTGAAGTTAAATCAGCATTCTGGTCATCTTGACTAGCTGATTCTATTCTGTATTTCTCTCTCAAAATCTTTTGCTTAACTGCCTCCCAAGTGAAGAAGGGATAATGATCTGATTGGCCAGTTTGGGGGTCATGTTTACAATAAGCAGGCTTCCTGTGCATTACACTGCCAATGCCAGGTTATGATGCCCTCATCTTCCTGTTTACCTGTGGTCCTCCAAGCTGAGCTAAGGATCTGACCCTTCCTCATTCTCATTTTTTTTTACACAAAGGCACAAAAATAAAATTGCCCAAGGAGAAAAAGAGAACAGAACATCAATGTTTAAAGAAGAGGCTGAAACAGATCACATACAAAAGCAGAAAAGATGGAGTAATATCAGCTTCCCTCCATTCAGCATATAAAATAAAAAGTTTAGGATCTTTGAAGTTTGCCATAGGGTAATATGGAATCTGGTTAATGACCTTTTGAAGGGCAATAGATGAAATTTAAAAAACTCTTATGACAAAGGTCAAAGTTTGCAAACTGCCCCCAGTCGCATCCACTCTTGTGTCATTGAATGGAAACTGTGCTGTTTGGGGAAGAAGTGGGGTGGGTAGGGAGCTGGAGAAGTCATGACTTTGGCAGTTACAAAATATTTGGGAGAGCCTTCTTTTGAAGGCTTTGTTTGAGGCTTTGCTCCAGGATTTTAGCTGTCTTTTGTGTCATGGTCCTACCATGTGACCAATAGAATCTTAGAAGATTAACAGTCTGCTTTAATTTACATTTTTATGGGACTCTAGTGACCCTGGACAGAGTGTGTATGTTGCTAGCATATCTCTGAATTATCCACTGAATCCTAAAATTAAACATTTCAAAACAAAATTATTTCTTCTGGCTAAATGTGCTTCTTTCAGTTTCTTTCTTAATGTTACCTAAGATCAAAACCTTACTGCTCTACTCAACTCCCTTCTGTCTCCAAGGCAAATCACATCAGCCACCTATTGAACACCCACCAAACCTGTGTTATATCTGTATATATAATTCCTCATCTCCATTCTTTTCTCCACTGTTCTAAACTAGGTTTTCATAACTCTCACCTACATTAATGTAGCAGCTACCTAGGTGGTATCCTGGTATGAAAGGATGCTGGTTACTTTGAGTATGTTGGTGACAGAAGAATTTATACTGCAGGAAGTCAGGAAGGCCAAGTAACAAATGTAGGGCTAGGGTCTTGACAAGTGTTGGAATAGACTGTGGGAGATGTGCCACCAGGGGAGATGGTTTTAGATAATAATTGTGAAAGACTGTATTCCTTTTTCAAATATCTTTTGAAACTTAACTTTTATTTTGTAATCAATGCAATGCACATTAAAAATATAAAAAGTAATGTAATACTACAAACATTTTAACAAAAAGCAGTACTTACTGTCCACCTTTACCTCACCCTAGAGTCTAATTCCCAAGGCACAACAACTTTTAAATCTTAACTCTTCTAATATTTACTTTTATATTTGTATATTATACCCATATGCTGCCATTTCTTGATTTTTTAATATTTTTAATTAAAAAGTCTTTGACTTTCTATTATGAGACATGAAAACTTAGCTTTCTCACACAACTCCAATCACCATCCTACTGCCTCCTTCTCCCCCTCTTCACTTTCTTAGCATGGCTATATACAAATTTTGTTAAATAGCTTTTACATTTTATGATTAAGAAGATGTTGTTTCTAAATTATAAAGGACATGGACAACAACAAGGTGGGTGGATGGGGGAGGGAGGCAGGTAGGGCTGGAGTGGTGGGGAGAGGTGGAGGGAAAAGGCAGAAAACTGCACTTGAACAACAATCAAAAAAGAGGATATTGTTCTGAATCTTAAAAGCAGCAAGAGAAAAGGAGATGGTTTCCTGTAAAGGAGTTCCCATGAGACTATCAGCTGATTTCTCAAAAGAAACCTTACAGGTAAGAAGGGGCTGAAAAGAAGTATTTGAAGTCATGAAAGGACCTACATTCAAGATTACTCTATCCAGGAAAGCTCTCATTTAGAATGTGAGGGCAGATAAAGTGCTTCCCAGATAAGGTCAAGTTAAAGGAGTTCATCATCACCAAGCCCCCTATTATATAAAATGTTAAAGGGACTTATCTAAGAAAAAGATGATCAAAACTATGAACAGTAAAATGATAACAAACTCACAACTATCAACAACTGAACCTAAAACAAAAACAAAAACAAATTAAGCAAACAACTAGAAGAGGAACAGAATCACAGAAATAGAGAATCACATGGAAGATTATCAGCAGGAAGGGGAATGGGGAAAAGGTACAGGGAATAAGTAGCATGAATGGTAGGTAGAAAATAGATAAGGGGAGGTTAAGAATAGTATGGAAAATGGAGATGCCAAAGAACATATATGTACAACCCATGAACATGAAATAAGGTGGAGGAATGCTGGTAGGCAGTGGGTACAGGGCAGAGAGGTTTAAGGGGAGAAAAGAAAGGGACAACTGTAATAGCATAATCAATAAAATATATTTAAAAAGAAGATACTGTTATGAGATAAATTTTAAGGTGTCCTATGACTATAGTTTCTTTCTCTTTGTTTTTTCAGGAGAAAATAATTACCTCTTTTAAAATTTACTTAGTTTTCTATGTTTCTAAATGATTAAAAGAATCTCTCAAAACTCATTTACTGTCACCAATTATGTTAGATAAGTTTCCAGATACATATGTTGGTGTGTGTGTGTGTGTGTGTGTGTGTGTGTGAGAGAGAAAGAGAGAGAGAGAGAGAGAGAGAGAGAGCTATCAAGCCCTGCAGCTCTTTATTTTCCTGCCCCAGTTTTGACTATCACTCCTTATGCCATCTGTACAGATGTTTTCTGGAAACTTCACCATCATAATGGAAGCTTTCTTGACCTCTTCCATTGAGTCACCTGTTTCTGGTTTTTTAAAATCTTTTTCCCCCCTTGTTGGGGTATTCTTTTTAGTAGCCTCTGAGAAAATGTGAGAGGAAGGTAACATTTTTTTGAGATACTGAATGTATAAAATTGACTTTTACAAATAATTTCCATTTTGGTTGGAAATTAATGATTTATTCTCAGAGTTTTAATGTATATCTCTAGGATGTTATGGCTTCTAGATGCCATTGTAATTTTCATACCTTTATATATAACCTATTTTTCCTCCCGGAATGAATCTTGTCTTTATCCATTGTTCTGAAATGCATTCAAAATGTGCTTTAATGTGGGTCTTCATTCTTTGTGTAGGTATCAGAAGGGCACTTTTAATCTGAAAATATAAGGCTTCAGTTTTGAGAAAATTGATTGTATCTTTGATAATATCCTGCTTTCTGTTTCCTTTTTTTGGAAATGTTGTCAGGAGAAATATGCATTTTTCAAGGTTGATGTGCGCCCATATCTACAACATATAGACACATACTCGTACTTCATAAAATCCCAGGAAAGGATTAGAAGGCCTCTGAATACACTATGAAGCATATTCATACACTGGGTAATGTATATTTGGAACATTGGTGTAGGCAGGGAATTTTAAAAGTTAACCAACCCACAGTTCCCAGTGAGGGGAAATCCAATGATCTAGCCCCCTGACTTGGACCTGTTTACACTCCCTGGAGCTCCATATTTATAGACAATGGTCAATTAGAGCTGGTCTAACAGATTAGCTATTATGACATTGTGATATAATAAGTATATATTTGGTCTTGTCCTAGTTCTTGGCAAAGGGTTCCTAAAACTCTTGTAATTTCCCAAGCGATAGGAACATCTTGTGTTATAATATTGTTCTTCCTAACACAAGAGCTTTTAAAACTTTTAAAATCTCTGGATTGATAAAAATGTCCTTCTGTATGCTAATGAGATGGCTTGTGGCTGGAGTTCCTAGAGAGCTTTAGGATGGGGGCTGGTTGCCAGAAATACCAACACATGATTAGAGTGTTGGGACCTTCAGCCCCACTCCCTGAACTCTGAGGAGGTGAGAGGGTCTGGAGATGGAGTTAATCATGAATGGCCAGTGATGCAATCAATCATGCCTATGTAAAGAAACCTCCAATAAACACCCCAAAGTTGTGGAATACAGAGAGTTTCTCTTTAAAAAATTATTTTTATTGATTATGCTAGTACAATTGTCCCAAATTTTTCCCTTTGCCCCCCCCCCCACCCAGTAGCCCCCACTCCCTCAGGCAATCGCATCACCATTGTTCATGCCCATGGGTCATGCACATAAGTTCTTTGGTTACTCCATTTCCTATGCTGTACTTTACATGCCCATGGCTATTCTGTAATTGCCTATTTATATTTCTTAATCCCCTCACCTCTTCACCTATTACCCCATACTCTGCTCCCATCTGGTAACTTTCAAAATGCTCTCTGTAATCATGATTCTGTTTCTGTTGTTCTTGTTTCCTTAGTTTGTTTTTCAGATTCCATTGTTGTTAGATACGTATTCATTGCTATTTTATTGTTCATAATCTGGACCAGATGTCTCTTGCACAGCCCCAGGTGTCTAACCGGGAGGCCGGCCTATAACCCAGGCATGTGCCCTGACTGGGAATCGAAACAGCAACTTTTTGGTTCCCAGACTGATGCTCAGTCCACTGAGCCACACCAGCCAGGGCTTTTTTGTTCATACTTTTGATCTTCTTCTTTCTCTTAAATGAGTTTCTTTAACATTTAATACAATAATATTTTGGTGATGATCAGCTCTTTTAGTTTTTTCCTGTTTGGGAAGCACCTTATCGGCTCATTGATTCTAAGTGATATCTTTGGTTGGTAGAGCAATCTAGGCTGTAGGTCTCTGCTTTTCATGATTTTGAGTGTTTCTTGCTAATCCCTTCTAGCCTGCAGAATTTCTATTGAGAAATCAGTTCACAGTCTTATGGGAACTCCACTGTAGGCAACTAACTACTTTTCTCTTGCTGCTTTTAAGATTCTCCTTTTATCTTTAAGTTTTGGCATTTTAATTATGATGTGTCTTGGTGTGGACCTCTTTGCATCCATCTTGCTTGGGCCTCTTTGTGCTTCCTGGACTTGCATGTCTATTTCCTTCACAAATTAGGGAAGTTTTCTTTCACTATTTTTTCAAATAGATTTCCAATTTCTTGCTGTTTCTCTTCTCCTTCTGGTACCTCTATTATGTGAATGTTGGAACTCTTGAAGTTTTCCCAGAAAACTTCACTATACTCTATTTTCTGGATTCTTTTTTCTTCTTGTTGTTCTGATGGGTTGCTTTTTGGTTCCTTATGTTCCAACTCATTGATTTGGTTCTTGGCTTTATCCACTCTACTGTTGTATCTTTGTAAATGATTCTTTATTTCAATTAGTGTATACTTTGTTTCTGAGTGGATCTTTTTTATGCTGTTGAGGTTGTCACTAAGTTCCTTAAGCATCTTTATACCAGTGTTTTGAACTCTGCACCTGATAGATTGCTTATCTCCATTTTTTTTTAGTTCTTTTTCTGGAGTTTTGATCTGTTTTTCATTTGGGCCTTTTTTTGTCTGCTCATTTTGGCAGCCTCCTTGTGTATGTCTCTATGTATTGGGTAGAGCTGCTATGACTCCCTGTCTCAGTAGTGTGGCCTAATGTAGTAGGTGTCCTGTAGGGTCCAGTGGCACAGCTTCCCCTATCACTCAAGCTGGGTACTCAAGGTGTGCCCTCCATGTGGGCTGAGTACACCTTCCTCTTGTACTCGGGCCTTAATTGCTGTTGTCAGGTCAATGGGAAGGATTTAAAGAGATCAGTCAGTTTCAAGGACTGGCTGTGACCACTGACCAGCAACTTCTGCCCTTTATGGAGAATCAGCTGTGCAAGGGCAGAGTGGTAGTACTCTGACATGGTCTGTAGTTGTCCACTGGGTGTGCAGGTTCTGGTGTTACCCTGCTGGTGGAAGTCAAAGTCAGCCTCCATCTGTGTTTTGCCTAGGGCCACCCAGTGTAAGCTATAAAGCAATCTGCTACTTCTGCTGGGCTTGGAGTTGCCCAGGCATAGACAAACTTTGAATCTAGTTTGGCTGCTGCTAGTGCCAGGCCTGGGGCCACCTAGCAAGAAGTACAGGGGTTGGGAGCTCACAGAGGCCAGCTATTGCTTGTTTGATATGATTTAGGAAGTTGTGAAGTATGAGCCTTTTCCCCTGGTTGAAAAGTCATGATTAACAGCTTGGGTAGGCTGATAAGTTGTGTCGTGTGGAGTCTCCAGGGCAGGGCAAACAGTATAGCCAGTTTGATGGAGTCTCAGATATGGTACACACTTGCTGGTTCTGTGGCTGTGTGGCTCTGTGGTGGGGAGGGCTCAAAAAGAGACAGTGGCCTCTGCCTGTCTTTCTATCTGAGACAGAACCGTCCTCCAGCTCTCACCTTGGTGCCAGACTCTTCAGTTCCTCTGCATATGCCACTGGTGTCTTTCAAGCTGCTATCCCAGTGCTGGAGCTCAGAGAGAGTGAATCTGAGTAAGTCTGTGTACAGGTTCTTTAAGAGAAATTTATTGGGATGCCAGAAGTTCTTTGTATGACTCAATTTCTGCTGGCTTTTGCAACCAGAAGTTATGGGGACTTTTCTTCCCGGCACTGGAACCTTGGGCTGAGGGCCCTGATGTTGGGCTGGGACTCCTTGCCCCTGAGATATCCTTCCTGAATTTTTATCCACCACATGTGAATGTGGGACCAGCTTGTTCTGCATCTTTACCCCACCTACCATTCTGGATGGATGTGGTTTCTTTAATTCCATTACTGTCAGACTTCATTCAAATTGATTTCTGATGGTTCTGAGTGATGACTGTTCTATGCTTTAGTTGTTCTTTTGATGTTGTTGTGTGAGGAGGTGAGCTGTGTTTACCTATGCCACCATCTTGACCAGAAGTCCAGAGAGTTCCAGTGTTAGCGAATGCATCCAGGTGTTGTGGGGGTGGTGCACCCCTCTTCATAAGACTGAAGGTAAAGTGCTCAGAACCCTTCCAGACATTTACCTATGTACTTATTCATCTGGCTATTTCTAATAAACCAGTAAATGTAAGTAAGGTGCTTTCCTGAGTTCTGTGTGCTGTTCTAGAAAATTATTGATCCTGATGAGGCGATGGTGGGATTCTCTCAATTTGTAGCCAGTTTGTCTGAATTCCTGGTTCAGCTGACAGCTGAAGTGGGAGCAGTTTTGTGGGACTGAGCCCTTAACTTGTGGTCCCTTAACTAATGCTAACTCCAGGCAATTAGTGTCAGAGTTGAGTTAAGTTGTAGGACACCCAGCTGGTATCTGGAGAGTTGGTGAATTGGTTGTTGGTGTGAGAAAAACTTCCAAACATTTGGTGTTTGAAGTGTTCTGTGAGTAGAAGAAAATCACAGGAATTATCAATGGATGGGACCCTATTACAAGTGATGATAGCATTTAGATTTCTGTAGTCATTACTGTTGCACCTCTGAATCTCCCACAGTTGGCTTCCTGAAGGAACTGGCCAGACTCTTAGGTACAGTAGAAATAGGCATGGCTTAGATTGAGAGGGGGACTATTTCTGCCTGGCCATCCCTCTTGGGTAGGGTGGATAATTCTTTGGAACAAATGAAAGCATAATTCCTCTTTTCTCACACTCCTGTAAAGAAAAGTCTCCTCATTGAGGAAGTTGAGGATGGGCCAATTTTATAAATTCAGTTCCTCACCCTCTTTCATCTTTGTAACTTTTTGTCTAAAAGTCACGAATGGCCCTCCAAATGTGTTTTGTTTGGCTTATTAACATTCAAAATATTAGTTGGTAACATTTTAAAATTGGTGATTTCACACATAATTTTGTATTTCTAGCTTTTTTTTAAATGAACAAATATGGTAGCAGTAGGCTGACATTCTTGAGTAGTGACCACCCTATTTTGCATTAGGTATGTGCTACTCAGTGAGCCCACTTCACTTTAAGATTATTGCTGGACCCTGAGCTTGTGTTCCTGTGTCCCTTGTTTTTATCCATCACAACATGTCCACATCTAATCACTGAAGTGGAGTCCTGGCTATCTCAAATAGTCTGCAGCTGTGTCCAGGCTTTTCTGCATAATTTCTGATTCTTCCATACTTTTAACTTTAGCTCTGGTTTATGGTTTTACGCTCATTCTGTGGATGGGACACATTCATGGCTTCTATCTCTGAATTTGACTCTTAGCTCATTAATCCACAGAGTCTTCTTGTTCCAAGACTACCTTCAGAAGGCAAAACATTCTGCTTGAATTTAGTTCTTTTGGATTTAACCCCTTGTATTTCTCTGCTAGGTTGGTGTCCAGGTTTGGTCTGCTGTGGCCCACCACAAGGAAAAATTTAGACAAAGGATCTATTAAGGAAGAGCCCATGTAAATATAGGACTTGAGAGTTGGCGAATGTCCCAGGGGAGGGTCCTGAGCCAGGAATCTAATTTTCTGATATAGTGATGCTGGAAGATAAGCCCATCTGGAAAGCTCAACTCAGATGGGCCATGCTATTTGTTTTTGATTAGGTTTGGCCAGAGGGGCCCAGGGGAGATAGCAAGTATGGCAAACAAGGGTGGGCCAATTGAGACCAGAAACTGGGTTCCAGTTGGGACCAGAAAAAGACTTTGTTGTATGATAAAGTTCAGGGTTAAGATCTGTGTCCAGGAAGTCCAGCTCCCCAAAATCTCTGAATAATGCTATTTGTTATCATTATGTGGCAGCCTGACACAGGTTAGGTATGAGGTTATGATATCACAGATCCTTTCTGTTTTAAATTCAGATTTTCATAGAGAATTATAGTTATGCCAGTAACAGATTGGCAAAAATATTTGCCATCATCTGGTCTAAACCTCTACATTTTTACAGTGCATTTAATAGTGTAATTTATAAGATTGATCCACATAAATTCTATGTAATTTGAAAACCCCCTTACCCGGTGATAACTGTAATATCATTTTATATTCCTTCCTTTCAGTATTTTTCTATGCAAATACATATTTATTTATTTTCTTACTCTTTTATTTTATTATAAACCTAAAAGTCCAACCATAATGGCTAACTTATAGAAATAATAACATCATTAGTTGAACTTTTGGTAAGATATTTATAATTAAGTTATGAAGACTAACATAGAAGGATACTTATATGTTAAACAAATACAGATAAAAATTACATAGTCTGTGATTACAGCAATGTGGTTTAATAAAAACTTATAAGGAAATATACCAAAATGATAATGTCATTATTTATTTGTTTATTTTACAGAAGAGAAATCACAATGTATTTAGGTTTGTATTTTGTTCTTATTTTCATGATGTGTGAGCATTTCACCATTATATTTTTAAATATAATATATATTTTAAATATTTTTTAAAATACTAAATTTTAACAGTTGTACAATTCATCATCTGAATAAGGGTAATACATTTTACCATTGTAAGATGTTTGGATTACTTTCAATTTTTTTCACTAATCAAAATAATGCTGGGATGAGACTCTTCATAAATCTGACTCTCTGGACATTTCTTTAGATTAAATTCATAGAATACAAATTAATGAAGCTTATGGGTGCTAAGATTTTTTCAATTCATTTGATTAAATTTTCTAGGTAGTTATATACAAATAATGAGAAATGTTGCTACTTTCTTTTTAGTAATTATATCTTTTATTTATTTATGTTTCTTGTCTTATTGCATTGGTCAGACATTTAGAGTGATGTTAAATAATTAGAGTCACAGTAGGCGTAGTGCTTTACTTCAATTTTAATGGAAAAGCCTTTAGCACTACATTGCCATATTTTATATGCTTATACTTTATTTAGAAATTTTGTATTTATATTCATAGATGAAATTTATCTGTAGTTTTCTTTTTCTATGCTTTTTTTGTCAAGTTTTATGATAGGGTTATGATAGTTTGGTAAAATATAATAGGTTTCTCTTCTGCAGAGGCATTTCTTGTGTCAGGAGGAGATAGCAATTTCCAACAGGCGAACATGCTGGATATTTGACAATCAGTCAGGGAGTTTTCTTTCAAAGATGCAGACAGAAGATACATAATTGAATTCCCACACTCAGCTCAAACTGGTTATCCTGTCAGGAAGCTGGAATGTAAAATGAAGTGCAATTTCTTCAATTACAAGAATTGAAGCATTTAGACAATTCTCCCTCTTCTGTTTGAGATGCAGTCTCTGCCTCGGAGTTTGAAGCTGTCAGGAGTCCAATTTAGCCAATTTCAGACTCAAGGAATTTGCTGTGGGCCATTACTGGCCTGTTGCTACAGCAGTGTTGATGTGTCATCTGTCATCTCTCTGTAAAGAGCTTGCTCCTCATTATTCATTTTCTTGCGCTTGCCCCTTTGCTAGGAGACGGGTGAGTACATTTGTGAGAAATATGCTTAGCAGTCAAAACTCACCTTTTTGAAGGATCCTCGGAGTTGACCCTAACACCCACATGCTGGTGGCTCTCCACACTTCAGGTTAGATCTGGCAGGGTCAAGTTCTATTCATTTGACCAATGCAAATATTGGAATAGTAGCAGAGGTGAGAATGTGACCAGTACGATTCATTCACTTGTTAAGCACTGTTAATGCTCTCCTAAATATGCGAGGGAACCATCTATTTTCCATCGTCACTGCCACCTACAGGCCACCATAGGCTTTCACTGAATCACCGCAAATAATACTAATTGGTCTTACTGTTTTGGGCCTGTTTACTACTCTCGTTCATCCATCCTCAGGCCAGCCATAGTGATATTTCTTAAATGTCAGTAAGTCACTCAGTACCCTGATTGGGGTTTCCTTTTTCTTAAAATTTCTGAATGATCCCCCAAGAAATTCCATGTAAAGTTAGAATGTGGCACAGCTTATACAACGAATATGCACTATTCCCCCTAAATCTTCTCTGGCTGAACTTTCTGCATCCCCTCTTCTATATTCTTGCTTTCCAGTGACTTGTTCCATTTCTGTGCACCACACTTCCCTTGCCTGAAAAACTACTGCCGGTTTAACATCAACTTATCATTCATGTTTCATCTCAGATATCATTTTCATGACTCCTCTAATTGAATTTGGTGACTCCTTTTCTCTCTCACAGCACTGGTATCATGCCATGTATAAGACTGCATTGCATGCAGATGCTTCTGTAGACACATTTAAGGCAGAGAGGACAGGGCCACATCTGCTATTTCTCTCACACTTAACATATTTCTCAGCATATAATAGGTGCTCAATAAGCATCTGTTAAATTAATAAATGGTAGTTTTGCCTCTTGGGGAGGTATCTTCAATCAATCACCCATAAAAACTAAATTATCTGACAGGGAAGGTGACCCCTAAGTGAGAAAAAAACTGAACTCAACTTTCACTCTCAAATTTGAGGGATAACTCAATAGATGTGGAATAAGTCAACAACTGAAGAGGTAGCACAAGTTGTATTTAATGTTTAGCACAGTGCAATAGAAATTATTCTTCATCTGAAATAAAAGAGCTAGGTTGTGACCAGAGTCAGAAGGTGCTGCTGGAGAGGGAGCAGTCCCTGCAGAAGTTGACCAGGCTCTTCCAGAGGTGTCCATTGTCAGGCAGCATGGTCATCACCCTGAAGAAGTGTAATGGTGAAACAAGCCATTTCAAGGAAAGGTTTTGTGGAGGACTTTGTGCCCTCAGACAACGAGTGTCTGTTAAGAGCTACTGATGAGATAAAGATTATCATGGTGGTGAGTTACAAAAAACTAATTAAGTTTCAGAGGGCTCATGCAAACCTACTGAGAGCTTACATGCATGGGCTGAAGAACAGGGACCAGAAGAGCAAGAGTAAGAAGAGCAAAGCAGCACAGTGAAGGGGCACCCAGTTCTCTGCTTTTACCAACTAACCACCAAATTCCTATTTTTCCCTTGGTTTTTACTTTTGGCCACAAAAGTAGGTTTCTGGTTCCCCTGCAATAATTGTTTTCATGTGATAGTTTGGATGGAAGAAGGGCTGCAATGCTTATAGGACAGTTCTAAGAAATGAGTTTATTTTACATTTTGGCTAATTGGTCTGTATTGCATAGTTGCATATTCCTAGATTATTGTTTAAAATCTCTAGCCACCTGTGTGAAGAGCAACATATCATTAAACCTATCTATTTATCAGCACTGACATCTCATCTTTATTTCTTTTCCTTTGTCATATTATAAGTGTCTGGCAATAACTACTGATTCTGTAGTAACGTGATTATGAATAGGCTTTAGACCTATCTTCTAGATTATTGGAATTGAAACCTGAAAATTTTATAACAGTTGTGCTAGCTCATGGGTATTCCTCTCAACTGGTTATATTAGTTTATCATCATAGTTTCTTTGGCATATTTGAATGAGCTCTCATAGTCAAATGGAGTTTGGTTAACCACCTTAGCATAAACATATTACAAAATAAAAAATAGAGATTACAAATTAATGATGATAAACAAAAGAATGGGTTACATTCTGAAATCTTTTACTTACCACTTACGTGATTTGAGCAACTGTTATTATTCTTTACCATCTCAATGCCATAATCTGGAAAAGGGGGCAGGAACCCCTACTTGTCTCATAGGTTTACTGAAATAATGTATTAATATACAACATGTGACACCATTAAGATGGCAACACGGGTCCTTCCCAACTTCAGTCCCTCGTGAGAAGACTTACTGGCAACAGTCCATAAACAAGAGACCATTGTGAAAATCCTGGAACTTGAGGGTGAGGCGGTAAGCACCCCATAGATCATAGTGAACGTCAAGAAAAGCAGCTATACTCTGACCACATTGCCCCTCCCCCTGGCATGCTTTGCCCCACAGAAAGAATCTCTCTAAGCTTGTGGTTTTTCCAGTGGAAGAAGAGAGCCTAAGGTGAACAAACAACTCCTCAAGCTTGTAGGACAATCCCAGGAGGCCCTCTTGGGTTTTGCCTCATGAGGATCTCTGGGAGAATCTCCAGAGCTTGATCATGGGGATCTGATTGAGACACAAGAAGGGGACAGGACAGACAGCCACCAGTGCTCAGTTCTGGGAGTACCAAGTTCTTGCTTGCAGTGAGCAAAAGCAGAGATCCCAGCCAGAGGCTCCACTCACCTGCAGAGCTTAGCTGGTGACCCCTCTGCTCAGGGAGCTCAATTTCGAGTTCTGCCAGGTTTGGGTTCCCAGCCAATGAATGGTACTAGCCATGGAGCCCTTTTATGGCCCCACCCAGACAGGGTAGAAAATTTACAGCATCCTTCAACTGCTGAGTCCAGACTTTGATGTCTGCTGACCAGAAAGCCTAACTACAGAACCCAGGTAGCCATGGAACCCATCTTACGACTGTGGTTAAGCAAGAAGTCAAGCCAGAAGCCTTGATCAGCTGCTAAGTGTAGCCTCTGGTCCTGCACAAGCAGTCATCCTGGGAGCCCTCTGAGCCCAGTCCAGAGTACTGCCCATCTGCAGAACCCAGCCCATAGCCCTGCCCTTCAGTGGAGCTCAGCCTATGACTCTGCCTGATTGCTGAACACATCCTGCAGCTTTGCTCATTCAGGGAGCCCAGCCAGTGTCCCTGCCCAATTCTGATGAGGTAACCTAAGAAGCAACATTACCTGACCACAGAGAACAGTCTCTAGGTCCACCCAACTGCTGGAGGCCTCTGTTGACCAGAGAGTCCAAACAGTGACCCTACACAACAGCGGAACACAGCCAACAGCCTATCTGGTCATAGAAGCACAGGCTACAGCCCTGCCCAACTTCAAAGCATAGACTACAGCCCTGCCTGAATACAGTGTCCTGAATTCTCTTTGATAATAGTCAAAGAATTAAAAACCACTTAACTGATAGGATATAGAAGAAAAATATCTCAATATAATAAAGGCCATATACAACAAGCCCACAGCTAACAATAAATTGAATGGTAAAAGGTTGAATGTTTTTCCTCTAAGATTAGGAACAAGATAAGAGTGTGCTTTCATCACTCCTACTCAGTATAGCACTGGAAGTCCTAGCTAGAGTAATTAGGCAAGAAAAAAGAATAAAAGTCATCCAAATCAGAAAGGAAGAAGTAAATTATCAATTTGCGGATGACATGACTTTTTTATTTTTCATTTTATTTTTATTGAATTTACCAGAGTGACATTGGTTTACAAAACCATACAGGTTTCACTGAAGAAAACATTCTCTTCACACTGTCTCATGTGCCCATTGCCCCAAGCAAAGTCTCTTTCCGTCTTCATTTCCACCACTTTTCCCACCTCCACCTCCACCAACCCCTACCCCCTTTCCCTCTGACTATTACCACAGTGTTGTCTGTGTCTATGTGTCATATATATATATGACACATATATATATATTTATATTTATATATTTTTATATTTAAGTTCCTTCACCTTCTTTTATCCAGGCCCCCAACACCCTGCCCTCTGAAAGCTACCAGTTTTTTCATATATCTATGCCTCTGTTCTATTTTGTTCATAAGTGTACTTTGTTCATTAGATTCCATGTACAAGTGAGATCATATGGTATTTGTCTTTCTCTGACTGGCTTATTTCACTTAGCATAATAATCACCAGGTCCATCTATGCTGCTACTAAAGGTAAAATTTTCTTCTCTTTTATGGCCAAGTAGTAGTCCATTTGTAAATGTATCACAGCTTTTTTATCCACTCATCTACTGATGGGCACTTGGGCTGTTTTCGGATCTTGGCTGTTGTAAGTGAAGCTGCAGTGCACATAGGGGCGCATATATTCTTTTGAATTAGTGTTTTGGGTTTCTTTGGATATATTCTTAGGAGTGGGAATGCTGGATCAAAAGGCAGTTAAATTTTTAATTTTTTGAGGAAACTTTCCACAGTGGCTACACCAGTCTTCATTCCCATCAACAGTGCACTAAGTTACTCTTTTCCCACACCCTCACCGGCACTTATAGTTTTTTTATTTATTTATTGATGACAACCATTCTAACAGGTGTGAGGTGATATCTTACTGTGGTTTTAATTTGCATCTCTCTGATGGCTAGTGATGCTGAGCATTTTTTCATGTCTATGGGCCCTCTGTATGCTCTCTTTGGAGAAGTGTCTGTTCGGATCCTTTGCCCATTTTTTAAATTGTGTTGTTTGTCTTCTTGGTGGTGAGTTGTATGAGTTCTTTATGTATTTTGTAGATTAACCCCTTATCAATTGTATCATTGGCTAATGCATTCTTTCTATGAGTGGGTTCTCTTAATTTTGTTGATGGTTTCTTTTGTGAAAAATCTTTTTTAGTTTGATATGGTCCCATTTGTTTATGCTTTCCTTTGTTTCCCTCACCCTCAGAGACATATCGGCAAAAAATATTGCTATGAGAAATGTATGATATTTTACTGCCTATGTTTTCTTGTAGGATTTTTAAGGTTTTGAGTCCAACATTTAAGTCTTGAATTCACTTTGAGTTTATTTTTGTGTATGCTTTAAATTGGTGGTCTGGTGGTCTTCTTTTTTTTTTAATGTACTTGTCCAATTTTCCCAACATAGAAAATCCTAGACTCCACCAAATATCTCTTTGAACTAATAAATGAATCAGTAAATTTTCAGGATACAAAATCAATATATAATAATCAGTTGTAAGTTTTTACACTGACAATAAATTACCTACAAAAAATAAATAAAACAATTCTATTTATAATAGCATCAAAAACAATAAAATAGTTAGAATTAAATTTAACCAAGGAAGCGAAAGATCTGACAACTATAAGACATTACTAAAAAAATTTAAGTACACAAATAAATGAAATGATACGTCATGTGTGTGGATGGGAAGAATTAACATTGTCAGAATATTCACACTATCGAAAGCGAGCTATAGATTGAATGAAATTCCTGTCAAGATTTTAATAGCTTATTTTATAGAAATAGAAAAAAATCCTAAAATTTGTGTAGAACCACAAAGTCTCTGAATAGCCAAAACAATCCAAAGAAAAAAGGACGAGCCTGGAGAGAACACACTTCCTGGTTTCAAACTATATTACAAAGCTACAGTAATCAAAACAATATGGTACTGGCATATAAACAGACATTTAGACCAATGGAACAAAATAGAGATAAAAATAAATCTATGTATATATAGTCACCTAATATTTGACAAGGGAGCCAAGAATACCCAATGGAGAAAAAATAGTCCCTTTTATAAATAGTATTGGGAAAACTAGGTATTCACATGCAGAAAAATAAAATTGGACCCCTACGTTACACCACTCACAAAAATTAACCCACAATGGATTAAAGACTTAAATATAAGACCTGAAATCATATAGAAAATGATTTGTAAAGAAATTTCCTAGAAAGCTCTCTAGGAACATTCCCTGTTCCTGAAGAAAACCAGAAGAAAGAATATCCTTGATATTGTCATAGCAATAATTTTATGAATGTGACACCAAAAACACAAATAACAAGGGCAAGATCAGCAAGGGGCCTACATGAAACTAAAATGCTTCTGCACAGCAAAAGAAACAACAACCAAAAAATGAAATACAGCCTAAAGAATGGGAGAAAATATATACAAACCCTCTACTTCATAAGGGGTTGATATCTAAAATATAAAGGAACTCCTACTACTCATACTACTCAATAGGAAAGAAAAAGAGATGGGGGGCAAAGTACATGAACAGACATTCTTCCAAAGAAAGATACTCAAAGGGCCAACAGGTACAGGAAAAAGTGTTCAACACCAAAAATTTTCTGGGAAAGGCAAATCAAACCCACAATAAGCTATAATTTCTCACTTAATGAAATGACTATTATTAAAGAGATAAGTGCTAGGGAGGATGTGGAGAAAAGGGAACCCTGTGTACTCTTGGTGTGAATGTAAATTGGTGTAGCTACCATGGAAAGCAGTATGGAGGGTCCTCAAAAATTAAAAACAAACTGCCATATAATTCAGCAATTCCAGTTCGGGGTCATTATCCAAAGGAAATAAAATCACTGTTTCAAAGACATATCTGTACCCCACATGTTCACTGCAGCATTATTTAAAATTGTCAAGATATGGAAACAATCTGTATCCATCAACAGATCAGTGGATAAAGAAAATTTGGTGTACATATATACAACTGAATATTAGTCAGCCATAAAAATGAAGGAAATATGTAGGGGTGACTTTCCTTGCAAGTCCCCCTGGCCTCCACGGATGAGAGTAATCATCACTGAGACATGATGTGATCTGCTTGAGGAGGAGAAGTGGCCATTTTCCCAGAGGAAAAAGGCCACGAGCAGTGGCCAGTTTCTCAGGGGAAAAAGGCATTGAGCTCCCTCCTCCAGGGGCTTTTATTGGGTTGTAATACACAGGAATACAGGGCGACAAGGATCAAATAGTAGATAACATTTCAAAGAAATCTGAGGGCTTAGTATGAGTCAGAGTCTGTCAGGAACAGAGTTTTAGAATTTCCTGCTTGAACACTTAACGTATGAATGAAAGCACTCAGCAGAGCAGATTTCACAGGTTTTTCAGGAAGTCTTTATGATGCCAGATTTTTCCCCAGGACACGCTCTAGCAAGTAAGGAGCTGCACCTCTCCCCAACAGGTATTCAAGCTTAAGGGGATTAGAGCCAGGAAGCACTTCTCCCAGAGAACATGGGGACTTGGGCTATGTCAAAGTTGGGGGGGGGCGCAGCGAGAGTCTATTGCTCTTTGTTGCAGCCCCCCGAGTCCTTCCATGAAGGCCTTCCATGTGATCAAGTCTGGCTTAGGTTGCCTCCCGCTGTGAGGGGTCTTACCTGTCATTGACTTCCTAACAAGCGTTGGGGGCAGGGAGAGGAAACTGAGGCAGCGTTTGCTACCAGAGACAGGCTTTGTCTCCTGCAGCTTGCATTCCAAAGGTCGTTCCTTGCCCTTAGCCACAAGGGGTCAAGATACAATTCCTAGAACCAGGCAGAGTGGTCTACAAAAGAAATACTGCCATTTATGACAACATGGATGGGCAGGGAGGACACTATGCTGCAACAAATAAAACAGGTTAGATAAGGAAAGGCAAAGTGCACGATCACATTTGCACATGGACTAAAAATCTAAATCATGGAATCAGAGCATGTTGGTCATTGCCAGAGGCAAGGAATATGAGGGAAACAGATGCAGATGGTCAAAGGGCACGAAGTTCCAGTTACAAGATAAATAAGTTCTGGTAATGTTTTATGTACAGGATGGTGACTATAGTAACAATAGTGTTTTGTTTACAGGGTGGCAAATGTAAGTTTACAGTTGCTCATATGGAAAATACACACAGGTTATAATTATTACAATAGCTTTATTAACTCAAAAGAATGTCACAATAGCACAGTAAACCTACTTTGGCCTAGCTCTCTATTTGCAAGTAGCCAAGAGAGTAGGTCTTAAAAAGTTCTCACCATAAAAAATTGTAACTTTATTAGGTGATGGATGTATTAACTAACCTTATATGGTAATCATTTCATAGTACACACATATATTAAATCAGTACATCACATACCTTAAACTTACACAATGTTATATGTAAACTATTTCTCAATAAAGCTAAAAAAGAACATTTTATCCATTTGAAATTTGAACATATGAATAAAGTACCTATTAAAAAGAAAATAAATTAGAATTTAAGAGAAAATTAAATGTGTAAAAAGTTAATGATACCAAAATGAAGTACTAATACATTGAGGTGACATGATATAATAATTCCAGCAATAAATTTTTGAATGCTTGCTATGTTTGGGAATTTTACATGAATCATTTTATTTTATCTTTTTGATCATCCTGGTTAAAACACATGTTCCTTTTAAATGACATAACTGAGCCTCAGAGAGGTTAAGTAACTTGTCTGAGGTTACACAGCTTGAATATTCCTGAGCCCAGATTCAGATTCATACTGGAATAGTGGAAAATGGCAGGGATCAGTCCCGAAGACTTAAGTCCAAGTCTTGGTTCCTTTATTTACTAGTTCTGTGGTTTGAAGACACATCTCTTAAACCCCTGAGCCTCAATTTCCCTGCTGCCAAAAGGGGATAAGATGTTTACCCCGTAGAGTTGTTGTGAGGCTATAGACAGTGTTGCAATTTAATGGACTAGACCCATTAGCTGTCTACCTCACCAGTAGCAATTTTTTCTAAAGCCCAGTGGAAAGAACAGTCATTTTAATACTAATAACTCTGGTTCCCTTCCTGTTTTTCACCCTCTTTCTGTTGTGGAGAGAACCAGAGACTATGTCATTAGGTAGGAGTATGGACTTGAATTAGGATAGACCCAGGTTGAAGTACTGGCTCTGCCATTTATTGGCTTAAGGAAATTACACAACCTCTTTAAGACTCAGCTTCCTTAGCACTAAAATGAGGCCAAGAATGGGTTCTATGTCTTAGGATTGGTTGTGAGGACTGGAGGAGACAATGCATGTATATTCTTTATTCGTTTATTGTACATCAGGGAGGCTTAACAAATGACACCAAAAGCAATACCTAGGTAAGGAATAACAATAGCATGTCATACATTGTATATATTAAAAAGAACTTTAATATCTTTAATATGAACTAAACCAATTTTATTGTCAAATTAGTTCTCGACATTGTTATTATTAGCTTTTAGTTTTATGAATGAAGAAACCCTTGCTCAGAATTTTAGTGTTTCCCAGAATCACCCTGCCTGGTTGCATTCACACTTGGCAACCTTACTTTTCGAGAAGAGCTTCCTCCACATCAGCACAGTCCTAGAGAACCCAGGAGAATTTAGAGGATTCTGGGGAAGAGGATGGGAATAAGTGAGGGTCACCTGAAGTATCCCAGAAATAGTTAAGGGGTTAGAACTTCCACAGAAGTTCAGTGCAGAGAGCAGGATAGGGACTGTTAGTTTCTAGAAAAGGCTGAGAAGTTATTGAATCAGTGGAGCTGAGAGTTCAACAGCCCTATTGAATAACATTTCCTCTCCTCTCACATCTGTGTGCTATTGTTACAGAAGACAACTCAGCCGCTTCCGGTGTATGGAGTGGAACTTTATTTATGCGCACAGACCCAGAGGAGACAGTCTCCAAATTCTGGGTCCTAAGCAGCAGGGGAGCAGTTATTTTTATAGGGCAAGGGGGGGTGCCGTCCTTTGGACCATTACTTCTGGCGAGAAAGCAGGAGGCAGCTTACAGAAGTAGAAGAAGTGGAGCATTATCTTTGGCATGCAGGCGATAAGCAGTCTAAAGAAGCTAAAAGAAAAACAAGTCACTCCCTAAGTGCTGTGCTGTGTTCTAAAATAACTATCAATTTACCCCAACATTTCCCCCTTCTGATGCTTGACAGCACTGTTATCTTGCCTAGCATCACTATTTGCAAGCATCACTATAAGACTGACCTATATATCTTAGGGTATCTTCTGATAATGATGCCTCTGGAGGGACCGGATCTTGGTGGTTGTCCTGCAAGTTACTGTTGCTTCTAGATTCTGGACTATAGTTCGTAGTATACAGGGGCCAAAACTCAGGCCTAAGAAGATGTTGATTAGGGATCCCAGGAAGGGGAGCAACCATTGGAGCCAGGCTTGAGGGTTCATTCCCCATTCTGCCACCCCTCTCCTCCTGCTTCTTTAGTACGGTGGTTCATGTTCTCTTGGATTTCTTTAACCTTTTTCGCAATAATTCTTGACTGGTTTACATAATAACAGCACTCCTCACCTAGGAATGTACAAGTTCCTCCTCTCTCTGTGGTGAGCAGGTCTAGCGTTCGTCTGTTCTGAAGGGTGACTTCTGCCAGGGAGTTGATTTGTTGTTGTATAGTGGTGAGAGAGTCTGCTACCTCATCCATGTCATCGTTCAGTTGAGCTGAGAGCTTATAATGGGAGGTTGCAGACATGCCTAGGGCTCCAATACCTGCTCCAGCTCCTATAGCTATTCCCACCCCTGCTATAGCGGCTTTAGCCGCCCCTCTCTTAACTCAGGCGGACCTTCCTCTCTCCTTTATGAGTAACTTTGTCATTTCTCATGGGGTCTGCACACTCACACTGGGTGCTAGGAAAACTTCTAAACATATTCCAGTCTAATTTGCTGGGAGGCACTTGTAGGCTGCCTGTCCACATAGAAGGAATAGGCCTGATTCTGTACAAAAGCTGCCATTATTGGGAATGCGGAGCTGGCTAGAACAAAGCTGGGGATTAAGGAAACCTATATCATTTCCAGTTGGGGAGGTTCTATCAGCTATTAGACAGGTAAGGTCACTCTCTTTTGCATCTAAGAAAACTCTAGATGCTACCAGACCCAGGACTGCAGTCTGATTAACTGGCATAGATCTCCTTGTATGGTTCCATCCCTGGGGGACTGGAGTCCCAGTATACCCTCTCTCCCTGAGGGGTAAGCATATCTGACATCCCTTGGTAGAATTTCTGGAGGCTTGGTAGACCAAGAAGACATTCTCTACTAGATGCTCAACCTGTACTGCTGGGCTTATCTTCTGCTGTACCTCCTGGAATGCAGTGAGATTAGTGCCGTGGTACTCTACCTTTACTCGTCTGACACGGTTTACTACTTCTCTTACTGCCTCTTCCTGGCCACTTCAAACTCTGCTTGGTTTAGGCTACTTAGCTGTGAATAGTAGTTACAGCAGACCTGTCTGCCTGGGGTCTCATGAGATGCACACCATTGGCTCTGATATCCTGAACTCCCAACCATAATACCTGTCCGATATAGTTTCCCTCCCAGCTACAAAGCGTTGAGCCTTTAACACAGTCCGAGGGTATGGAGGAGATGCTTGACATAAAGCTTGTTGGCGGTATGTACCCGGTCATTATACCGTCTCCTACCTTTACCCTTTCTCTTGGCATGCTGCATCTGCAAACTGGAGCTGAGACAGGGGCTGAACAGGCTAGGCAAAGCTAAGTATTTGAAAATACAGACAACACAGAGGTAGGCTGCTCCAAGAGTGGCCTGCTCCCTGGGACTCCATCCTGAGGGGCCTACAGTCACCAGTCCAGTTCCCAGGATCCCTGTGATGATGCCAACAAGGGCCAGGTATTCCCAGGAATAACAATCCATGTGTTGGAGTCTGCTGGCGGCTCTGGGTCTCTGTCAATCCTCCAGAGCTTCTCCTGGAACAGTGGCGGGTATGAGGGTCCACTCCTCCGAAGTCCTGGTACCTCCCTGCCATTGCCGGATTCTCAGGGCCTGCACTCTCTGCTGCTCATCAGGGGGCCCCCGAGACCTGGACTGGCTCAACTGCTTTCTTGGCTCGGCTGTAATGGATCCAAGGGGCAACACCTGCAACTTTGAGGGCAGTTGGGGTAGTTAGCAGTATTAGGTGGGGCCTGGTCCATACCGGCTGAAGTGGTTCCTTTTCCCAGTCTTTTACCCATACATAATTCCCTGACTTAAAAGAGTGCGCTGCGCCCCCCTCCCCCTGCCACCCCGGGTTGTGGCCCTTGGCTCAATCCGACCTGGCTTATCTTTTCTAGGGTCTCTCCTAGTCTCTGGAGGTACTGAGTCTGCACTAACTCTCCCCACAACCTGCTCCCCCCTTTATCTATCCTGAGGATGTGAGGGGGCCTCCCAAAAACTAACTCATAAGGGGTATAGCCCGAAGAGTTAGGAGCATTCCTAACCCTGAGTAGTGCCCGTGGCAATAAATCAGTCCAAGGCAATCCAGTCAGTCTCCTGGTGAAACTTAGCTAGAGTTTCTTTGAGGGTCTGGTTCATGCGCTCTACTTTTCCTGAGCTCTGCAGCCCGGTATGCAGTGTGTAGTTTCCCAGTGATGTGGAGGAGCTTTGCCACTTCCTGTACTATGTTAGAAAGGGAGGTGGGGAGCATTGGGGGCGGGGGCAGGGCAGGGCTGGGAATATAAGACAGAAAATTGTACTTGAACAAGAATTAAATAAAAAAGAAATTAAAAAAAATAAACAAATGCCGAACCGTTGTCACTCCCAATAGTCAGGGGCAAACCATGCCTCGGGATGATTTCTTTCATCAGAGCTCGGGTGACTTCTTGGCTTTTCTTGGTCCGTGTGGGGAAAGCCTCTACCCATCCAGAAAAGGTGCAGATGAAAACCAGGAGGTACTTATACCCTTGGCTGGGTCTGATTTCAGTAAAGTCTACCTGCAAATCCTCAAACAGCTGCTTCGCTGAATGCTGTATTCCTAGGTTTATTTCCCGGGTGCCCTGCCACATTGTCCCTGGCGCATATAACATACTGCATTGCCGCTGAGGTGCAGAGCGCAGCCAGATTCAGGAAGTAAAAGTACCTTTTTAACAAGTTTTCTAGGGACGTCTTGCCCATATGAGTGAGGCTGTGACACTGCCTCACTAGATTGCTTGCTTGCCCCTGGGGGACATATATTTTCCTGTCAGACAGCTTCCAATTCCCTTCAGTAGTTTCCTGTCCCCCAGCCTGTCTCGCCCACTCTATTTCAGCTGGGGCATACTCCCGAGGGTTGATTTGTATGCCTAAGAGGGGGCCCATCAACGGGGCGGTTGTTTCAGCTTGTTCCAAGCCAATGGCTGCTGCCTTAGCAGCTTGATCCGCTCTCTGGCTCCCCTTTGCAACCTCAGAATCAGGCTTTGAGTGTCCTCTGCAGTGCATAACTGCTACCTCAGTAGGAGCCCACACTGCCACTAATAGCCGAAGTATCTCTTGTTTATTCTTTATTTCTCTTCCTTCTGCAGTCAATAGCCCTCTTTCCCGGTAGATAGCACCATGGATGTGAAGGATGGCATAGGTATACTTGGAGTCTGTAAATATTGACCTTTTTCCCTTGGCTGAGCTCCAGGGCTCCTATTAGTCCCCATAGTTCAGCCCTTTGTGCTGACCATCCTGTTGGCAGTGCCTTAGCTTCTACTATTTCCTGGGGGCCTACAACAGCGTATCCCGCTACTTGCTTCCTATTGGACATGTAGCTACTGCCGTCCGTACAGTAGACAGCATCAGGATGAGGCAGGGGCTGGTCCTGGAGATCCGGTGGACTGGCATGGGTTTCCTCGGTCACTTCGAGGTGATCATGGTCCGGTTATCCAAGCTCCGTGGGCAAATAGGTGGCAGGATTGACCCGTCTAATAGTTTTGACCTGTACTCTTGGGTTCCCCTGTAGGATACCTTGGTATTGCGTCAATCTGGGGTTCAAGAGCCATCTGTGCCCTTGCCCTGCAATGAGACTATTTACTGCAGGGGGAATGTGGAGGCTGATCTCCTGTCCCAGGGTCAGTTTATCTTGCCTCCTGCAGGAGAGTTACAGCAGCGGCTACTGCCCTAAGGCAAGGTGGCCACCTGGTGGTGACATTATCTAGCTGCTTAGACAGATAAGCTACACGGCGCTGCCATGGACCCACTGGCTGGGTCAAAACTCATAAGGCAATTTTATCTTTTTCTTGAATATTTAAGTGGAAAGACTTCCCGGGGTCTGGTAAGCCAAGGACAGGGGCCTCACCGAGATGCCTCTTAATTCTCTGGAAGGCCTCCTTTTGTTCTTGTCCCTAATGTAGAGGCTGGGCATCCAGTCCCTTTAAGACTTGGTAGAGGGGCTTGGCCATAGAGGCAAAGCCGGGTATCCATATTTGACAGAATCCAGCTTCCCCCAGGAACTCCCTAACTTCTTGTCCAGTCCTGGGGGGTGGGAATTCGACTATAACAGTCTTTCTTTCGCTCTCTAGGGCTCTCTTTCCTTGTGAAATAAGGGACCCTAAGTATATCACTTGTTCTTTTTTTAAATTTATTTTTATTTTTTATTTTTTTTTATTTAACTCTTGTTCAAGTACAGTTTTCTTTCTTGTATTCCCAGCCCTGCCCACTCCAGTGCTCCCCACCTCCCTTCCATCTCCGCCCCCCACCTTAGTTATTGTCCATGTGTCCTTCATACTTATTCATGTGAGTCCAGCCCCTTTTCCCCTGTGATTCTCTCCCCTCTACCCTCTGGACCCTGTCAGCACGTTCTGTATTTCAGTGTCTTTGGTTACATTTTGCTTGCTTGTTCATTTTGTTGTTTAGATTCCTGTTAAAGGTGATATCATATGGTATTTGTCTTTCACTGGCTGGCTTATTTCGCTCAGCATAAAGCTTTCCAGTTCCACCCATGATGTTGCAAAGGGTAGGAGCTCCTTCTTCCTTTCTGCAGCATAGAATTCCATTGTGTAAATGTACCATAGCTTTTTGATCCAGTCATTTACCGATGGGCATCTAGGTTGCTTCCAATTCTTGGCTATTGTAAATGGTGCTGCTATGAACATCGGGGTGCATAGGTTCTTTTGGATTGGTGTTTCAGGGTTCTTAGGATATACTCCTAAGAGTGGAATTGCTGGGTCAAAAGGCACGTCAATTTTTAGTTTCCTTAGAAAATTCCATACTGCTTTCCATAGTGGTTGTACCAGCCTGCAATCCCACCAACAGTGAACTAGAGTCCCCTTTTCCCCACAACCTCTTCAACACTTGTTGTTTGATTCTTTGTTCATGGTAGCCATTCTGACTGGTGTTAAGTGGTATCTCACTGTGGTTTTGATCTGCATCTCTCTGATAGCTAGTGATATCGAGCATCTTTTCATGTGTCTCTGGATCCTCTGTATGTTCTCCTTGGAGAAGTGTCTGTTCAAGTCCTCTGCCCATTTTTTAACTGGGTTGCTCGTCTTCTTTGAGTAGAGTCGTGTGAGTTCTTTGTATATTTTGGAGATTAAACCTTTGTCTGAGGTGTCATTGGCAAATATGTTTTCCCAAACTGTTGCTTCTCTTTTTATCTTGATACTGTTTTCCTTGGCCATGCAGAAGCTTTTAAGTTTGATGAGATCCCATTCGTTTATTCTTTCTGTTATGTTCCTTGTTCTAGGGGACGTATCAGTAAAAATATTGCTGCATGGAATATCTGAGATTTTCCTGCCAATGCTCTCCTCTAGGACTTTAATGGTTTCCCGGCTTATATTTAAGTCTTTTATGCACCTTGAATTTATTTTGGTGTATGGTGTAAGTTGGTGCTCAAGTTTCATTTTTTTGCATGTAGCTGTCCAGTTCTCCCAACACCATTTGTTGAAGAGGCTATCTTTACTCCATTTTATGTTACTGCCCCCTTTGTCGAATATTAATTGACTGTAGAGATTTGGGTTTATTTCTGGGCTCTCTGTTCTATTCCATTGGTCTATGTGCCTGTTTTTATGCCAGTACCAGGCTGTTTTGATTACAGTCGCCTTGTAATACAGTTTGATTTCAGGTATTGTAATCCCTCCTACTTTGTTCTTCTTTCTCAAAATTGCAGCTGCTATTCGTGGTCTTTTGTGGCTCCATATAAATTTTTGAAGTGTTTGTTCTATGTCTGTGAAATATGCCATTGGCACTTTAAAAGGTATTGCATTAAATTTGTAATTGCTTTAGGTAGTATGGACATTTTGATGATGTTAATTCTTCCAATCCATGAACATGGTATATGTTTCCATTTGCTTGTGTCTTCCTTGATTTTTTTCTTCAGTGTTGTATAGTTTTCTGCATACAAGTCTTTAACCTCCTTGGTTAGGTTTATTCCCAGATATTTTATTTTTCTTTTTGCTATATTGAATGGGATTTTTTTCTTGATTTCTGCTTTTGCTGTTTCATTGGTAGTATACAAAAATGCCTTTGATTTCTGCATATTGACTTTGTAACCCGCTGTTTTGCCAAATTCATTTATTAGTTCGAGCAGTTTTTTGGTAGAGTCTATAGGATTTTCCAGGTACACTATCATGTCATCTGCAAACAATGACAGTTTTGTTTCCTCCTTTCCGATTCGGATGGCTTTTATTTCCGTTTCTTGTCTGATTCTCGTGGCTAGAACTTCCAATACTATATTAAATAGAAGTGGTGAAAGTGGACAACCTTGTCTTGTTGCCGATCTTAGTGGAAAAGCTTTTAGTTTTTTCCCATTGAGTATGATGTTGGCTGTAGGTCTTTCATATATGGCCTTTATTATGTTGAGGAATGCTCCCTCTATTCCCACTTTGCTGAGTACTTTTATCATAAATGGGTGTTGTACCTTATCAAAAGTTTTTCCGCATCTATTGATATGATCATGTGGTTTTTGTGTTTGCCTTTGTTTATGTGATGTATTACATTTACTGATTTACGAATATCGAACCATCCTTGCATCCCTGGGATGAATCCCTCTTGGTCATGGTGTATGATCTTTTTGACGTATTGTTGGATGTGATTTGCCAGTATTTTATTGAGGATTTTAGTGTCTATGTTCATCAGCGATATTGGCCTGAAGTTTTCTTTCTTTGTTGTGTCTCTATTTGGTTTTGGAATTAGGATGATGCTGGCTTCATAAAAAGAGTTGGGGAATTTTCCCTTCTTTTGGATTTTTTGAAATAGTCTGTGAAGAATAGGGGTTAGCTCTTCCTTAAAAGCTTTGTAGAATTCTCCTGTGAAAGCATATGGTCCAGGGCTTTTGTGCCATGGGAATTTTTTGATTACTTCTTCAATTTCATCCGCTGTTACTGGCCTGTTCAGGTTTTCTTCTTCTTTTTCATTGAGTTTTGGAAGATGATATTTTTCTAGAAATTTGTCCATTTCATCTAGGTTTTCAAATTTCTTGGCATACAGCTCTGCATAGTAATTCCTTACAAGCCCTTCTATTTCTTTGGTATCAGTTGTAATCTCTCCTCTTTCATTTCTTATTGTGTTTATTTGGGTCCTCTCTCTTTTTTCCTTGATGAGCCTACTTAAAGGTTTATCTATTTTGTTTATCTTTTCAAAAAAACAACTCTTCGATTCATTGACCCTTAGAATTGTGCTTTTAGTCTCTATGTTGTTTAATTCTGCTCTGATCTTGGTTATTTCCTTCCTTCTACTTGCTCTGGGCTGTCTTCGTTGTTGCTCCTCGAGTTCTTCCAGGCGTCGGGTTAGGTTGTTTGTTTGAAATGTTTCTATTTTCTTTAGGTAAGCCTGTATCACTATGAACTTCCCTCTCAGGACTGCCTTCTCTGTGTCCCATAAGTTTTGGATTGTTGTGAGTTCATTTTCATTTGTTTCCAGAAACTTTGATTTCTTCCCTGATTTCCATCTTGACCCATTCATTGTTTAATAACATACCATTCAGTCTCCATGATTTTGGGTGTTTTTGGTTCTTTCCTGTGAGGTTAGTTTTCAATTTCAGTCCCTTGTGATCAGAGAAAATGCTTGGTATGATTTCAATTTTCTTGAATTTGTTGAGTCTGCTTTTGAGTCCTATCATGTGGTCTGTCTTGGAAAATGTTCCATGTGCGTTTGAAAAGAATGTGTATTTAGCTTCTTTGGGATGAAGGGCTCTATATATATCAGTTAGGTCCATTTCATCTAGGGAGCCATTTAATGCTGCAATATCTTTCTTGATATTTTGTTTGGAAATCTGTCCATTTTTGACAGTGAGGTGTTAAAATCCCCTACTGTAATTGTGTTGCTGTCAATATCTTTCTTGAAGTCCTCTAGGATTTGCTTTATATATTTGGGTGCTCCTATGTTGGGTGCATATATATTTATGATGTTAATGTCTTCTTGGTGGATTCTTCCCTTGAGCAATATGAAGTGACCTTCAGGGTCTCTCTTTATGGCCCTTTTTTTGAAGTCTATTTTGTTTGATATGAGAATTGCTACCCCAGCTTTTTTTTCTTCTCCATTTGCTTGGAACATTTGTTTCCATCCTTTCACTTTTAGTCTGTGATGGTCTTTTGACCTGAGGTGGGTCTCTTGTAGGCAGCATAAGTGTGGTTCATGCTTTCTTATCCATTCTATGGATATCCATTTAGCTATTCTATGTCTTTTAACTTGTGCATTTAATCCATTTACATTTAAGGTTATTATTGAAAGGTACTTATTCATTGCCATTTATGTACCACAGTTCCTCTCTGTCTCTCTCTTTTCCTTCCTTTCCTTAAAGCAGCCCTTTTAGTAATTCTTGTAGAGCTGGTTTGGTGGAAGCGTATTGTTTTAGACTTCTTTTTCTTGGAAGCTCTGTATTTGGCCTTCTATCTTGATTGAGAGCCTTGCTGGGGAAAGTAGCCTTGGTTGTAGGCCTCTGTTTCTCCTTACTTGGAATATTTCTTGCCATTCTCTTCTTGCTTGGAATGTTTCCATTGAGAAGTCAGTAGCCAGCCTTATTGGGACCCTCTTGTTTGTTACTTCTTTTTTCTCCCTTGCTGCCTTTAGGATTTTCTCTTTGTCTTGGAGGTTTACCATTTTAGTGATGATGTGTCTTGCAGTAGGCCTCTTTGGGTTCCACCTGCCTGGGACTCTCTGCGATTCCTGGATTCGTGTGACTTTATCTCTCCTCAACTTCAGAAATTTTTCTGTTATTACTCTTTCAAGTAGGTTTTCTATCCCTTGTTCCTCTTCCTCTCCTTCTGGTATTCCTATTATTCATATGTTATTACTTTTCATGTTGTCTTGCATTTCTCTTAAATTCTCTTCATTTTTTCTGATTCTCTTTTTCCTTACTTGTTCCATCTGGGAGATTTTTTCTAACCTGTCTTCAATCTCACTTATGTGATCTTCTGCCATATCAATTCTATTCTTCATACCTTCTCCTGTGTTCTTCAGTTCAGAAATTGTATTCTTCATTTCCTCTTGACCTTTACTGATGGTTTCTATTTCCTTTTTCGTGTTGATATAGTTTGCAGAGAGTTCATTGTAGCTCCCCTGTAGTTTCTGGTAACTCATTGTAAGCTCTTTGAATTTCCTGATAACCAATTCTTTGAATTCCACATCTGATAGTTGACTTGCCTCTATTTCATCTAATATTCTTTCTGAGGCTTCCTCCCTTTCTTTCATTTGGGGATTGTTTCTTTGTCTTCCCATTGTTTGTGATACTCTTCTTGTTGTCCTCCGCTTCTTAAATTGATCTGTTCTGGTTTGCTGGGTTTATGGTGTGAACTTCTGTGGTAGGATACCTGTGAAAGTCACCAGTGCAGTCTTCTGCAGGTATCTGGGTGTCCTCCGCTTCCACCTACTCCTTTCTTTATTGTGCGTGTGTGATCAGTTGTGGGGTAGGCAAAATGGTTTATGATAGCAGAAGGTTATTTTATGTTATTTACAGACTCAGTGGGCAGAGAAGAAATAGACAATCTCTAGGCTATGTATAGAATTAACCATGCTCTTCGACCCAGCTTACCACTTTTAGGAAAGGGTGGGCATAAGTTAAGTGTCTTGTTAAGAAGGGGGGGGCTTGTGAGTTGTATCTAGAAAGCAGTGTTGTTGCTGGTGGTTGCAGATTTGAGGTAAGGTGACAGTACAGGTTAGTAACTGGGTGTAGCACGTCAGTAAATAGAGTAATAGAATTCAGGCACCTGTAAGGTGGTCTAAGGTCCGAGAGATGTGTTATGAAGTATTACTTTTGTACACAACAGCTCTTATTTACAATAATATTAGAGCAATACTCACGTGATAGATTCTATGTGATCTGTCTAAATGGGGGTTATAGAGCTTGGGTAGTATAGCAAAGGAAAGCACGTGAAGTATAGAAAATCAGCAAAACACTGTGGAGGAAAGAGCAGTGGGAACCTGTCACGTAGTACAATATACCCAGCCAGGACTAAAAAACCTGTACAGAAAGAGGTGTGATACATAGATATTCTTGAAATGAAAAAAGGAGTAAGAATAATACAAAAAAATAATAATACACCTCAAAGAAAACTAAGCAACGCACAAACAAACAATCCAACACACGCACACACACACATACACACACACACACACACACACACAGAAGTCAGGAGAAAAGGGGAATAAGCGGAAAATTTGGGAAGAACAGAAGGACTAAAACCGGACAAAAAGGAAAAGAAATGAAGGACAGAGTATTGAAAGATAGAGCAACAATACAGTTTACAAGATACAAGACAAAAGAGGTTGAGAGAGAAAAGGAAAAAAAAGGCGGGGGAGGGAAAACACACACACACACTCACACTAGAGAAGGAGGGGAAAAAAAAAGAAGGAAGCACCCTTCGTTCGTTGGTTTCAAACTGTCCAAACCGGTTTTTCTGGTTGCCGCATCTCTGGGGGCAGGTTTGCAGGCGCCCGCGAGCAGGCTGCCGATTGGTCTGTGGTCATGCACAGCCCCATGAGGCTGCCTGTGTCCCGTGGTATCCGGGACTGTCCTTCTCAGTCCCGTGCAGGACCCGGGCATTCCCACCCCTCCCCTGGATGGCTGCTGGGTGATTGGAGTCAAGTCGCGGTCTTAGAGCCCCTCAGTTCACTTGCCAATAGAGACTTCTCCACAAAGCCTGCCTCTCAGCCCAGCCCAATCCCAGAAGACCAGCAATGACAGTGTCCTTCTTAAATCCCTAGGGCTGGCGGGCTGGTGGGCTGGCAGGCTGGCGACCGCAGCGTCCGCAGTTGCCACCCTTTACGTTTACTTAAGCCCACAGGTCTCTGCCCAGTATTAACCTGCCTGCCTAGACGGGGAGGGTAGAGTCAGTTCTCTCCCACGGAGTGTGTTGCTGGCCCACCGGGGTGCTGGTTCTCCAGCGTTCACTCCGTCACCGGCACCCCGGCCCTGGATTCAGACGGGGCTCCTGTTTCCCCCTGATGGTGCCAGCCCCCATTGCGCGCCAATTCTCATCGGTACATACGCTCTGCCAGAGTTCGCCTGCTCTGGGCCCGCCCGGGCACAGCCCACAGCCTAAGAGGCCATGGGCACGCAGCTGCTTTTGTCCTCACTCGCCTTCTGGAGTCCTTGCCAACCTGCCGCTGTCTGGTTCCTCTGTCACACTCTCTGGTCTCCTATTTTCATAAATGTTGGGGAACTGTTGGCTGATTATGCTGTTCTTCGGTAGATCCGCCCGGATTTTCCACCAGATGCACGAGAGCTGGGTTCCCTCAGTGCTACTCTGTCGCCATCTTGACCCCTCTCTCCAGTATCTCACTTGTTCTTGACAGATTTGTGCCTTTTTCCATGATACCCGGTACCCACAGTCAGCAAGCAGCTGCAGCAAGGCTCAAGTCCCTCTCCAGCATTGTTCTCTGGCTGGGGCTGCTAGAAGCAGGTCATCTACATACTATACGACAATCAGGTTGGGCTCCTTCTCTGAGAATGGCTTCAAATCTCTGGCTAGTGCCTCCCCAAATAGGATGGGTAGTTCTTGAACCCTTGGGGAAGCCTGGGCCAGGTTAGCTGTGTTTTGGCCCCAGTGGGGGTCTTCTCACTCAAAGGCAAAAATAGGGTGGCTTGAAGGTGCCACTGGAATGCAAAAGGACGTGTTCTTCAAGTCGAAGCGGGTGAACCAAGCCGCAGATGAGGGCAGCTGACTTAATAGGGCATATGGATTTGGGACTACTGGATGGAGTGTACTATCTGACTCGTTTACTGCCTGTAAATCCTGGACTGGTAGATACCTGCTGCCATCTGGCTTCCTGACTGGCAGGAAAGGAGTATTCCATGGCGACTGGTGGGGAACTAGTATCCCTTCTTGTAAATGTCTGGATAACCCCAGAGATCGCCCGTCTCGCTTCTTGTGACAGGGGATACTGCTGTAGTTGCTGAGGTCTAGCCCCCAGTTTGAGTTCTATTATGATAGGAGTCTAATTCCTTGCCCGTCCTGGGGGGTTGCCTTCTGCCCAGACCTCAGGGTAGTCCTGCTGCAACAAGTCCTTTAGTCCTTGCCCTAACCTGTCTTGGCCTGTGTCCTCTGCATCTGAGGGGTGTAATCGGTACTCTTCTTCCCTCGGGAGGATAACAGCGAGGAGGCTCGGAACTTGGACCTGCATGTGGGCTTTACCTGCAGGCTAGAAGGTGACCCATGTCCCCAACTTTGTAAGTAAGTCCCGCCCCAGTAGCGGGGCGGGGCACTCGGGTACGTAGAGGAACTTGCGCCTGACCGTGTGTCCTCCTACCTCTACGGTGCGGGCCTGGCAGAAACTTTTGGGGCTACTGGGGCACCCAGTGGCTCCAATAATAGAAATTTCTCGCCCAGAGGGAGGGGATATCAGGGTAGTCACAATTGAATGTTCTGCTCTGGTATTTACCATAAAGGGTAGGCTGCAGCCCCCCACTGTAACTTGGACCATGGGCTCATGGGGGGCCTAGATTCAGAGAGCTGGTCTGTCTCAGTCTGAATCTAGTCCAGCCAGGTTAAGGATGTTGGGCGCAGGTCCTGATCCTGGCTGCCTTGGAGCTTTTCTTCTTGCGATTTGGGCACTCCCTCTTCTAGTGGCCCCTCTCCTTGCAATAAGCACATTGGTCTCACTCTACCCTTCAGCTCCCTTTCTTTTTCCCCCTTTCTTTCTCTCCTTGGTTTGGGGGAGGGTGCCCCAGTGCTGTGGCCAATAGGACCGCCTTTTCCTCCCTCCTCCTCCGGGCCCCCCTGTTCTGCTGCCTCTTCTCTGTTGTTACAAACTTTATTGGCGACCTCAGTCAATTGGGTTATGTTCATTCTGGCAAACCCCTCGAGTTTCTGAAGCTTCTTGTGAGTGTCTAAAGCCGACTGTGACACAAAGGCCATATTAATCATTCGCTGGTTGTCGGGACTCTCCCGATCAAAAGGGGTATGAATGTGATATGCCTCACACAGGCATTTGAGGAAGTCGCCTGGGCACTCATCTGGCCTCTGGGTGGTACTAGTCACCTTAGACATATTGGTGGGCTTCCTAGCCCCTGCTTGAATGCTCCAGAGCAGTGCCTCTCGGTAATGCACCAGGGCAGCACGTCCCTCCTCAGTGGTATGGTTCCAGTCAGGTTGGGTTTCTGGGGCTGCTGCTTGGGGCCCACTGGGCTGGGTCTAGGGTCCCAATAGGGGCTGTTGCCCCTAAGTGGTGATGAGCCTCCTGGATTATGCACCTACACTCTTCGGTATTGAACAATGTAAGGAGTAGCTACCTGCAGTAGTACCAGGTTGGGCGATGGGTCTGCATGGTAGACTCCATTAGACCTATTAGGGCCTGGGGCTTCTCAGAGTAGGAGGGAGTGTGGTATTTCCAGTTGAGAAGGTCAGTTGTAGTGAATGGCTGACAGTATACTACAATAGGACTTGGCTGTGCCCTGCCATCAGAGCCAATTTGAGGTGGACCCCGTGTCTCCCTGAGTGGCAGTTGAAGGCCTCTGCATGCCCACAGCCAGGAGGCAACTGGAGAAGCTAGAGGGGCACTGGCTTTGGCTGGGGCTGGGGAGACTGATGGAGGTGGTGTATCTGGTGCCTGAGAGAGCCCTGTGCCTCAGTCACATGCGGGGGAGGAAAAGATATCGGGGGTTCCTCCTCAGGAGCACCCTGAAAAATTTTGGGTTGGTGGGCCTGTGTAACAAAGACCCGCACCTGATTGCAACTCTGGCAGCCAGTCTTTCGTCGGGACCCTTTAGCTGCAGCCGACTTAGGTGCCTGCTTCGAGCACTGTTGCAACCACTTGGGCATGTCCTGTGCCAGCTCCTGCCACTGGTCTATATAAATATACTGTAGATCAGGGTGCCCTGGCTTGCCTGTCACTATGAGGTGGACTGCCCTAATTATTCCTAAATTCAATGTTCCTTCAGGGGGCCAGCCTACTCTAAATGCTGGCCACTCAGAGGTGCAAAGGACCTCTAACTGACTGGCCTCCATGTTTGGATCCTGGCCGTGGAACCAATCAAAGTTCTGCAGCATGCAGTCTAACACAGTGGAAGGTCCCCCACCCATGGCGATCCTTCCAGAATGACGCAGACAAACAAAGGGAAGGGGTTTTCATTTTGCCCACCTGGCCTCCCCTTTCAGGAGGTGCTTGGGTCTGCCTTAGCTAAGGCTGCCCGTGAAGAATCCAGAATCCGGGTTAAACTCCCAGCCGTGATGCCATGTGATAGACCGAGGAACCGCAGGTTGGGGCCCACTCTTGCTCCATAGGTTTTTTCACCTGCCACAAACATAGTCACTTACACAAACACTCCAACAAACATCCAAGAGTTTATACAGTCCCGCCCGAGTAGGACTGCCCTAATCTAGTGGGGATACATTTCCCCTTCCAAATGGCCAATTGGCCTCCAGAGGACTTACGGGCTAATTGCCTGACTGAGAGGTGATCAGTCTCTCCTTCCACCACATGGGTGGGCCTGGTCTTGGGCTCTGGTCCCCAGGGCACTTACCCATGGGCGCCTTTGCAGGTTCGGACAGTTCCAGTCCGCACCCTGCCTGCCTGGGTCAAAGAGAAGTTTGGAGGATGACTTCTACTGACCCGGGGTGTCCAGGACCGAAATCACCATGGCACATGCTTCCCTTCAGCCACCTAGCTGTCTTGGTTGCTCCGCCACTGCCTTCACTGGAGGCAAAAGCCTGCTCGCCTGAGTGTCATTCCTGGTCAGAGAACCAAAATGTTACAGAAGACAACTCAGCCGCTTCTAGGTGTATGGAGTGGAACTTTATTTACGCACTTGGACCCAGAGGAGACAGTCTCCAAATTCTGGGCCCTGAGCAGCAGGGGAGCAGTTATTTTTATAGGGCAAGAGGGCGGCCCGTCCTTTGGACCATTACTTCTGACGCAAAAGCAGGAGGCAGCTTACAGAAGCAGAAAGAGCGGAACATTATCTCTGGCATGCAGGCGATAAGCAGTTTAAAGAAGCTAAAAGAAAAACAAGTCACTCCCTAAGTGTTGTGCTGTGTTCTAAAATAGCTATCAATTTCCCCCATCACTATGGCCCAAACACAATAGTATGGTCTGTGGGTGTCCAGATGGCATTTTGCAGGTACATACCTGGCCACCAACCCTGTTCCATAACCCCCTATAAGTGGGCAAGTTCAGACTGGAAGCAGAGGAATCACTAGCATTGCAAAATGACCACTGGCATGTGAGTCAAAGCCACAAAGTCTAGTTTCTTGTATGGATTTTATAAGGCATTCTGAGAACATCGCCACTCCCTGAAACTGGTCCTGGATCTCCTCAATGTTATGAATCTTTAAACTTTTGAAATATCAATAATTGACAAAGTCGAGGCCTTTTTACACATGACCACCATTAAGTGGCAGCGCTGGCATTTAATTTGTGCCTGCAGGGGAATGGAGGGGCAGGGCTGGACTCTAAATGCCTTTAGTGATGGCACTGGGAGGTAGCAGCACCTTAAGAAGTGGTGGGCACTGATTTAGGAGTCTGGTTCAAATTCTGACTCTTTATTTGTTGGCTGGGACTTTGGGCAAGTGAATTAACCCTCCAAAGCTTTATCCAAGAAATCACAGTATTAATTTCATATGGTTATTTAAAGTATTAAATAAAAAAATGCAGCTCATGTGAAGTTGATCACTTAGCATTCCACCACCTAAACCATCAGATTAGCAGTCAGGGTACAGACTGCCCAAGCTGTCTGGCTCCAGAATCCATGATCATCCCAACCATAAAATGTAAGCCAGGCTGGGAAGACTGAGCTCTTGACAGGCTGCAGTGAGAAAAGTTGCAACAAATATGGCTTTTTAATTCATCAATGGCATACATTTATTATACTTTTGCTAAATACCAAGCACTCTCCTAAATACTTTACATGAAATAATTTATTTCACCTTCACAATAACCCTATGAGGTAGGAACTATTATTGACCCTATTTTAGAGATGAGATGATTGAAGCATGGGGGTGTAAACTGACTTGCCCTGTGTCATACAGCAAGTGCAATCAAGCAACATAGTTTAGAAATCTATTTACTTAGCCAACATACCAGACTGTATCTGTGATACTCATTGGAGCAGTTTCTCAATCTTGGCACGATTGACACTTTGGGCCAGAGATGCCTTTGTTGTGGGGATATTCTGTTCATTGCACAGGATGGTTAGTGGCCTTCCTGGCTTCTACCTATTAGGTGGCAGTAGTACTACCCTCTTGCCAGTTGGGACATTACCAAATATTCCCTGATAGGGGCAGGTAGAAAATTAATTTGAACTTTGGTTTGGCCATTTTTCACCTGTGTTACCTTGGACAAATTACTTAACCTCTCTGAGGCTCAATTACTTCATTTTAAAAGAAGACATATTTTAGCCAAGATGACCAGGATGATAACATAAAATGATGCATGTAATGTTCCTGAACGCAGCATGCACTTAATAAATGGTAGCTGGAATTATTTTCCATGCTCACCCTGCATCATGATTACATTTCACACATTGTGCTTACAGACATTATTTCAGCTAACCTATGAGACAAGCAGAGACCCCTTTTCACACCCTGACATTGAGAACTACCAATTGGAGAAATGATGTTCATCAACCATATAAATCGCTCCTCCTTCTTAAGGAAGGAGGGAGGGGTGTTAATGAGTGGGGGAGTTAATTCTCTATACTGCTTCCTTCTGTAAAGTGCAATGGAAATCCTCTCTCATTTATGAATATTTGAGTAGTATTTCTCACCTCTCCACCCCAATAGTAACAGCAATGACATAACATTTATTGAGCCTTTACTATGTACCAGAAACTCTGCCTAATTTTTTATCATTCATCATGTTAATTATCCTTTATAAAAATTCTAGTGGTAGAATGATTTTGGTAATGACCCAGGTGTGTTTATGTCCCATGGCCGTTGTGCATTTGTCCTGCATCATGCTCTTTGTGTTGCCCCGATACACTGACTCTGGCTTTGTCATGTGATTGCTTCACCAATGAAACACCAGCATACTGGACACAAGCAGAGACTTGAGAGTGCTTATGCATTCGACTGATCTCTCTGCTCCTCCTGGAAACTGGGCTGCCATGTGACAGCCAAGGCCAACTTGCTGGTTGAGAAGACATCCATAGTGTATTTGACCCTAGTTGCCCTACCAGATAGCCAGCCAGTTCCTTACAGCTGGAAGCCTGCCAATCCTAACAGCTGGCAGCTGAACCCAGATGTATGAGTGGGCTCTATGGCCAGAAGAATTGTCCAGGTGCACTTAACCTTACTTGACAGCCTATAACCACAAATTAATAAATGGTGGTTGCTTCAAGCCACATGTTTTGGATTATTTTATTGAGGATACAGAAAAAGCTAACTGAAATAATTTCATTTTACAAATGAGGGCTCCTATGCTTAAAGAACAGCATTTCTGTTGTCACACAGCCAGTAAGTGATAACACTTGAAAAACACATTACTCTTCTCTGGAACCATACTGCTTCAGTGTTTGCTGGGAGGAAGGGCAGAATTAAACCAGGTCAGGAGATCATTGTAGCTGGGGCAAGATTCAGTAGGAGTTGAGGAAAGCCCTGGTGATGGAATGCTTACTTCCATTCCATCCATCTTCTACTCTTTTCCATTAATTATTCAGAAGACCCTTTGAATGAGAGAGACCTGTGTGGTTTCTTCACAGGCAACAAGGGACACATCTGATGTCATTATTCCTCAGAAGAATGAGTTTGCAGATCTCATTCTGCATGGAAGGCATGGAAAAAGGAAGGCACAGGGGCCTGGACTGGACCCAACATGTAAGCTAGGACTCTCCAGATGATTCACTGGTAGCGCTTTACTGCTGAGATTTTGTCCCCTGACACCATTTCTTAATTTTCACATTTCCCAACATGTTACTTATCCTGACCCTTTCATTTCACACAAAACAGAACTTCTTTCACTTTCATTTTTGGGGTACTTCAGGAAATGGAAAATTTACTCCAAATCCTGTTACTTCCCATGCTCCCCCACCTTCAAAGAAGAGTGGATATAATGATAGCCATTGGTCTTCATGTCTGTGATGAGGTGGCTGGTACTAGGGACATGGCCATTCTGAGATGCTGGGCACATGGTGGCGGTCTCGCTTCTTCAGCAAAGACCTGGGATGATACTTACATGGGATGGTATCCAACTGTCTTCCTCTCTTCTGTATTCTACCCCCGTGTCTGTTTCTGTTCACAGTAAGTGCTCAATAAATGTTAGGTGTTCTCCTTTTCTTCTGTATTTGTATATACTTGATTGAAGGATCCAAGATTTGGGTCAGAACTTAATGGTGAGGTGGAGGCAATTTAGGAAGCATCTCATTTCTGCATCCTTTCAGGACGCCAACCCCAGAAGATAGACTCATTCTCTGTGCCTCAATTTTAACTTAATATAGTACATTATAGCATAATTCTTCCTGTGCCACTTTCTCTTCTAGACTATGAAGTTCACTGATGTTTTAAAATGGTATCTTTTTGCCTTTGTGTCCCTATTTTCTGACCTAGGATCTAGACAGTATAACATAGATAAGAAATACTTCTTGAATGAAGAAGTCCATGTTCAAATTGGACCCTTTCCTTTATAGTTGCACAGTATTGAGGACGAAACCTTTCTGAGAATTCATTTTCTCAACTAGAAAATGAATATAATTATGCCTATCTGACAGGGTTATTGTAAAAATGAAATGAAATAAAAAATATAAAAGTCCCTAGGGCTTTTTTAAGCACAAGAAGAACATTATTTTCCTTCTTTTCCTATTAACTCATCTGTGATTGGGGATGAGGACTGCTGCAAGGAAGGTACCTGATCACTGGGCTGGCTCTTCTGCAATTTTACCCCAGATCTGCCTCATTTCTATGCATTCATCCTGCCAAAAAGACTCTGGGGCCTGGTTTTCTCTTTAAGTTATATTGAGTACCAGCCTTCCCAGGTGGTGTCTCTGCGATTAATGACCACAGAATCACTAGGGCTGGGACAGGCTGGTTTTTCTTGGATTCTTTTTTGAGTTAGTAATATTAGCTGCCATCCCTTTGGCTCTGAAAATTATTAAGCATTCCACGTGGAAAGCATACTCTTTAAAATGGTTCTGAAGCAGCCATGATTGAGGAAATCCACTTACCCTGCACTGCACTCCTGCCCCCTTGCCAAGAGTCACCCATGACCTTGACAAAGAGTAGGCAGCTTGCCTTGTTCCAGTCTCAATTATCAGGAGATAACCTCTACAAGTTGGTTAAATAGGATTTCTCTCTCCTATTTCTTTCTTTTTTTGTTCTTTTTTTTAAGCTCAGCCGAAAAAGGCTTTGCAAAGACAAATATGTACTGTGACAAGAGTTTTCAGTTGTGTTGGGGAGAGAGACTGTGTAGCAACCACAGATGTACATACTCCGCCTCTTCAGAGAGAACTTCAAAGGCCTTACTCCAGAGATTTGCTCGAAGGCTGCATGGTCCATTGGTTAGTGTATAATGTAACATTCGCCTTTACCCTTATACATATTTTAACTCTTCTTTCACTCTGGATCCTTTGTTTCAAAGCCAAATTTCTCTCACTTTGTTACCAGATTATACCTTTTCCCCAGCATTCAAGCAATTTTCCTTATTCTGCCCCAGGCTTACATTAAGATGAGTAAATTTATTCTTCTCTGCCTTTCACATCCTCTTTCAATTGGGCAGCCCACTTTTGTGCTTTTAGAAAATTCCTCAATTTTAGTTTATTTGTTTATACTCATCCTTCCAGGCCCCCTACTCCTTTCCCCAGTGCTCAGGTCTCAAGACCCTTTTAAATTCGAGAGTAGTATTTTCTTTTCCTCCTGTTGTGTTTTCAGTTCTTTAAAAATGTTGACAAGCATTGATTCATGCTTTCTGTGAGTTAACCCCTGTGCTAAGAGTATGTGGGAGGCTTTTTCCATGAAGAACTCATAATCATGAAGACACAATATCCTAAAGATTATCTATCTATCATTTATCTATGTATTTATCTATCCATCCACCCCCTTACCCACTATCTATCCATCTATTATCTATCATCTGTCATCTATCTACCTATCTATCTATCCATCATCTATCTATCTATATCACCTATCATCTATCTAGATACATCTACCTAGATCTTTCCATATATCTATATTTCTCTATAGATCTATGTAGAAATATAAATATAGATATAGCTATAGATAGATAGGTATACTCTACAAAGAAGATGAGAAAAATATAATAGGACCTTACTCAAGACTTTGAGTGAAGGGGATCTTGGAAGACTTATTTAGAGCTTTGTATTGATGATAGGTATTGTGTTATTCAGCTACATGTGTAGGGGAAAGACACTCTAAGATGAAAAGATAACATAAAAAGTTGTAGAAACTTGTAAGAATACAGCCTGTAATGTTGGAGAAGGATGAGAATATGGTGTAGATGAAGACTAAAATTTGTTAGAGGAAATGATGATAAATAAAGCTGGAAAGATAACTGGTATTCATGATGGGTCTTTTCACACTGAGCTAAAGAATAAGCTTGGACTTTTCCCTGTGGATTATATGGGACCAATGGAGATTTTAAGCAAATAAGTAACTTGTTCAAATTAGGAAATGATTGTGATAGTTACGAATAGGCTAGTTCAATAAGAAATTGCAGCAGAATATTCCTTATCCTAATATGTTGCCAAATCCTGGTAACCATTTCCGATAATTTCTTGAGAACAGGCGAATATAAAATCAATCAGCCCAAGTACCCAAAAAACAAATGCAGACTAAACTGCTCATGAAAGATGGGTGACATACAGATACCTGGTTAGGACTAAACCATACAGTTTGAATACCAGGACCATAGGCCTTTATTCAAGAGGGGCTGTGTGACATTTTGATTAGGTCAAGCCTGGCATTGTGGTTTTGCTGTTACTTGCTTATTCTTACATTTTACTTACTCTGATTATTGGTTTCAATTAGACCATATTGATCCTTAACTAGAGAAGATGCCTTTAATTCTTTGCTTTTCAAAATATTTTTTGAAGACCAGTAAATGTTTTTGAGGGTTGGAGCTTATCAGCTAGAATTTAGGTTCTTTGGGGTGGAGTCTTCAGCTCTTCCAGGAAGAGGTGGTTATATCCTCCTACAATCATAATAATATTTTATGCTTATGTAAGCTACATAATTTATCATCACGCAATGTGATATTATCTTTGAGAAGCAGTACAGCATAGTGATTAAGAGCACAGGTCTAGAACCAGAAAGTCTGCTTTTGAGTCCTGACTGTCACTTATTAGCTGTGTAAATGTGAGTAAGTTAATTAACTTTTGCTTTGTCTTGGCTTCCTTCTCTCATTTTTCTCTGGAAAAATGTTATGTAACTTAGAGTGTGGTTATAAGGAGAAAATGAGGTAATATGTGTAAAGTGATTAGAACAGAAACAGATTTATAGTAAGCACTCATCAAAGTTCTCATTATTTATTTAATTATCTGACTTCTCTCATGTTCCCTAGTTTTTGTCATGTCATGGCAGACACAAAGAGTGAAATGACTTGTATGGCATATTGGGATACATGAACAAGGCTTCCTGTGTGAGATGACCAAGCCAAGCAGCCTATCCCACCTCAAGGGCTTGATGACTAACCTGATGGTCAAGGGCATCAAGTTCCCAGCACAGCTGTAACCCATTCATGGGAATTTCTGACCTGGCAACCTGTGCTAATCAAGGATGGAGATTATTATGCTTTCTGTATCCTATGTGCCTAACACCATTTTTATCACAGTGCAGGTACTAAATCCATGTTTATTTCAATAAATGGATGGATAAATGGAAGGCAGGGAGATCCTACCTATCTTTGCCCACCTAAGGTTTCGTGATCTTCTGGGGAAATGTTTTCAGTAGCTGTATCTTTGTTATTTTCTGCCCAAGTAATGCATTTGACATTCAAAATTACTGTAAATTTTGTAAGGCCAGTTTGGGGAGGGGACAGGAAAATCCCTGTGAAAGATGAGTTGTCACAGAGAACTTGGAAGGTTGGCACAGCCTCATCCTTGAACCAACATTCGTGGGCTCACACTAAGTCCTGCTGGGCAAAATGCATATTCCTGAATAAGTGGCTTGCCAAGTGGCACATATTTTAAAATGGGGAGAGGAAGTCATTCTGTTCGGCTGTGACAAGAAGCCAAAAGTAGGTCAAGAGTTCTCGGGATGAGAGTCTGCACAAGATCCTTGTGTCTGGAAGTAAGAATGGGTCCCAGATTCCAGTCAAGATAAGAAGCTAAATTTCACTAACTGGTGGACTCCCCTTTTTAAACTGTTCATTGTGAGAGCTACAGTTTAAGTAGCCCATATAATTGAAACAGAGAAAGAACTATTTTAAAAAGGGCAAGAAAATCTTTATCAGTGATAGGAATCAAGAAAATGTGCTTTTCACATGCCAAAATAATGACTTTCCACAAGATAAAGCAATGGTTCCCTAAATTTGTACCATACACATTTAACAAATTTAAAGCAACTCACTCTTTAAATTATTTACAATTTTTTAATTTATTTTAATCTTAGAGAAAATTTGCAAGGACAGTATAAAAATGGCTGTGCACTCTTTTAGAGTCCACTCTATCGTTGTAAAATAAAGATCACATATTTTGAACTGTAAATGGTTAATATTTGTGTCCAAAGAGTATTTGTCTTTTGTACAGAACTCATTGTTTTTGGATTTAGCAGTTGGTGGTAAAGAACTAAAATCCACAGGCCTTTGTCTGTGACACTGTGGAAGGGGCTGGGAAAGCTCAGGTGAGATGCCCCAGAAGCCTTGCACAGACCTTTTCTTTGAGGAGAGAAGACCAGTTCAAAAAGCAACTGATCCATCCAAATTCCCAGGAGTGGAGGTTACATGAGGCTAAGCGATTCACTGGCCAGAAGTATCTGCTTCAGCTGTCAGGCCACTGTTATCACTCCAAAGTACTTCTGAAAATGAGGCCAGAACCCATGTTAATGAAGGCGCTTGCCTCAGAATTATTGTTGGACTAATTACAGCTTTGTCTGTAGCCCAAGTCACTAATAATTTACAGAGAGTTACATTTAAGTAATTTTATTCCGTTCAACCAGCAGTTAGTTACTGCAACTCTAAGCACAGAGCCCTTGGCAGGCCCAGTGCAAAAAAAAGAGACAGAACTTGACATGAAATGACAGGGGTTCTAGGTCCACCTCTGCCCTAACATCCTTGGCAGGAAGATGGGAGAGGGTCAAGGATTATCATAGAAAAGGCTAAGGAAAGTAAACCTTCACAATGGCTCATTTATCAATTCTAAAAGGAGCAAAATGAATATCAGATGAACACTAGACAAAATTGATGTCTAGATATCTGTGCTAGTCAGTATCCTTTGGTTGCATTTGACATAAACCCAGCTCTAACTAGCTTAAATATCAACTACAAAGAGAAAAAAGAACAAAGAGGAAATGTAATGAGTTATTTAATTGCAACATTCAGTGATTTATCCAGCATCAGAAATGGCTGGATCCAGACACACAAAAGATGGTCTTGGCTTTGTTTTCTTCTATATATGGTTTATTCGCAGGCATTCTTATCATGGTGGTGTAGGGGGTTCCCCTACCACCACTACTACCAACCAATAGCAGACTCTGGTGCAAGTTGTTTATTTGAAAGATGTGGTGACCATGAAAATGTCCCACTGTAGGAAGCCTAGTTGACTGACAGCCTTGTCACTAACCTTCTAGACACACCATTATGCTCATGTGAAAGCCAGGCTTCCTATGGCTGCTGTCCATCGTGTAGTGAATGACAGCTACATCAGGCCCATTCCTAATAGATGCAGGACACTTCTGACAGGTGGCTTTGGATCCTGGGTCAAGAACCCTAGTCGACCAAACTAAATTTGTCTTGGAATTGTGCTGCTGTCCATGACTCTTCTGCCCAATTACACCTCTCTCCCTCTCTCCATCACAGATGAGACCTGTGTTCCCCAGCTCCTCCCTTTCTGCCTTCACAAATGTTTATCTCAATAAAGGGGTGTGGCTAATCTCATTTTGGCACCTGCTCCTCAGAGACACCTAATTAACACAGGAAGTCATCTCAGGAAGCACAAGTGAGGAAATGGGGAAGGTGAGACAGGGATGAGAGAAAAGGCAATAAAAGTTGCACTAAGCAGGTGACTACTGTTGGCAAGTTATCCTGGAATTTCTTAGAGACCACATGGGACATGCTCAGGATTATCCATCAGAGAAGGGACAGTAGGGCATTTATCTACTGTTTTCCATTTCACATTGGCAGAAAGTTATCCAGAGTGTATTGGTTCTCTCATTTCAAGGTTACAGAGAAAGGTCCTGGGGTATCAGCGAACACCTTCAGAAGAGAGGGCAGAGAAAAAGAGGGATGAATATACTGGGGTTGGAAGGAAACTACCCATCTGTGAGTACACTTGGGTGGGCCAGCGACTATGGTGCAGGGCATCAACAGCATCTGCTATACTATGGTGTCTGAAAAGTGGGGCTCTAGAGGCTTACAATATCCCTAAGGAGAACAACTGCAGAGAATGTCTCTTTCTCAAGAATTTCAGCTGAAGTCAGGAGTGACTCTGATTGGCTGAACTTGTTTCACATGACATCCCCTGAGCCAATTACAGTGACTGTGGAAATGGAATGTCCTTTCACATTGGGGTGTATGACCTAGCCACCTCTTGAATTCACAGCTACTGAGAATGGAGCAGGGATGGATCCCTGAAAGATATGCTGAGCAGTTGAAAGTCCTGTGACCAACAGTAGATAGGAGTTAAGGCTTGGAAGATGGAGAAAAATTCAAAATGGCAGCACTTTTCAGCATCCAGTCAGGAAGTACATGCAAGCTGGTGCCTAGAGACCTTAGCATTACATAGATTCTTGGGAGCTAAGTTCACCTGAAAGCACACTGGATACAATTACTCGAGGTCACTTACTGGTGTGGAAGCAAGCCCTCTGCTACCTCATGCTGAGTCTTCATTGGCTGGATCCTCATTGGTTGGGTCATCATTGATTCAGGGTATGGGGGGCTGAACTGGTGACAGCCAACAGTCTCTTCTCATTCCCAGATTCTGCCCATTCATTGCCAGCAATATAGAAGGCCTTGCAGTCTTGGGAATGCTGTTCTTTTTTTTTTTTTAAAAAAAACATATGTTATTGATATGCTATTACACAGTACCCAGTTTCTCCCCCTTTATTCCCCTCCACCTTGCAACCCCCCTCCCACCTGCATCCCCACCTCTTAGTTCGTGTATGTGGGTTGTACATATATGTTCTTTGACTTCTACATTTCCTATACTATTCTTAACCTCCCCCTGTCTATTTTCTACTTGTTACTTATGCTTTTTATTCCCTGTACCCTTTCCCCCATTATCCCCTCTCCCCATTACCCTCCTCATTGATAATCGTCCATGTGATCTCTATTTCTGCTATTCTGTTCCTGTTGTAGTTGTTAGCTTAGTTTTCTTTTTTTTTTAAGGTTTTGTTGTTGATAGTTGTGAGTCTGTTGTCATTTAACTGTTTATAGTTTTTTATCTTCTTTTCCTTAGATAAATCCCTTTAACATTTCATATAGTAAGGGCTTGGTGATGATGAACTCCTTTAACTTGACCTTATCTGGGATGCACTTTATTTGCCCTTCCATTCTAAATGATAGTCTTGCTTGATAGAGTAATCTTGGTTGTAGGTCCTTGCTTCTCATAACTTGGAATACCACTTTCCAGCCTCTTCTTGCCTACAAAGTATCTTTTGAGAAATCAGCTGATAATCTAATGGGAACTCCTTTCCTCTTGCTGTTTTTAAGATTCTCTCCTTATCTTAATCTTGGGTTATTTAATTATGATGTGCCTTGGCATGTGCTTCCTTGGGTTCAACTTCTCTGGGACTCTTGAGCTTCCTGGACTTCCTGGAAGTCTATTTCCTTCACCAGATTAGGGAAATATCCTTCACTAATTTCTCAAATAAGTTTTAAACTTCTTGCTCTTCCTCTTCCCCTTCTGACACCCCTATTTTGGGTTTTGGAAAGTTTAAAGTGGTCCTGTAGGTTCCTAAGCCTCTTCTCATTTAAAAAAAATCTTGTTTCTTCATTCTGTTCTGGTTGGATATTTCTTTCTTCCTTCTGGTCCAAACTGTTGATCTGAGTCCCAGTTTCCTTCCCGTCACTTTTGGTTCCCTGTGCATTTCCTTTAATTCACTTTCATAGCCTTCACTTTTCCCTCTATTTTGTGACCATATAATGTTTTGAATTGTGCATTGAATAGGTTGCCTATCACTTCATTGCTTAGTTGTATTTTTTTCTGGAGCTTTCATCTGTTCTTTCATTTGGGCCATTTTTTGTCTCAGTGTGTATGTTATGTAGTAAGGAGAAAAGCCTTAGGTATTCATCAAGGAAGGGCAACCCACATCGCTGCGTTGTGGCGCTGTACATGGGAGAGGGGTCCAAAAGGGAACAACTATGTGCCACGTGCTGGGCTCTCTGCTGGCTTTCAGTAACTTTTTACACTACCCACAAGCAAATTGGGCCGTTGTGGTGCTGATGCCCAGGTGGGTGGTTTTGTGTATGTTCTAGGTCCCCGTCTGTCTCTGCAACAAACTCTCCTGGGAGGCTGGGAGTTTCTCCCACTGCTGCCACAACCCCCACAGATTTTTCCAGTCAGAGGTGCTGAGGCTTTATTCCTGAACCTGGAACCCTGGGTTGTGTGGTCTGTCTCATTCTCCAGTTGTTCCTCTGGCTTATCTGCATACAAATGTGGGACCTCCTGCTCTGCCAGCTGCCACCTCACCTTGTCCAGAAGCCACCACCTTGCCATGAGTCCTCTATGCCCCAACTGCCAACTCTGCCCCTCCTACCAGTCTGGATGAATGTTTCTTCTTTAACTCCTTGGTTGTCAGACTTCCATACAGTTCAATTTTCTGGCAGTTTTTGTTGTTTTTTGTTTTTGAATTTGTTGATGTCCTCATTTGGTTGTGGGTGGAGGCAGAGTGTATCTACCCACAACTCCATCTTGGCCAGAAGTTGGGGATGCTGTTCTATAACTGCTTTCCACACTTCTCTTCTACCATAGGCACAGGCCATGTTTGTATTTGATTTAGGATGTGGCCTCTTCCCCAGTGCCCTGTTGTGGGGAAACAGGAGAATTGTACAATTAGCAATTAGAAGCTTTATTTCTGCTCACACTTTAGAGACATAATTAGCTGCTTCCATCTATTACTGATACCTGCTGGAGTCAGGCATTCACACCTCAGCCAGAGAGTGCAGTGAGTGGGAGGGCTCAAGCAGGAAACATCCCAAAAATACCTCACATTTTGTTGTTTCAGCCATCCTGCCCCAGTGGAGTCAGTCTCTAACTTTGCTTCCCTCAGGTGTAGGTGATTTGCTGTCAGTTGGCAAGGAAGGTGTGAACTCCTAAATATGGAAGCTGATGGTGTGCCTGATATTTCCAGGAGCTGAGTGCTTCAGTTTAAAGAGACTAATCTTGATATGTCTTGTGGCGGTAATGGCATGCTGACCCAATTGGGGCCGTGTCACAATATAGGGGTAGAACTGAGATACTGGGATGAAAGGTATTTTCAGACAAAAACTCTTAATTTGTATGGGCTAGCTGGAGCCTATATTGCTGCTAGAGTGACTGTCTAAGGTCACACAGCTAGGAGGGAGCTGAGCCAGGATTGGCATCCAAGTAAGCCTATCTAACTCCAAAGCCTATTTTCTTAATCATGAGGCATCACTGATGTTGGATAGAGTTTGTGGACATCATGGTCTCATGGGGATTAGGAAAGTCTGAGACAACTTTGATTTTTTTTGAGACCAATATAGCAATGCAAAAATGGGGCATTTAAAAAGAAATGTTTCTATTTACAGAACTAACGCCTTGAATATAAAAAGGCATAATGCAATACAGTTGGGTTATTCTTAAGATAATTGCAGAATTCATAGAATATGAATTTATAGTACATTGCAAATGACTGAGTCTGAATGAGAAATGTGTATCAGACAGGATCTCCACAGGAAAATGAGATACTCAGAATAAGATTATTTGAAGAAGGCTTATTTACAGATGTGTGGATGTAAGGGAAGCACAGAAGACAATGCAGTAATCTGGACTAGTTCCAGCTACCCGTTACCACCTCTAGTCTCTAATAGACAAATGACAAGGGCTGTGCAGAGCAACTCACCATAAGCTGACCTATCAGGGGAAACAGTTGCCCTGAGGTGACTTTGAAGGGGCTTCAAAGGACCCAGGGGATAAATGATGTGACCTCATTGCCCACCCTGTTCTGACTTCCTGCCAGGATGCCTCACTGGCAGAACTTACTTAGAAAGCTGAGGGCATGGGCAGGGCTGGGGTTAGGGTAAGACAAGTGAGGTATCCAGGGGTCGGTACTTAAGGAAGTTCTTGTTGTAGTCATGTGAAGGCAGCATTGGGCCTGGGGCACTTATTTGCCTAGCCTGAGAATGAGGCTTTCCCAAATGCTGTACCCTCAGTCTCTCATGCACCTCACCCTAGTCCCAGCCTGGGCCATGGACATCTCCAATGAATCCCATGCAGATTAGCTTGCTGCTGTTGAGATGAGATGGGAAGTGGGGAGAGGATGTGGAGGAGCCCTCAGAGGAAATCTAGCATGTAAAACAAGGTTAAGATTCTAAGATAAACATTTTTCACTTAATCATACTTGCCTATTTTTGAGACTGTATATGTTAAACTCATTTGGAAAGAAGGTCAAAATCTGGAGATGAGACATTCATGACACCATGTTTTCACCCTGAGAGGCCTGGATGGACCTCAGTCAGCTGTGATTATTGGAAACTCATCTGTGTTCCTTAGGACCATAGGCACCTAAAGAGAAAAGTGAGTGTGCGTAGAACATCCCATCTCCTCTGAATGGTGTGGCCCCCAGGCAAGCATAGGGGCCTCCCAGTCTTATGTGGCTCTCAGAGCACATTCATCCTTAACTTTCCACCCAACTCACTCCTTGGCCCTCCCACTAGCTTCAGCTCCGGCCACTTTAGGCAGTCTTTGTCCCTGAGTGATTTCAGACAACTAGCTTTACCTTCTGATATCAGTGGGGGCAAGAACCTCAGTTATTGTGAGGAGCCACTTTGTGCCCTCTGTCTTTTGCATGACCCTTCTTACACTGCCCTTGCCAGGCTATCAGCACAATGAACTCTTCAGTTCATTGCCTTGGTCCTTCCACAGTCTGGGTGGCCACTGCTGCCGTCTGCCCAGCTCAGCAAAGCCTGGCAGTCATTGGGCTTCTTTTCCATTCATGCTCCAATACACTGCTATTTTAATTATTGTGGTCTTGTAGTATATTTTAATTATCTGGTAGAATTAGTTATTGATCCCATGTTAGATTTCCTTTTTAATATTCTACAATATTAACTTCTAAAGTATTTATAAACTTCTTCAGTAAGAAAGAATTCTTACTGGTAGTATTCTTGGCTTAGAAGATGATGTAGCAGAGTTCTTTACACACTGACTTCAGTGTCAGACTTAGTCCAGACCTCCCACCAATTGGCTGTTTGACCTTAGTCAAGGTACTTAACATTGCTAAGCATAAGTTTTCTCCCCTAAAAATTAAGAGCAATGAAAGTACCTGTTGTACAATTACATTTCCTACACATTAATTTGTTATAAATTTATATTTTATATATTTTATAAAAATAAAATATATAGGGTTATTCTCTGTAGCTACATTTAAAAAGGTTTATTTACATGTAACAAGAAACAGAACTTTATAAATAGCACTTTTGTGGGGGCTGTAAAATGAGCTAGCAAATGAGGTAGTATTCCCACCCCACCAGCTTTTCCCATCTCTTTTGACTCATGAGTCTCTCTCCTAAGTAAATATACTACTAAAAGCACTTAGGGATTTTAAAAATCATTTCAGCATTGATAAATGAGTGACTTCTTTTTTAAAGGTTATGTTATAATACCATATTATTAAATAGTATGTTATAAAAATCATGTTACAGTGCTCGTAATAGTGAGACAAATTTGCCATCATGACCATAGAAAGTATACAAAACAGTGATATTGAAACAAAGCAAGTTAACGAGGAACAAAAACATGATAATAAATCAGCATGTTTATTTCAGAGAGGACTTTACCAGACTTGAAAGTTGCATCACTTGATCAAGTCTTATAAGGTGCACAAAAATATCCTTCAAAACTAACATTAAAAATAGAAAATATGGTCAAAATTATATACAATTTGGCCTTTCACTCATTAAGAATAATGACTTTCATACCTGCAGTATGTTATTTGTAGAGAAGTGCTTGCAAATATGTACTGGAAAACTTCTCTTGCATCTTATTATTTAAAACAATTGTGTTTTTAAAAAATCAGCACAAAATTTAGAATTTCAAACATCAGTTCATAAAAGGAGTTTTTGTGCTTTTTTCAATACCTTGCAATATAGTAAAATTCTGTCCTGAAAGTGACTCATGTTAAAGTAAATCTGTCAGCTTTACCTCACATGTTAAATGGGGATAAGTCTAATTTGTCTTAATAGTATGAAGATTGTAGCATGATTTTAATAGCATGCTATTTAAAAATATGGTGCTAGCATACAAATTTTCTCTTAAAAGAAGTCCCTTATTTATCAGTGCTGACATGACAAAAAAATCCCTAACAGCTTACAGTTATCTTTGTATTTATGAGAGGGGTTCATGTACCAACAGAGGGTGGGAAAAGCTGCCCAAGAGGGTGTGCTTGGAGAGCTGCCCAGTTTGCTCCTTTTTGTATTTGGGCAAGTCCTTTGCTTTTCTGATCCTCTCAGTTTTCCTCATCTTTAAAAAAGTGACACCTGTGACTCTCAGTCAAGTTGGTGGCACAGGCAGACATGGGTCACTTCTTCACACCACCACATCAAAATTACAACTAAAATATAGAACAACCATCATTCACAACCTTCAGAAGCCAACTTGAATGGAAGTCTTAAAACTATGGAATTAAAGAAACCACATCCATCCATACTGGTAGGATGGGTGCAGAAGCAGAATGGGCAGGTCTCACACCCATGTGTGGTGGATAAAAGTTTGGGAGGGGTATCTTGGAAGAGTTCCAGCACCACAACAGGCCCTCAGGCTAGGGTTCCAGTTCCAGGAAGATGTCTGGGCAGACAAGGGGAGCAGTTTCTCATAACCTTGAGAATGGACGGGAGAAGCAGTGTTCTCATAGCCTTGAGACTGGGTCCAATAAATTGTTCTCATAGCCTCATCATAGCCTCAAGTGGGCTTGCATGCACAGAATCTTGATGTATTACACAATATTCTGGCTCCCTGCTGGCTTTCTTTGTATTTAGTATATATGGGAGTTGGGACTACCCAGAGAGAGAAAGGGGACAGGTGGCATGCAGTGACACACAGCTTGCAGCGTGTATGGATCACCCACCCTTGAGTATAGGCATGTCAGATATCCCAATGGCTCTATCAATATTCCTCTATCTGCCCAAGTCCCACGAATCTGTCAGGCTTTGAACAGTTGCAACACAACTGGCATAGGTGGCAGGATTCCTTGCAAAATGGTGCTGATGAGACTCCGGGGTTCCCCAAGGGAAGCCTGGATAGGTCTCCTGATACTAGGATGTGGCACCTGGTGGTAAGCTTCCTGGCACTGTGGGCCCCATCTATGGAGTGGCCTGATGTCAGTGGCACACCTGACACAGTGGGGAAAGCCCTGCAGGATGTTGGGGAGACCCTGGAGCGTCCTAGTGCCCCTGTGGCTGTGGAGGCTGTGGGCTGAGTGCTTGATTTGGCTTTGGGAGCTAAGATGAAAGCTGCTTTTCCAGGCAAAGTTCTGAGAGCTTAAGAGGAAGTGGAATCCCTAAAGGCAGAAGAAGAAGAGACTGCCCTTTTGGTTGTGGTGAAGTTACACGAATACTCAGGCAGAAAAAAGCTTTGAAGGCTTGAATCTGAGGCCTGGCAAAAAGCCACCAAGCAATGGAGCTGTAGCAATTCCCCTCCCCACTTGTACTGGGCAACTCAGGAGAAAAGGTGGGGGTGAGAGGAAAGGAACCGAGGTCCGCCCAGTAATAATACAGAAAATAAAATCGCAGTAGCTCATGGCACTTGGGGGGAGTCTGGATCTGGGAGGTCTGAGGTCCCCTATCCCACCCCCACCCCACACAGATGTGGAACAGAGTTGCCCAGAGCAACTGGACCAGAGGACTGTGGCCCAGGCCCTGTGCTCTGGTCAGCACCTGGAAAACTCAGCTGTAAATGTACTGATGAGAAAAGGCAGTGCTAGAACTCAAAGAACAACAACAAAGACAGCCCAGAACAAGTAGAAGGAAGGAAATAAACCAGATCAGAGCAGAATTAAATGACATAGAGACTAAAAGCACAATTCTAAGGATCAATGAATCCAAGAGTTGGTTTTTTAAAAGATAAACAAAATAGACAAGCCTTTAAGTAGGCTCATTAAGAAAAGAAGAGAGAGGACACAAATAAACACAATCAGAAATGAAAGAGGAGAGATTACAACTGATGCCACAGAAATAGAAGGGATTGTAAGGAATTACTATGCAGAACTGTATGCCAAGAAATTTGAAAACCTAGGTGAAATTGACAAATTTCTAGAAAAATATAATCTTCCAAAATTCAATGAAGAAGAAGTAGAAAGCCTGAACAGACCAATAACAGCAAATGAAATTGAAGCAGTAATCAAAAAACTCCCATCACACAAAAGCCCTGGACCAGATGGTTTCACAGGAGAATTCTATAAAGCATTTAAGGAAGAGCTAATCCCTATTTTTCACAGACTTTTCCAAAAAATCCAAAATGATGGGAAACTCCCAAACTCTTTTTATGAAGCCAGCATCATCCTAATCCCAAAACCAGATAGAGACACAACAAAGAACGAAAATTTTAGGCCAATATCGCTGATGAACATAGATGCTAAAATCCTCAACAAAATATTGGCAAATTGCATCCAACAATACATCAAAAAGATCATACACCACGACCAAGTGGGATTCATCCCAGGGATGCAAGGATGGTTAAATATCGACAAATCAGTAAATGTAATACACCACATAAACAAAAGCAAGGACAAAAACCACATGGTCATATCAATAGACGCGGAAAAAGCTTTTGATAAGGTACAACACCCATTTATGATAAAGGTACTCAGCAAAGTGGGAATAGAGGGAGCATTCCTCAATATAATAAAGGCCATATATGAAAGACCTACAGCCAACATCATACTGAATGGGCAAAAACTGAAAGCTTTTCCACTAAGATCAGGAACAAGACAAGGTTGTCCACTTTCACCACTTCTATTTAATATAGTATTGGAAGTTCTAGCCACAGCAATCAGACAAGAAAAGGAAATAAAAGGCATCCAAATCGGAAAGGAGGAAACAAAACTGTCACTGTTTGCAGATGACATGATAGTGTACATGGAAAATCCTATAGACTCTACCAAAAAACTGCTGGAACTAATAAATGAATTTGGCAAAACAGCGGGATACAAAGTCAATATCCAGAAATCAAAGGCATTTCTGTATACTAACAATGAATCAGCAGAAGCAGAAATCAAGAAAAAAATCCCATTCGATATAGCAAAAAGAAAAATAAAATATCTGGGAATAAATCTAACCAAGGAGGTTAAAGACCTGTATGCAGAAAATTACACAACACTGAAGACAGAAATCAAGGAAGACACAAACAAATGGAGACGTATACCGTGTTCATGGATTGGAAGAATTAACATCATCAAAATGTCCATACTACCCAAAGCAATTTACAGATTCAATGCAATACCTATTAAAGTACCAATGGCATATTTCACAGACATAGAACAAACACTTCAAAAATTTATATGGAACCATAAAAGACCCCGAATAGCAGCTGCAATGTTAAGAAAGAAGAACAAAGTAGGAGGGATCACAATACCTGATATTAAACTGTATTATAAGGCTACTGTAATCAAAACAGCCTGGTAATGGCATAAAAACAGGCACATAGACCAATGGAACAGAATAGAGAACCCAGAAATAAACCCAACTCTCTACAGTCAATTAATATTCAACAAAGGGGGGCAGTAACATAAAATGGGGTAAAGATAGCCTCTTCAACAAATGGTGTTGGAGAACTGGACAGCTACATGCAAAAAAATGAAACTAGAGCACCAACTTACATCATACACCAAAATAAATTCAAGGTGGATAAAAGACTTAAATATAATCCGTGACACCATTAAAGTCCTAGAGGAGAACATTGGCAGGAAAAATCTCAGATATTTCACGCAGCAACATTTTTACTGATATGTCCCCTAGAGCAAGGACTACAAAGGAAAGAATAAACAAATGGGATCTCATCAAAATTAAAAGCTTCTGCACAGCTAAAGAAAACAGCATTAAAATAAGGAGACAACCAACTGTATGGGAAAACATATTTGCCAATGATACCTCAGACAAAGGTTTAATCTCCAAAATATACAAAGAACTCACATGACTTCACTCTAAGAAGACAACTAACCCAATTAAAAAATGGGGAAAGGACTTGAACAGACACTTTTGCAAGGAGGACATATGGAGGATCCAGAGACACATGAAGAGATGTTCAATATTACTTGCTATCAGAGACATGCAAATTAAAAACACAATGAGGCATCACTTTACACTGGTGAGAACGGCTATCTCAGCAATAAACAACAAATGTTGGAGAGGGTGTGGGGCAAAGGGGACTCTGGTCCACACTTGGTGGGATTGCAGACTGGCACAACCATTATGGAAAACAGTATGGAATTTCCTCAGAAAACTAAAATTGGGCCTGCCTTTTGACCCATCAATTCCACTGCTAGGATTGAATCCTAAGAACCCTAAAACACCAATCCCAAAGAACATATGCACCGCAATGTTCATAGCAGCACAATTTACAATAGCCAAAAGTTGGAAGCAACCGAGGTGCCCGTCAGTAAATGAATGGATCAAAAAACTATGGTACATATACACAATGGAATTTTATGCTCCAGAAAGAAAGAAGGAGCTCCTACTTTTTGCAACATCATGGATGGAACTGGAAAGCATTATGCTGAGTGAAATAAGCCAGGTGTTGAAGGACAAATACCATATGATCTCACCTTTAACAGGAAGCTAAACAACAAAATAAACAAGCAAGCAAAATATAACCAAAGACAGTGAAATAGAGAACAGGCTGACAGTGACCAAAGGGGAGAGGGGAGGGAATTTCAGGGGAAATAAGGGAGGGATTTAGAGGAACCTATATAAAGGATACATGGACAATAACTGAGAAGGGTGGAAATGGGAGGGAGGGGGAGCATAGGGGTGGGATGGGATGGGAGTAATAGAAAACAGTACTTGAAAAAGAATTAAATAAAAAAATTGGAAAAAAATGGAAAAAAGAAAATGATCAAAATTATGAACAATAAATGGCAAAAATACATATCTATCAACAATTGAATCTAGAAAACAAACTGAACAAACAAGAATAACAGAGACAGAATCATGTATATGGAAAATGTATTGATGGTTTCCAGATGGGAATGGGAGAAGAGGTGAGGGAATTAAGATGTACAAATAGGTAGTTATAGCATGGCCGTGGGAATGTAAAGTACAGCATAGAAAATGGAGTAGCCAAAAAACTTATATGCATGATCCATGGACATGAACAATGGTGGGGGGATTGCCTGATAGTACACGACGTGCTGGGTGGAGGGTGGCAAAGAGCGTAAAATCAGGACAACTGTAATAACATAATCAATTAAAAATATAATTAAAAAATTAAAAAGTTATACCTGCTTTGCAGTGTGCTTGGGTTATTACATAAATTATGTGAAGTACTTGGTAGTGTATACAGTAGGTTCTCATTAAATGGTAGCTATTCTTAATTTATTCATTTAACATATTTTTGGCACCTCCAATGTAACAGGAATGGGGTAACATACTTGAGTTAGGAGAATGAACATGATGAAATTTGAACACTGATATTAGATGAAAGATCACAGCACTGTGAGATGTATGATCATTGAGCCTTGTGTTCTGTGTAACTGATTAGGGAAGTGAGATTTTCCTCATATGCCTCTCCTTATAATAGTGGCTAGTATTTGTGAAATGCTTCTTATTTGCCTAGAACTGTGATGAATGCTTTACTTTGATTATCATATAGTGCTTCTGACAAACCTACAAAGCATTCACTGTTATCCTCATAATATCTATTCTGCATATGAAGAACCGAAAACCCTGAGAGATCCAGTAATAAAGAAGGAGTGGAGCTGGGCACAGAGCATGGGAGTATTTTCAGAGCCCACACATTTAACCACTCTGTATTGCACTGGGAGTGTTTTAAAGGGTAGGAAAATTGATCCACAGGGTGAGGATTATGGCTCTGATTCGGGAACAGGGCTCTGAGGAATGAAGTCAGTTGATCTGGTTGTGACAACAGATTAAGAAATTGAGTGATAGTGAGGTGAGGGCAAGCTAGAAGGACTTTGAGAAGGAGAAGTAGCACTGATGATGACAATTATACTGAGGGAGTAGGAGGGGCAGAGAGAAGAGGCTGCGACTTGGACAGTAACAGTCAGGTGAGCAATATATTCAATGTAAGCAATCTCAGGCAGCTTATGGGACTTTTACATAGCACTGACACAGGGTATCAGAAATAATGGTACACCCATTTTAATGCTGGCAATTGAATGTAGGGTTGGCAGGTCAGGTAAAATTAGAACTGTTTTCACCTGGGAGGGTGTCCTGACATCAAAAAGTAATTCATCCTTGGCCAGTGGTTCAGTTGGTTGGAGCACTGTCTCACACACCAAAAAGTTTGTGGGTTTGATTCCCAATCAGGGCACATATCTAGGTTGTGTGTTTGATCCCCAGTCAAGGTGTGAATGGCAAACATCCAATCAATGTTTCTCTTTCACATTGATGTTTCTCTCTCACATGGATGTTTCTCTCTCTGCCTCTCAATTCAATAAACATATCCTCAGGTGAGGATTGAAAATCGTAATAAAAAGTAATTTAGTGTATTCCTCCTAAGGTGAGTCCTACGAAAACATTGGATTCAGCAGAAGGTGGTGAATCAGATCTATGTGAATAAATGAGCTGCTGTCTGAACAGGTGTCCTCAAGAACAGGACTGTGGTGTCATGTAATGTCACCTATGATCATTTTGAGAATCAAGGTGTTGGGCAGTAGGCCTGGCTCAGAGGAAAATGGAATCACTAACTAGATGAACAGGAGTGCCCTTTTAAGGAGAGCCATTCTTTGTGCTCTGTGAGCTGAACTGGTAGGACCATGTCATTATATGATTACAGAAACCTGAGTCAGGATACAAGACCTCTTCATTTAAGGCTGGGGTTTTTGGCAGAGTACTCAGTCAATGATGTTTTTATATCCACTGGGAGGATCACATACTAGTGAGAACTCTTCTTGTAAGCTGCAGAAACACCTGTTCAAACTAGTTTGTCAAAGAAAGTGATGTCTTTACTTACTAACAAAGTCCTTTGTGTCTACTAGCTTTTAGGCATGGCTGGATCCAGGATTTTCTCTCCTTCTCTCCCTTCCTTCTCCTTTCCTTTTTCTCTGTGTTGCTTCCATTTTAGGCTGTCTTTTCTGCCAGCTATAAAGATAGACATGTGAGCTTCAGAATTTCATGGTTCTTTGTTCCTAAGACCTTGGAAGGAAGGAAAGACTATTCCTTCTCCAACATCCATGTGGGTTCTGTTGAACACACACACAACTTTGGAACAATCACTGTGCTCAGTGAAATAGGTGAAATAAGTTATGCTTTTTGGAGAGCCCAGGTCCAGAGGGGCAGGGCCCCAGGTGAGCTATGCCCAATGATTAGGGAGAAGTGATCCTCAAGAGCAGAACAGCAGGGGCTTGCAAATGTTAGGTTGAAATCTGCCCTCGTTTCCTTTGAGCCAGTGTTACCCAAAGCATGATGTGGGGACCACCAGCCTCAACAACACCTCAGAACTTGAAAAACTTTAGCTTCATCCAGATCCACTGAATCAGGAATCCCATTCTAACAGCCTTCCACAAGATTTTATGTGTGCTAAAGTTTGAGAACCATACTTCCATTTGGTGAGTCCCTCTTATATTCTCTATATCTACTTTCTTTCCTCAACTGTTTTGTTAACTGTTGTCAGAGACCTAGAAAGATATCATTCATACATACTTATGTGAGACCTTTGTCCTGACTATCAAGTCAGCAAAGCCTCAAAAGTCCCTGACTCAGAAGGCCGTATTCACCTAAGAATCCCTTACTAAGTATTTATATTGTGTCTTGGTGACTGAGAGAGAGCAGGGCTTTTTAGTATTTTTTTCTGGTAACAAATGCTACTTAGAAATCCATTTTATAATTATTTAAACTGGTTTGTTTTGGGTCTATTTACATAATTGTTTGAGACGCATTGGAAAGAGAGGCAGTGCATTATTTCTCTGCAGCCAAAACACAGAAAAACCACTTTCTAAGGTAATTACCACTTCTGTGCTCCTCATGGGGTTATAGGACACTGTGAAGAAGTGTGCCTTCTGGGCCCACGACCACTGAGAATGTGCTTTCTCCCTGGGAAAGGAAACAACACACATTGTGTGAAGCCTGTTTACCTACATACATCATTTGCTTGAAAATTATAGAGCAGTGGCTTCCTGAATGTGGTGGGAGCTCATCTGAGACCAATAAGATACTTCTGAGACTACTGAGTTGTAGAACCTGGAGAGAGAAACACTGGACCTCCTGCCAGCAGGACTGGAATTGCAAGTCATTTTTGCTGAGGATCAAATCAGACATATGTCCCAGTAGAGGCCAGCTGGGACTTAGTAAAAAAAATGGTTTGTTAAGTTCTGTAAGGCTTGCACAGGGGAAAGGGCACTGAGTTTCTCAAGGAGTGGAGAGCAAACAATATCCTGGGTGACTGTCCTGCACCCCCAGTCCTTTGTATTTTTGTATTAATCCAGGCTTTAGACTTCCCATTTGCTTTTCTTTTTCCCCCTATGCAGATTTTGTTCTTTCTCTGGCAGTTTCCATTTGGTGATGATCCTAACTCTGGTCCTGCAGGAAACCAAGCTGTGGTCACCTGTGCACATTCCACTGGCAGATTGAAGAAATCTCGTATAGCTTGTATAATTATTATGCCCTACTATGGCAGGGAATGATTGGGTACCAGTGATACAAAAATGAATAAGCCCCTTTTTCCTTAAGGTTATCAATTAATGGGTTTCTTTTAAAGCCATTGCCACAATGACTTAGAGGGGTTCTGCAACTCTGTGCACCTAAAGCAGGAGTTATAACCTGGGCTCAAGAATGCTCAAGGCGTCTGTGGATAGAATTCAGATATACATAAGGGTGAGAAAAATTGCATCTTTATTATTAATTTTATCTTGTGATCTTTCTTGGTAATCTTGTCTGTCTTTATGGCTTGCATTCCATTTTATTTTTAAAGTATATATTATTGATTATGCTATTACAGTTGTCCCAATTTTTTCTTCTCCTTATCTCCCTTCTCCCTACACCCTGCCTCCAGCATTTCTCCCCCTCCTTAGTTCATGTCTGTGGGTTGTACATATAAATTCTTGGGCTTCTCCATTTTCTACACTATTCTTAACCTCTTCCTGCCTATTTTGTGCTTGCCTATTATGCTTCTTAATCCCCGTACATTTTCCCCCATTCTCCCCCCTCCCTACCCCATGACAACCCTGCATGTGATCTCCATTTCTGTGATTCTGTTCCTGTTCTAGTTGTTTGCTTAGTTTTATTTTTTTAGGTTCAGTTATTGATAGTTGTGAGTTTGTTGTCATTTTACTGTTCATAATTTTTGATTTTCTATTTCTTAGATTAGTCTCTTTAACATTTTATATAGTAAGGGCTTGGTAATGCACTCCTTTAGCTTGATCTTATCTGGGAAGCAATTTATCTGCCCTTCCATTCTAAATGATAGCATTGCTTGATAGAGTGATCTTGGACGCAGATCCTTGCTTTTCATGACTTTGAATACTTCCTTCCAGCCTCTTCTTGCCTACAAGGTATCTTTTGAGAAATCAGCTGATAGTCTAATGGGCACTTCTTTGTAGGTAACTTTCTCCTTTCCTCTTGCTGCTTTTAAGATTCTCTCCCTATTTTTATATCTTGGGTTAAATATTAATTATCTTTAATTAATATGTTATAATTAAGATAATCTTAATTATGATGTGTCTTGGTGTGTTTCTCCTTGGGTCCAATTTCTTTGGGGCTCTCTGGGCTTCCTGGACTTTCTGGAAGTCTATTTCCTTTGCCAGATTGGGGTAGTTTCCCTTCATTATATTTTCAAATAAGTTTAAGTTTTTATTTCACTATTTTGCTCTTCCTCTTCTCCTCCTGGCACCCCCGTGATTTGGATATTGGGATGCTTAAAGTTGTCCCATAGGTTTCTAAGTCTCTCTTCATTTCTTTGCGTTCTTGTTTCTTCATTCTGTTCCAGCTAGATGCTTCTTTCTTCCTTTTGTTCCAAATCATTCATTTGAGTCTTGGTTTCCTTCCCTTCACTGTTGGTTCTGTATATTTTTCTTTATTTAACTTTGTGTAGCCTTCATTACTTCCTTCATTTTGTGACTGTCAGTGCATTTTGTGAGCATCCTGATTACCAGTGTTTTGAACTCTGCATCAGATAGGTTGTCTATCTTCTCATCACGTAGTTCTTATCCTGGAGTTTTGATTTGTTCTTTCATTTGGACTGTATTTCTTTGTCTCAGTGAATGTGTTATGTGGTAAGGAGTGGAGCCTTAGGTGATTCACCAGGATGGGGCAACCCTCTTTGCTGTGTTGTGGTGCTGTCAGTGTGAATGAACATTTTTTTAACTCTTTGGTTGTTGGACTTCCATACAAATGATTTTCTGGTAGTTCTGGTTGTTCTTTGTTTTTAAATTGGTTGTTATCTTTGTTTTGGTTGTGTAAAGAGGTGAACCATTTCTACTCATGCCTCTATCTTGGCTGGAACTCTTGGCCGTGCATTTTAAATAATGATTCACAATTACACCTATAGATCTGCCAAGTGGCCTTCTGGGCTTGTTCACATTAACTAAGATACTAGTTCTGGGTTCTTGGACTTTTATCAAAATGCTATTCTGCCTCACCACACTTTTCTCTCAGCTGCCACTATCCTAGCCTCTAATTATCCTTGTCCTACTACTTTCTGATCCAATTGATGATTCTAGTTGCTTCTTTGCTTATTTTCACTCACACTTTGAGGTCAGCTCTGCCAATGAAATGTTGAATAAAAATGTCTCTCACAGGCCATTCACTCAGTGTCAACTTATTCGTGCTCCTGGAACTGTGTACTTGTTATTCAGATCCATGTCTACTACACTTTTGGGCACAAGCCTCACTTGATCCTCTGGTCTTGCCCCAACCCACAGGTCTGACTTACAGAGTCCGTCTGTCCCTTTTGGTGCTGTCCTCACTAACCAGCTTTTCTTTTGGATTCATCTAGAGGCAAACTTGGTTCAACTGGTTGTCTCTTTCTAGCTGTGTAGCGTTGGGCCAATTACTTAACCTTTCAAAGTTTCATGTTCCTAATCTGTAAAATGAGGGTACTAACAGTACTGAGTTATATGAATTAAGTGGGATAATGCTCAGCCAGTCTTCATTATGTATTAGTTATAATAATTATTTGTACTTTTATTTATAATCATTGTTACTAGTTATGTGTTTGTGTGTTAACTATACCCATTATTGCTAATGACCTGAGAATATTGGATAAAATATTAATATATTAGTAACTACAACTTTGAATAATCAGTTGTAAGTAACACATGAGGTATGTGACAAAGACAGATTTTGGGAAACCCCACATTGTTGCAAATCAGGGTGGCTTGTACATTTTGGGGATTATGGAAGGCTCAGGCTGTAATGGGCTTTATCTGCTAACCCCAGTCATTGTGTGGCTCAGTTGGGTGGGTAACTGAAAATTAAGAACCACTCTGGGATAGAGTTTTGGAGTAGTCTTTAACAGAGTTCAAGTGTTCAGGTTTTGAGCCTCCCATCAAAAATACACCATCTTGTATTGACCCCTGTTCATTGTGACAATACTCTGTAATGCTAGAAGCTAACCAATAACAGGCAGTAAAAGATATGAAACTGATATACCACCACCATTGTCATCATTACTAATCAGCAAAATCTTCTCTTTCTTTTGCTTCTCCTCTTCCTCTTTGTTCATCACTATTGTCATTTTTGCCACCACTATCAGTGTCATTATCTTCTTTTTTCTCCTTCTCTTCCTCATCACCTTCTCCTCCTCCTCCGTTTCCTCCTTTTAGTCCATTTTTCTCACTGGATGTTTTCCTTCACTCCATCCCCCGATATTGCAAGTAGGACGGACATCTATTAACACTTTATAAATGGTGTAGTAATTTTACGGGACATGGAACTCTATGACACTTCATGAAATAGCTCTTCATTTTCATAATCTTTCTAAAGGGAGGCATTTGCATCTTAGCTCCCAAATGCCTGTTTTCACGAAGAAGTAGATGGAAAGAACAGTTTTCGTGCTTTCACTTATCTTCTGATCTAAATCCAGGAAAGCTTTTCTTAGTAGTGGTAGGTGCAGTTTGCTGCCACCTTTGGCTATATTTTTAAATTGTTAATGATATAAACTACACAAATAATTCATAAATACATTCTCCTTGTAAAAGATTTAACTCATCCTGATATCTATATAATGTGAGACTTCCCTCAAAGTGTCTCCACCTTTGAGTGCACTATACCCCAAAAGGTTACCATTTAACAGCTTGATGTGAAGTCTTTCAGGTTTTTTTTTTTTGAACACATGCATGCACACACTTCAGTAATCCACATATTTGGTTTTTAGCAACTTTATTGAGGACTAATTGACTTATGATAAATAAACTGTGCATATTTTAAATGTGTGATTATATAGATTTTGATCATTTGGGAGTGGAATGGCTGGGACACATGATAGGTATCTGTTTAACTTAAAAAACTGGCAAACTATTTTCTTAAAAATAAAAAGTTGTTTTTATTTTTAGTATATTTTATTTAGTATGCTATTACAGTTGTCCCAATTTTCCCTCATTTGCCTCCCTCCACCCAGTACTCCCCCTTCCCCACAACAATCCCTGTCTTAGTTCATGTCCATGGGTCATGCATACAAGTTCTTTGGCTACTCCATTTCCTATACCATTCTTAAATCCCCCAGTCTATTCTGTACCTACCAATTTGTACTTCTTAGTCCCTACATGTTTTCCCTCATCCTCACCCTTCCCTCTCCCAACTAATAACCCTCCCAATGATCTCCATATTTATTATTCTGTTTTTGTTCTGCCTGTTTGCTTATGTTTTTTAGATTCAGTTGTTGATAGTTGTGAATTTATTTTCATTTTAATATTCATAGTCTTGATATCCTTTTTCTTAACTAAGTCCCTTTAACATTTCATATACTAACGGCGTGGTGATGATGAACTCCTTTAGTTTTACCTTGTCTGGGAAACACTTTATCTGCCCTACAATTCTAAATGATAGCTTTGCTGGATGGAATAATTCAGGTTTAAGTCCTTGCTTTTCATCACTTTGAATACTTCTTGCCAATCCCTTCTAGTCTGCAAAATTTCTTTTGAGAAATCAGCTGAGAGTCTTATGGGAATTTCTTCCAAGATGGCTATCTACTTTTGCTGCTTTTAAGATTCTCTCTTTATCTTGAACCTTGGGCATTTTAATTATGATGTGTCTTAGTGTGGTTCTCTTTGTGTCCACCTTGTTTGGTACTCTTTATGCTTCCTGGACTTGTTTGCTTATTTCCTTTGCCAGATTAGAGAATTTTTTCTTTCACTATTTTTTTAAATAAGTTTTCAACTTCTTGCTCTTTCTCTTCTCCTTCCAGCACATCTATTATTCAAATGTTGGGTATGTTTAAAGTTGTCCCAGAGGCTCCTTACCTTACCCTCATTTTTTTTAAGATTCTTTTTTCTTCTTGCTGTTTTGATTGAAAAATACTTTTTCTTCCTTGTGTTCCAAATCATTGATTTGATACTCAGCTTCATCCACTCCACTGTTGATTCCTGTAAATTTTATTTAGTGTTACACGTATTCCTGCCTGGGTCTCTTTTATCCTGTTGAAGTACCCAGTGAGTTCCTTGAGCATCCTAATAACCAGTGTTTTGAATTCTGCATCTGATAGATTGCTTATCTCCATTTTGTTTAGTTCTTTTTCTGGAGTTTTGTTCTATTCTTTCATTTGGGTCATATTTCTTTGTCTCCTCATTTTTTCAGCCTCCCTGTGTTTGTTTCTAAGTATTGAGTAGAGCTGCTTTGATTCCCTGTCTTAGTAGCATGGATTAATGTAAAACAGCACACCTGTAAATTGGATGGGGTAGACTAGCCTTAGGCAGGGCAACTTATGTGAACCAAGAGTGTCAGATTTGTGGCTCTGTGTGGAGGAGGGCTCAGAAAAGGGACAATGGCCACTATTTGTGCTAAGGAGTTTTTCTAGGAGTCTGTGCCCCAGCACTTGGCCTGATACCAGATACTTCAGTTTCTCCCTGTATGCCACTGGGGACTTCCATTTGTTGCTTCCATGCTGGAGCCCAGAGGGAGTGAGTCTGTACAAGTCCTAAGACTGTTGCAGGCCCTTTAAGAGGAGATGCCTGGGAATCCTGCAGTTTTTCATGCCACCCTAACCCCCACTGTTTTTTACAATCAGAAGTTACTTATCTTCCTGGCACTGGAGCCCTTGCCTGGGTGGTTTTGTGTGGGACTGGGATTCCTCGCTCTTGAGGTATCCCTCACAATATTCATTCACCACATGTGGGTATGGGACTGCCAATTCTGCATCTCCACATCTGTGCATCTTCACCCCTTCTACTCATCTGGATGACTGTGACTTCTTTAGTTTCTTGGTTGTCAGACTTTCATACAGCTTGATTTTCTGACAATTTTGGGTGATAATTGTTTTATATTTTTTGCTGTGGTTGTGTGAGTAGAAGCCATGTTTACCTATGCCTCCATCTTGACCAGAAGTCTGGTGTGGGAAACTGTTTTCTATAATGGTGGTAGCATTTTCATTTCCACCAGTAGTGTATGAGAGGTCATGTTCCTCTGCATCCTCACTAACACTTGTTATCTCCAGTCTTTTTAAGTTTAAGTATTTTAATATGTGTGTAATGGCATCTCACTGTGGTTTTAATTTGCATTTCCTTAACAGCTGATCATGTTGACATGTTCACATGTACTTTTTTCCTTTTGAATACCTTCTGTGGTGAAGTATTCATTCAAATGTTTTGCTTAGTTTTAAAAATCAGGGTGTTTTTCTTTTTAGTTGAGTTTTGGAAATCCTTTATTGAATATTTGATTTGCAAATATTTCTGTAGCTTATGTTTTCATTGTCTTAACTGTTTCTTTTGAACAGAGTTTTTAATTTTGATGAAGTCTGATTTATCAATTTATTCTTATACAGATCACACTTTTGCTAGTCTCCAAGAAATTTTTGCTTAAATCAAAGTCACAAAAGTTTTCACCTATGAGTTTTCTTCCTGGAAATTTTATAATTTTATTTTTAGGCCTGTAATAATTTTGAGTTAATTGTTGTATATGGTACAAAGTATAGGTCAAACTTTATTTTATTTTATTAGTATTTTCATGTGGACATCCAATTGTTCTATCACCATTTTTTGAAAGAGTGTCCTTTCTCCACTGAGCTGCTCCTGTAACTTGTTGAAAATCAGTTTCTAAAATGTATGTGGATCTGTTTCCATTAATCTATTTTTTATTTATGCTTATATCACACTGTTCTAATTACTGAAACTTTATAATAAGTTTTGAATGCAGATAGTGTTAGTTCTCTTCCAACCTCAGTCATCTTTTTTAGTGTTGTTCTGGTTATTCTAAGTTCTCTGAATTTCCATATAAATCATAGAATGCATTTGTCAGTTCTTACATAAACATCCTCCTGGAACTTTGAATGAGATTGCATTGAATTTCTGGGTAAATTAGGGAATAATTGACATCTTATATATTAAATCTTCTGACCCACAAGCATTGTATGTCTCTCAACTTATTTCAGTTTTTAAAAATTTCTCCCAGCAATGTTTTGTAGTTTTCAGAGTACACATTTTTACATTTAAAAAAAGATATACTCGTATTTCATGTTTCTTGATAGTATAATAAATACTATAATTTTATGAAACTTAACATTTATTTATTTTAAATTTTTTATTATTATATTAGAGTTGTCCCAATTTTTCACCCTTTACTCTCCTCCACCTGCCAAGCCCTCACTCCCACAATCAATTCCACACTGTCGTCCATGTTTATGGGTCATTCATTCATGTTCTTTGACTAGTCTCTTCCCCTTTTTCCCACCATTATCCTCCTCCCGCCTCCCCTGTGGCAGGTGTCAGTCTGTTCCATGTTTCCATGTCTCTGGTTCTATTTTGCTCATTAGTTTATTTTGTTAATTAGATTCCTCTAATAGGTGAAATCACGTGGTATTTGTCTTTCACTGACTGGCTTATTTCACTCAGCAGAATATTTTCCAGTTTCATCCATGCTGTTTCAAGAGGTAGGAGTTCCTTTTTTTTTCCTGCTGCTTAGTGTTCCATTACATAAATTGAACCCAGTGTTTGGCTGTTGTAAATAGCACTGCTAAGAATATAGGGGTGCTCAAGATCTTTTAAATTGGTAATTTGAGATTTTAGGGTATATTCCCAGCAGTGGAATTGCTGGGTCAAAGGACAGCTCCATTTTAATTTTCTGAGGAAATTCCACAGTTTTCCACAGTGGCTGCACCAGTCTTCATTTCCACTAATAGTGTACTAATGCTTCCTTTTCTCCTCATCCTCACTAGTACTTGTTTGTTGCTTTGTTTATCATGGCCATTCTGACAGGTGTGAGGTGATAATTGTGGTTTTAATTTGCATCTCTTGGATGGCTAGTTTAACTGTTTATTGCTAGTATACCAAAATATACACAATTTTTGTTACTGATTTTGCATGCTGTGGCCATGTTAAACACACTTATTCTAATAGCTTTTCTGTAGGTTCTGTCAGATTGCTTGCATAAACAATCATGTTATCTGTGAAGGGGAAGGATTTACAGGAACAAGTATAAAGGACACATGGACAAAAACTAAGGGGGTGGAAATGGGAGGAAGGTGGGGAGCACTGGAGGGGGGCTTGGATGGTAGTAAAAGACAGGATACTGTACTTGAACAATAATTAAATAAAAAGAAAAAGAAAAAAAGAAATAAAAAAGGTGTCCAGTGTCCTTCAAACCATTATTTCATACATTTTGTCTTTTTTTGGTTGTTTCAGGCAGGAGGGTAAATCTAGTCTCTGATATTTTATTTTGACCAGAAGTGGAGGTTGATGGATTTTTTTATTCTTTGGCTCTTTTCTCCCCCTTCACTTTATTTTTATTGTTTACACTTATTACTTACATCCCTACTCCCCACCCCATCCTTTGGCTACCTACCCCCTGCCCTCACCCACCATCCCTCTGGCCATCACCACACGTTTTCTGTGTCTATGGGTTATACATATATGGTCTTTGGCCAATTGCTTCACATTGTTTCATACAGTCCCTTCCTACCCCAACCTTCTATCAGCTATCAGTTTGTTACATAAATCCATGCCTGTGTTTCTGGATATATGCCTATGTTCCTGGCCATTCACTGTTCTTTGACTTTTTAAAAATTATATCTCAAATGATCTTTTCATTTCAGTTTTCATAGATCTATTTCTTTCTTCTTTAGTGGTTGCACAGTATACCAACGCTATAATGATAAAGCCTATTGCTATTATTTGTTGTGCTTTTACTATGTGTCAGATATTATTTAGAGCACTTTAAGTATGGTAACCCATTTGTAGTACTGGGCAATAATCTAGCTTGGATTTGGTATTGTAGAAGTCTGATATCTGGGATGGCAGGTGCTGCTAGGTAGCAAGAGTATTGGGAAGCCAATAGCCAGGGCAAGAGGGCAATCCATACATCCATTGTGTATGGATGCCCATGACTATGTTAAATATTTCTCTCTTGGTGGACACTTGGATTATTCTCAGTGTTTTTCTATTACAAACCAAACTAGTGTCAACATGTTTATATGTACATCTTTGTGCACACGTGATAAAACATCTGTAAGATAGTTCCTAGAAATGGAATTTCTGGGTGAAAGGGTGTACACAATTCAAATTTTGATAGGTATTGCTGAATTCCTCTGTAACTGTATTATGCCACTTCCCACTTTAGATAGCAGTGTATGAGGATTTATGTTCCTCTGAACCTTGCCAACACTAGTTATTATTATTCCTTTCAATTTTTCAGTTTGATTTTCAAAAATGGATATTTTGACATTTTAACTTGCATTTCACTGATAATATGTTTTCATATCTTTGACAGGTTATATTTTTTCTTCTCTTAAATCCCTTTTTGAGCCCTGGCTGGTGTAGCTCAGTGGATTGAGTGCGGGCCTGCAAACCAGACGATCACGGTTTGATTCCCAGTCAGGGCACATGCCTAGGTTGCAGGCCAGTTCCCAACAGGGGGCAAACCAGAGGCAACCATACATTGATATTTCTCTCCCTCTCTCCTTCCCTTCCCCTCTAAAGGAAAATAAATAAAATCTTTTAAAAATTTTTTAAAAATCCCTTTTTGAATCCTTTGCCCATTTTTACATAGATTTTTTGTCTCTTCTTAGTCATTTGTTGGAACTTTTAATATTTTATATCTTTATCTTTCCTCTGACTTTTCTATTGCAATTATTTTCTAAGACTCTTTTTACCTAGTTTATGCTCTCCTTTGTCCTGAAGAAGTTTTTAATTTTTATATAGTTAAAACAGTGGGGTTTTTAAAGGGCTTTGAACTCTATGTTTTGCTTATAAAGTAATTTTTTATTCCAAGATTATAAACATATTCTCCTGTATTTTCATTTAGTATCTTCATAGGTTTATTTTTCCTGCTGTAATTTCATCTATCAGGGATCTATATTTACATGTAGTATGTGTATGATGTGAGAAGAATCTAACTTTTTTTCTCAAGAGGGTATGTAGTCATCCCAATGCCATGAACTGGGTATCTCATCATTTAATCATGTCTATCAAGTGTCACCTTTAACCCAAGATGAATTCCTATATACACATGGACCTGTAATCAGACCATATTGAATTTTGCTGATTTCCTTTTTTACCAACATCAAGTTGTTTTAATTATTATAGCTGTGTGGTATATTTTGGTATTTTGGTAGATTAGTCCCATGTCAATGGCCATTCATTGTTCAAGTAGAATGAATGGCATATGTGAAGGTATGAAAGCATGAGGGAGCATGGTACAATCAAGGAGTCATTAAGTATTACATTATTATTAGAGAATAACTGCACAAAAGTGAGACCAGAGACACTGGCAGATCTTGAAGTTCAGTTTGTACCATCTAAGGAGTTTGGAGAATCATTTAAGGATGAATCTTGGGGCCAATATGGTTAACTTGCCTTCTGGACAGATGCTTGGACAATAACAAGAGGTTAGGCTTTAGGTCTTAGATCTTGAGACTTAAATACAAGGAGGGGGAGAGAAGGATTATGAGGGGCCTGGAGAAATAATAGATCAAAGCAAGTACCATATTGTTTGCTATATTCTGTCAGGCTGTGCAGTATAATGGTTTCTTCTGAATAATAACAATAAAATAAAAAGGCATCATTCATTAAGCACTATATACCAGCTTGGTGCCAACTACTTTATATTCACCAACTCATTTAATCTCTATAATAATACCTTTGAAGTAAGCTTTGTATTATTATCCCCATTTTATAAATAATGAAAACTGGGGTTCAAAGAATTAGTACAACTAAATTATGGGATGGGAACCTAGATTTGTCTGATTCTGTTATTTATTCCATCACCATCTTATTTCTTGATCAACAAGCAGCCTTTCTTTACACCTGGGCATTTCCCAAACATGTATAACATAAATTTCACCCTTTGTTCCATGTAAAAAAAATGAAAATAAATTCAAAGTTCACATGACTAAAAGAAGATGTATGCTTAAAGTTTTTATTTTAAGCTCATTCTGAATTTCTGAAGACTCTAGTACACTTGAGATTTAATATTTGCTATCACATTGAAAAGCACCTTTTTTCTATCCTGCTTTCATTAAGACTTGTACAGGTATCTGAGCCTTTGACTAACTCACTTTCTTGATGGAAAATAACTTCCTAGATTCTATAATATTTAGTTAAATTAAACCAACCAACATAAATTTTAAGACTGCAATAGTGTGTTTACTGAGATTTCTTTCCTAAACTCGGCTGACCTTCCTTCCCTCCCTTTCCATTCATCCTACTAGCATGGACATCTATCATTAAGAAAGTATTAAAACAGAAAATTTACTTTATGGGGTCTATTTTCTTCCATGAGTCAGAGTTATGCCTGGAGTAAGATCAAAATAAGGTTTGCCAATAAATTAAGTAGATATCAAAGAATACTGGTCAAAAGTGGAAGGGAATTTTCCAAGATTATCTGTGACTGAGATATAAAATTAGAGGAAGAAAGTCCATCCCATCCCATATGCCCTCTTCCTTGAGAACTTTTGCCCCACATCACCAGGATGGAATCTGGGAGACATTTTTTGAACTATATGCTCCTTCTCTCTGGCCACAGGTTATTGAACCAGGGCTGGGCATGTGGTCCTAAATGAAACAGTTATAGTAAATGGACTGGTGGCATTCTTTCACCCATGAACCTGGAGTTAGATTTAGCAATGTGATTTGTTTCTTACTGGCTATTTTGAAATGAGAATATGCAAATTTGGGAGCTATGGGGCAGCCACATTTGGCTCTTTGCTTTTTAAGTCAGCCAAAGCTAGTCTGAGAGAGGAAATATAGCGGGCAGGTGGAGGCAGAAATGAAAAGCCATTTGATTTCAGAAAGAATAAAGCAATGAGAAAGAAGGAAGAGGAAGATAGGGAGAGTGGAGAGTGGAAGGGGGGACACAAAGAGAGAGAGAGAGAGAGATAGAGAGAGAGAGAGAGAGATTGCAGCATCTCTGACTTCTTTCCAGTTCCTGCTTCAGACTCTTGTTGGGAAGCTTGGCTGTACTCTCTAAACTTCAGTTCCAAGTCTTGCTCCTGTATTAATTTCATTCCTTTTTTGTTTGTCTGTTTGTTTGTTTGAGATACCAAAAGGAACCTTGATTAAGACACACTTGCTCTTTGGTACCTCTCCAATTGTAGAATAACAGAAATCAGAGAGCATTCTGTGGCAATATTTGAATATGCATGGTCAGGGGACAGCACAGGAGTTTACTCTATAACTGCTGAAGTCAGTGCTTGGAAATTCAGATTAACTTTGTAAAGAGAATGTGTTGGGAAGTTTCCTGATTCCCAGCAGAAATGTGGGGATGCCAATGGATTAATTGTCATTTCAGATTCATAGCCTCATAGAAGAGAAGTTGGGAGTGGCACTAGATGCAGCCATTTTTTTTGGTGGGGAAGGACTAGTTCAGAAGATCAGCCAAATGGGAGAAGTGTGAAGTTGAAATGATTCAGTGATCTTGTATCACAATTTAGACAAATGATGACTTCCAGGGTCTGAGCCAAGGGAGCAGAATGTTCTAACAGGTGGATGTGAAGTACTGCCTAAAACCTTACACATTTGTAAGCAGAAGTGAATCAACCATAATTACCTGAATTGCTATTTCCAGAGGGATGTTTTATGATATTTTGCAGGAAGTGTCTGTGTTGTCCAAAGGAAACAATAGTTTTCACCTCTGACCCTAAGTGGGAATGACTTTTTTCTGAAAGTTTTATATAAACTCTATCTTCACCAATGTTCAAAGAACACTGTTCACAACAAATAGAATTCATCTAGTGAAGTTATCAATCTCAGAGAGCTTTTATGAGAATTGAATAAGAATTACATAAACACTCAATAATTTTAGCCTTTACAATCACTATGGTTTTTTTGTTGTTGTTCAAGTACATTTGTTTCCATTTTCACCCCACCATGCCTACCCCCCACCCCAACCATGACCACCTTCCACCCTTGAACCCACTCACATTGGCTTTGTCAATGTGGCTTTCATACATGTTCCTTGATGGCCTCCACAATTATCCCTCTCCCCGCTTTTCTCTGATTACTGTCAGATTGTTCTTTATCTCGATATCTCTGGTTGTATTTTTTTTTTTGCTTGTTTGTTTTGTCGATTAGGTTCCAGTTAAAGGTGAGAACATATGGTATTTCTCTTTCACTGCTTGGCTTGTTTAACTTAGCATAATACTCTCCATATCCACCCATTCCGTTGCAAAAGGGAGGAGTTCCTTTTTTCTTTCTGCTGCATAGTATTCCATTGTGTAAATGTACCATAGTTTTTTGATCCACTCATTTACGGATGGGCACTTTGATTGTTTCCAGCACTTGACTACTGTGAATTGTGCTGCTATGAACATTGGCGTGCATAGGTTCTTTTGGATTGGTGTTTTAGTATCCTTAGGGTATAATCCCAACACTGGTATTTCTGGGTCAAAAGGCAGTTCCATTTTTAGTTTTCTGAGGAAATTTCATACTGTTTTCCATAGCGGTTGCACCAGTCTGCCTTCCCACCAACAGTGCACTAGGGTTCTCTTTTCTCCACAACCTCTTCAATAGTTGTTTGTTTGCGATGGCCATTCTGACTAGTGTGAACTGAAATTTTATTGTGGTTTTAATTTGCGCTTCTTTGATGGCTAGTGATATTGAGCATCTTTTCCTATGTTTCTGGACCCTCTATATGTCTTCCTTGGAGAAGTGTTTGTTCAAGTCCTTTGCTCATTTTTTTAATTGGGTACAACTACTGCTGTTTTTTAAAATATATTTTAAATTTAATTATTGTTAAAGTACAGTTTTCTGTCCCCCACTCCCATTCCAGCCCACCCGCCGTGCTCCCCACCTCCCTCCTATTTCCACCCCCTTAGTTGTTCTCCATGTGTCCTTTATACTAGTTTCTGTGAATCCTTCTTCCTCTTTTCCCCTGAAATTCTCTCCCATCTCCCCTCTGATCCCTGTCAGCCTGTTCTGAATTTCAGTGTCTTTGGTCATATTTTGCTTGCTTGTTTGTTTTGTTGTTTAGCTTCCTGTTAAAGGTGAGATCATATGGTATTTGTCTTTCACTGCCTGGCTTATTTCACTCAGCCTAGTGCTTTCCAGTTCCATCCATGATGTTGCAAAGGGTAGGAGCTCCTTTCTTTCTGCTGCATAGAATTCCATTGTGTAAATGTACCATAGTTTTTTTATCCATTCATTTACTGGTGGGTACCTAGGTTGCTTCCAACTCTTGGCTATTGTAAATTGTGCTGCTATGAACATTGGGGTGCATAGGTTCTTTTTTTAAAATATAATTTTTATTTAATTCTTGTTCATGTACAGGTTTCTGTCTTATATTCCCAACCCTGCCTGCCCCCCACCCCATCTTCCCCGCCTCCCTCCCCTTTCCACCCCCCACCCTTAGTTATTGTCCATGTGTCTTTTATACTTGTTCATGTGAGTCCATTCCCTTTTTGCCTAGGTTCTTTTGGATTGGTGTTTTAGGGTTCTTAGTATATAATCCCAGCAGTGGAATTGCTAGGTCAAAAAGCAGGTCCGTTTTTAGTTTTCTTAGAAAATTCCATAGTGTTTTCCATAGTGGTTGCACCACTCTGCAATCCCACCAACAGTGAACTAGGGTCCCCCTTTCCCCACACCCTCTCCAACATTTGTTGTTTGTTGCTTTGTTTATGATGGCCATTTTGACCAGTGTAAAATGGTATCTCATTGTGGTTTTAGTTTGCATCTCTCTGATAGCTAGCGATATTGAGCATCTTTTCACAGGTCTCTGGATCCTCTGTATGTCCTCCTTGGAGAAGTGTCTGTTCAAGTCCTTTGCCCATTTTTTAATTGGGTTTTTTGTCTTCATAGAGTGGAGTCGAGTAAGTTCTTCGTGTATTTTGGAGATTAAACCTTTGTCTGAGGTATCATTGGCAAATATGTTTTCCCATACAGTTGGTTCTCTTTCTATCTTAATACTGTTTTCTTTAGCTGTGCAGAAGCTTTTAATTTTGATGAGGTCCCATTTGTTTGTTCTTTTCTTTATGTCCCTTGCTCTAGGGGACATATCGGTAAAAATGTTGCTGCATGAAATATCTGAGATTTTCCTGCCAATATTCTTCTCTAGGACTTTAATGATTTCTCAGCTTATATTTAAGTCTTTTATTCACCTTGAATTTATTTTGATGTATGGTGTAAATCAGTGCTCAAGTTTCATTTTTTTGCATGTAGCTGTCCAGTTCTCCCAGCACCATTTGTTGAGGAAGCTATTTTTACTCCATTTTATGTCACTGCTCCCTTTGTTGAATATTAATTGATTGTAGAAAGTTGGGTTTAATTCTGAGCTCTGTGTTCTCTTCCATTGGTCTATGTGCCTGTTTTTATGCCACTACCATGCTGTTTTGATTACAGTGGCCTTGTAATACAGTTTGATATCAGGTATTGTGATCCCTCCTACTTTGTTCTTCTTTCTCAAAATTGCGGCTGCTATTTGGGGTCGTAAAACCACTACTCTTAATGTTGTTATATGTGCCTGGGGCATAGCTGTTAGTAGATGCCTACTGTTTCCTTTTTACAGCAAAAAGAAACTCCTGGTTTTTTTTTTTCTTATCTTGCTTAATCCAGTCCTGTGCAGCTGACCACACAGTGATGCTGCCTTTTCTTTTTGACTACTAGGAATGATATTTTTGTGGTGCGCCCCAAGAAAGTCCACTTTTTTTGGTGTGCTTCCTCTAGAGGATGCCTGGAAATGACTCCTGATGTCAAATCACAGAATATTAGTTGAAGAGCATCTTTAAAGTTTAGTTCCATCCCTTAAAGTCCTCAGACTGTATGATTAGGTCATCTTCTTATCTGTTATTGATCATTTCTTAGAATAGAGAACCTCCTCCCTCCCAGGCTGGCCATTCCAATGTTGGATGGCTTTGATAATTTCCACTGATTTGAAATGTGCTTCACTGGAGTTTGAATTTTCATTGGGATCACACAGAGTAAATATTTATATAATCTCTTCTTCACAGCAGAAGCCAGCACACTTGTGTTCTCCAAATCTTCTGCAGGTTACCCACTCTATTCTTCAACCAGTTCACATCTTACATGGTTTTAGACTTTAACATTGTGCTCACTTTTTTCTAAGCTTGTCCCAGTGTGACCAGTGCCACTTTTAACAGGTGTGTCCTTCATAATGGACCAGTGATGTCCTGAGTAGCTCAGATAGTGCAGGACAATGTGTCTGTGTCTCTGCCTTAATCTGGACATTGAGCTATTTCTATTGAAATAACTTAATCTAAGTTTGTTTAGCTCTCTTCCCCCCTGAAGACATGTAATATGCTGGCTCAGTGAAAACCCTGAAGTACTTTTCACACAAAATATCTTTGCAGTTTCTCTCAGTCCAGTACACAGACTTTTATAAATGGATTCCTTTGTGTGTCATCCAAGAGACTGCTACAAGTTTTATACTGATAGATCTAATGACTCTTTGCTTATAGAATGATACTATAAGCTCTTGAATGACACTGAATTTCTTTCATGACTTGAATTTTGGCATCATGACTTAAAGCTCCCTCTCATTCTATATTTTAGCCATTCTTAACTATAAGCAGGTCATCAAACATATACTGTGTCATAGCACAATGCCATTTCTTCTGCTTAGAATGTCTTTTACTTCCCTGTGTGTCCAGTAAACATGTACTCATCCTTACAAACTCAGATCAAATGTCAACTCTCCCATAAAGTTTTCCAGGATTTTATCCTCTAGGATCACAGTCAGATTCCTGTGTTGAGAAAAACTATTTGCCGACATTTACATATTTTGAGAAATATTGATATTAACTATTGCTATTGCATACTTTCCTACATGCCAAAGAATTCATGGCTTGACATGTATTACTGCTTTCTGATCTCACAGTGAACCATTTTTCTGTCATGGGTGCTCCACCATGTTCCTGTGCCCTCAAGGCTTCTCACTGAAGTCATCTATGACTCTGCTTGAAGGCTTTCTCTGATCTCAGGAGAGGCTCTGCCACTATTGTTCAGGGCTGGTCTGAAATGCCAGAGAGTTCACAGCCTGGAGCAGTTCAGTCAGTAAGGAAGAGCAGTTGGTGGGGCTCTGCCAAATGCTTTGCCTTTCAGGTGGGACAGCTCTGGCAAATGCTCTACCCTACCTCCCAGGGGTCCCCAGAGGGACTGAGTACCAAGTGCCCATGGTGGTGCCCTGCTTACTAGTGCTCCTCACATTTGGCTCTTCCCATCCCTGCATCACTGCCCCACTGGTGGCTGCTGTCACCACCCAAATTAGCTACTGGCTTCAAATCCTACTTTCAGGATCTACTGCGGGTGAAACCCAAAGGAAAGTGATTTATTTCACTTGGCAGATAAGGAAACTGAGGCTTAACAGGTTAAATAATGCATTCAAGTTGCCTTTTCGGTAAATTGCAGAGTCAGAGCTAAAGCTCAGCTGTGTTGAGAGATACTTCATTGTCTCTCCTGAGACCCAGAAGGAGAAGGGATTTGGGCAAATGGAATCTCAGACATGTTCCTGAGGGATGGCATTCAAAGGCTTGGATCCTGACAAGACCACCGATTTCTGTCTTTATCCACCACTTGAAAACCAGCCAGTGCACAAGCCTCTGAAGGGTAATCAAGTGACACTGAATAATTGAATTCTGAACAAGCCAGGCTAATGCAAATAACTGACAAATTGATCTAATTGCATTCACATACAATAAAGCTGAGCTCTAAAATGTCAGCTAGAAAATGGGAAAGGACCCATGGGAGCTTCTGGGGAGAGGCTGAGTTTACTACATATTCATCACATTTTATCATCTAATTAGTCCACACAATGCCAAACTGATGGACAGAGACCTAGACCAGTGTATTGATTGATTATTTGCTTGGCATCTATCATATCACCTTAAGGTCTCTGACATGGGTAAGGAGATTACTCAGTGGTTCAGCAAAAATGGCTGTGCATTTGGAGTTGTTTTTCTATAAGGGATTTGAGGCTCCAAGGAATTTCAACCAGGCACCAAGGCTGCCTCAGAGGTTTACTATTGACTATTTGCTACAAAGGCAGCCACTGGAAACCAACTTTCCCTTGCATCCCTCCTTCTGCAGAATGAATATTTGTAAATCTTACAGTATAGAAAGTACTTTTTAGGCTGTAAAATATTTAATTCAGGTAATTAACTGGTATCAGCCATGTATGGAGATACCTGGGTAGAGAAAGTGTTCCAGAGAAGATAATGGGAAGCCAACTGATTTCTGCAATTTTATTCTATTGGAAATAAATATATACATTACATTTGAATAATTTTTGTGGTGGGTGGGCTCAGGTGAAATGAGGGATCTGTTTTGCTCCCTACAAAGATGCTGAAATTGAGATCCTTAGGATTTGAGATGTGGAATGTAAAGTCACATCGGTATGTTTTATTTATTTATTTATTTACTTATTTATTTATTTAATTGATTTATTTAAAATACTTTTGATATTTACTGTTGTTCAAGTACAGTTTTCTGCCTTCCCCCCACACCTCTCTACCACCCCAGCTTTTCCCACCTCCCTCCTCTGTTTCAACCCCCTTTTGTTATTACCCATGTGTCCTTTATAGTTGTTCCTGTAAACCCTTCACCCTTCTCCCCCATTCTCCCCTCCCCTCTCTCTTCTAGGTTACCATCACTTTGCTCCCAATTTCAGCATAGTTGTTTATATTTTGCTTGCTTGTTTGTTTTGTTGATTAGATTTCAGTTAAAGGTAAGATCATATCACATTTGTCCCTCTTTGCCTGGCTTATTTTACTTAGCATAATGCTCTACAGTTCCATCCATACTGTTGCAAAGGGTAGAAGCTCCTTCTTGCTTTCTGCTGTGTAAAATACCATTGTGTAACTACACCACAGTTTTTTAATCCATTCATTTACCAATGGGCACTTAGGTTGCTTCCAGCACTTGGCTATTATAAATTGCTATCAACATTAACAGCACAATGAGGTGCATAGGTCCTTTTAGATTGGTACCTTAGGATACTTAGAATATAATCCTAGCAATGGAATTGCTGGGTCAAAAGCAGTTCAATTTTTAGTTTTCTGAGGAAATTCCACACTGTTTTCCAAAGTGGCTGGACCAGTCTGCATTCCCACCAACCGTGCACTTGGGTTCCCTTTTCTCCACACCCTCTCCAACACTTGTTTTTTGCTTTGTTTATGATGGTCATTCTGACTGGTGTAAAGTGGTATCTCATTGTGGTTTTAGTTTGCATCTCTTTGATAGCTAGTGATACTGAGCATCTTTTCATGTGTCTCTGGATCTTTTGTATGTCCTCCTTGGAGAAGTGTCTGTTCAAGTCCTTTGCCCATTTTTCAATTGGGTTGTTCATCTTCTTAGAGTGGTGTTGTGTGAGTTCTTTACATATTTTGGAGATCAAACCCTTGTCTGAGGTATCATTGGCAAATGTTTTCCCATATGGTTGGTTCTCTTTTCATTTTAATGCTGTTTTCTTTAGCCATGCAGAGGCTTTTTTTGAGATCCCATTTGTTTGTTCTTTCTTTTGTGTCCCTTGCTCTAGGGGACATATCTGTGAAAATATTGCTACAAGAAATATCTGAGATTTTCCTGCCCATGTTCTCCAGAAGGACTTTTATGGTGTCATAACTTATATTTAAGTCTTTTATCCACTTTGAATTGTTTTTATGTATAGTAAAAGTTGGTGATCAAGTTTCATTTTTTTGCATGTAGCTGTCCAACTTTCCCAAACCCTTTGTTGAAGAGGCTATTTCTTACTCCAGTTTATCCTTCTGCCCCCTTTGTCAAATATTAATGGACCATAGAGACTTGAATTTATTTCTGAGGTCTCTATTCTATTCCATTGATCTATGTGTCTGTTCTTATGCCAGTACCAGGCTGTTTTAATTACAGTACCTTGTAATACAGTTTGACATCATGTATTGTGATTCTTCCTGCTTTGTTCTTCTTTTTAAAATTGCCACAGCTATTCAGGGTCATATATGGTTCCATATAAATTTTTGAAGTGTTTGTTCTATATTTGTGAAATATGTCCTGGGTACTTTATTAGGAATTTCATCAAATTTATAAGTTGCTGTGTGTAGTATGGCCATTTTGATGTTGTTAATTCTTCCAATCCATGAGCATGGTACATGCTTCCATTTGTCTGTGTCTTCCTTGATTTCTTTCTTCAGTGTTGTATACTTTTTTGAGTACAGGTCTTTTACCTCCTTTGTTAGATTTATTCCTAGGTACTTAATCTTTCTTGATGCTATATCAAATAAATTTTTTTACTGATTTCTGTTTCTGATATTTCATTGTTGGTGGAGAAAAATGCCTTTGATTTCTGAATATTGACTTTGTATCCCGCTGTTTTGACAAATTCTTTTATTAGGTCAGGCAGCTTTTTGGCAGAGTCTATAGGACTTTCTATGTACACTATCATGTCATCTGCAAACTATGACAGTTTTGTTTCCTCTTTTCCAATTTGAATGTCTTTTATTTTATTTTCTTGTCTGATTGCTGTGGCTAGGACTTCCAATATTATGTTGAATAGAAGTGGTGAAAGTGAACAACCTTATCTTGTTTCTGATCTTAGTAAAAAAGATGTTAATTTTTGGCCGTCGAATATGATATGGTTGTAGGTGTCTCATATATGGCCTTTATTATGTTGAGGAGTGCTCCTTCTATTCCCACTTTGCTGAGTGTTTCTATCATAAATGGATGCGGTACCTTATCAAATGCTTTTTCCTCATCTATTGATAGGATCTCATAATTTTTGCGTTTGCTTTTGTTTATGTGATGTATTACATTTACTGACTTGCGAATATTGAACCATCCTTGCATTCCTGGGATGAATCCCACTTGATCATGGTGTATGATCTTGCTAATGTATTGTTGAGTGCAGTTTGCCAATATTTTGTTGAGGATTTTAGCGTCAATGTTCATCAGTGACATTGGCCTTAGATTTTCTTTCTTTGTTGTGTCTTTATCTGGTTTTAGTAATAGGATGATGTTGGCTTCATAAAAAGAGCTTGGAAGTCCTGTGTCATTTTGGATTGTTTGGAGTAGTCTGTGGAGGATAGTGTTGGTTCTCCCATAAATGCTTTGTAGAATTCTCCTGTGGAACTGTCTGGTCCAGGGCTTCTGTGTGTTGGGAGTTTTTCATCAGCTGTTATTCATCTGCTCAGGCTTTCTGCTTCTTTTTCATTCAGTTTTGCAAGACTATATTTTTCTAGAAATTTGTCCATTTCAGCTAGGTTTTAAAATGTCTTGGCATACAGTTCTTCAGAGTAATTTCTTCCAAATCCTTCTATTTCTGTGGTATCAGTTGTAATCTCTCTTCTTTCATTTTTGATTATGTTTATTTGGGTCCTCTCTTTTTTTTTTCATGAGTCTGATTAAAGGGTGGTAGATTTTGTTTATCTTTTGAAAGAACCAGCTACTGGATTCATTGATCCTTAGAACTGTGCTTTTAGGACTTCCGCCAAGATGGAGGCATAGGTGAAAACACTGTGCCTTCTCCCACAACCAAGTTTTAATACAACAAAAGTTTTGGAGAACTAAGACACACCCAGAGACCAGAAAACGGAATTATACGGAAGTCCGACAGCTACGAATTGTTCAAGGAGGACAGTAAGAGAGGTGGAGCCAGCAGTGGAGCTGGGTCGGGCAGGACAGACCTAGGAGCGCAGGCAGCCCGGAACTAGTTGCGGTGCGGGGCAGACTGACCAAGGTCGCACATTCGTGCGCAGTGAGACGGACCATGCAGGCCCCAGGGGGCGAACCCAGTGGTGGAGGGCTGACAGCGGTGGCACACTCGTGTGCAGTGGAGCGAGGCGCGTGGGCCTGGTGATGGTGGTGGCTGCGGTGCCCGTGGGGGTTGCAGCAGCAGGTGGTGGAGGGAAGCCATTGTCCCTCTTTGACCCTGCCCCCACATACAAGGTCACAAGCCAGCAACTGAGTTGCCCTGCTCTGGTGAACACCTAGGGCTCCAATCCTGCTACTTAACAGGCACGAACAGCCCAAAAGATGGCGCAAGAAGAACTCAGAGTCACAGAGCCAATAACTCTAAGCAACCGAGAAATTGCCAGCCTCTCAGAAGCACAGTTCAAGACACTGTTTATCAGGATACTCATGGAACTGGTTGATTATAGTCACAAATTAGAGGAACATATGAAGGCTAAACTAATTGAAATGAAGGGAGATGCACAGGAAACCAATAGCGATGAAAAGGAAACTGGGACTCAAATCAATGGAATGGACTAGAAGGAGGAACGAAACATCCAACCAGAAAGGAATGAAGAAATGAGAATTCAAAAAAATGAGGAGAGGCTTAGGAACCTCCAGGACATCTTTAAACGTTCCAACATCCGGATTATAGGGGTACCAGAAGGGGGAAAGAAACAGCCATGAGTGGAAAACTTATTTGAACAAATAAGAAAGGAGAACTTCCCCAGTCTGGCAAAGGAAATAGACTTCCAGGAAATCCAGGAAGCTCAGAGAGTGCCAAAGAAGTTGGACCCAAGAAGGAACACACCAAGGCACATCATAATTACATGAGCCAAGACTAAAATGAAGGAGAGAATCCTAGAAGCAGCAAGGGATAAGGGGACAGTCACCTACAAAGGAGTACCCATCAGACTGTCAGTGGATTTCTCAAAAGACACCTTATAGGCAAGAAGGGGCTGGAAAGAAGTATTCCAAGTCATGAAATCCAAAGACCTACAGCCAAGATTGCTTTATCCAGCAAAGCTTTCATTTAGAATGGAAGGACAGATAAAGTGCTTCTCAGATAAGGTCAAGTTCAAGGAGTTCATCATCACCAAGCCCTTATTATATGAAATGCTAAAGGGACTTATATAGAAAAAAGGAGATGAAAGATATTAACAGTGAAAGGACAGAAAACTCATGGTTATTAACAACCACACCTAAAACAAAATCAAACCAAGAGGACAGCTAGATCAGGAGTGGAACCATAGAAATGAAGAACACATGGAGGGTTAGAAACAGGGGGGTGGGAGGAGGAGAAGGGGGGAGAAGGCACAGAAAATAGCATAGACAGTAGGTAGAAAATAGATAGGGGGGAGGGCAAGAATAGTGGGGGAAATATAGAATCTAAAGAACTTGAGACAGGTGGTTATAAACTAAGGGGGGGAGAATGGTGGGGGAGGGAGTGTGTGGGTGGAGGGGATGAAGGGGGGAAATAGAACAACTGTAATGGTATAATCAATAAAATATATTTTAAAAAAAGAATTGTGCTTTTAGTCTGTGTGTCATTTAATTGCGCTCTGACCTTGGTTATTGCCTTCCTTCTACGCGCTCTGTTCTGTCTTTGTTGTGGTTCTTCAAGTTCTTGTAGGTGTAGTGTTAGGTTGCTTATTTGAAATATTTCTGTCTTTTTAAAGTAGGCTTGTATCATTATAAACTTCCCTCTCAGGACTGCCTTTACTGTGTCCCATAAGTTTTGGTTTGTTCTGAGTTCATTTTCATTTGTTTCCAGAAACTCTTTGATTACTTCTTTGATCTCATTCTTGACCCCATTCATTATTTAATAGCATGCTATTCAATCTCTATGAGTTTGTGTGTTTTTGATTTTTGAGGTTGGTGTTTTAGAGTCACTTGGAATACTCCCTTTGGGTGATACTATACTAGGTCAGCAAATGAGTGCACAATTAGGTTCATTCCATTAAATTCACTCTTAAAAGTCTGGGATTGCATATTTATTTATTTATTTGTTTATGTTTCATAATTATGTAAAATATTAGCATGTGTTCCAAGGAATTTCTATTTAAGGAAATAAAGGCTTTTCACCTGGTGATTCCTTCAATGTTCCTGCCTTTACTAATTTAACCATATTAAGTTTTAAGGTTTATTCTATATTTAACACAAAATGCGTTAAATTAATATTTTATCATGTAATAGCATGTAATAATAGTAATAATAGTACATGCATGATAGTATAATTTATCCATTATAACAATATTGATGGTAACATTAATATATTTCATTAATTAAACACAACTCAACAGAACATATAGTAATAACATAACTGTACATGTTAATAGCACAATTTAATATATTATAATATACATGTATCTAATACATATAGTAATGATAGTGTATGTGTTAATTAAGTAGATTTTGTGTGTGTGTGTGTGTGTGTGTGTGTGTGTTTATATCTCCCTTTTCTTAGATGAATGGTAGTGTGGTATATATACAATTCTCCGGGCTTTTATTGTTAAGCGTTTTTTTCTTAACAATATATCCCAAAGGCCGAATCGTGCAGAATCTTGAAGAGAAAGTTTTTAACTCGAAAGTGAAATTATTGTTCAAATTTGAAAATGATAGAGAGACAATTTCAAGATATGCAAAGCCTTGGTTGAATTGTATTTAAAAAAAAAACACAGTAAGCTGACTCAAACAAGAATTTACCTGTCTAATGTCTAGATGAATTAAAGGAAGTAAATCCTAAAGGAAAAGGAAATTTGGGGCTTAAATAGACTGATAGAAAGTGATGAACGCAATTGAACATTGAGTTAAGATATATAATTGTTGTCAACTAACAGCACACAGATGTGAATAAACCTTGAGAGATTCTTAGGATAGAAAAGTCTTATTTTGAAAATGAGAAGTGGAGTTTAAAAATTCAAATAATAATTAAGTGTGAGAATAATGAAAACAAAGTATGCCATTTTCTCATGTATAGGTATCATGTATTCTCAATTTTAAAAACTGAAGAAATAGATATTCTATTTTTAAAGTGGAACCATAATTATGCTTTCTAATTGACTAAAGAAGGGTGGGCCCTGGAGAATTTTATGTGGGAGACTTGGAGTGAAGCAGCACCATTTTTAAGCTCACAGAGCTGTTGATCACCTGACACACATTCTGGCTCCTGCTGGGTCTTCCTTCAGCTCTCCCACTCCTTGGGTGTGTGCCTGTTTTAACCCATGACAAAGTGTCTCCTTCACTTTCTGTGTTCACACTGCTGAGGTTCTAGAGAACAAGAACAGACTGTGGTTGTTGTCTGTCCTCATGGAATCAGCTCAGTGCTCTTTGTGGACTTCAAGCTCTGGCATCAGTTATGAAGAGAATAGCCTTCCAGGAACTGCTCAACTATCTCAGTTGTGTATGAGTTCCTATAAAAAAATTGTGTGTGTGTGTGTGTATTATAACAATTCCAACACTAATACATGTATATACTATATAGTTATGGATATAAATATATTAGGGAAATGGTCCTGACTTGATAATTAATTCAAAGCTCGGCTCTGCCATTCATCTTGTGTTATAATAAACAAATCCTATTACTCTGTGAATTTCAGTGACCTTATTTATAATATGATGAATTGGTACCAGTAATCTTTAAATTAGTGGGTTTTTTCGAACTATGGTTTTAGATCTACTACAGATTATGCAATCAATATAGTGCATAGTGACCAAAATCATAACAAAATAAAAAGAAATGGAATAGACTAGAAAATGTCAATATGCACTCCTTGTGGTAAGGGCGACATTTTATTTCAGGTAGCTGCTAGATATGAATGTGTATATGTTGTGATGTAAAATGTATTTTTTACTGGCAGCCAGGTTAGAAAAGCTTGAAAACAATTTCCTTTTATAGTGATCAAAGAGATTATTTCTTAAATCTAGACTAGTTGTTTACTCATCTGGACAGATCCAGGCAGACAAGGATGGAAAGCCATCAATCACACTCGCACTACTGTGTCTGGCTCTTCCATTCTCTCTGTTTTTGTTTCCCTCTGCTTTCTAATACTTGGGTGCATGCCTGAAACACACAGTATTTTAAGTTTGAATTACTTAGCAACATTAAAACTTTCAGCAATGAATAAAATCCATGTTTCTGCCTTCTCAGCAATATTCAGAATGTGTGTAATGTTAGGCTGGTTTTCTTGTCTCACAACAATCAGTGGCAAAGGAAAAGGGATTGCTCCCTGTACATGGGTATGTGTTTTAAAATGTAGGTTCTATTTATTATTATTCAGGTGTGGTGAGGCCAAGAGATCAGGGACAATTGTTATTGAAAAGATTATTGATCAGAGTTTTCAAGAGGAAGGTGTGGTGTGTTTGTGTGGGGAATGGTGGTTGTGCTAGGGGAAGCACCAGGTTGGTCAGGAGGCAGCAGAAGTAGGGGAAGAGTCTGGGAAGAACATTTGTTATAGCATCTGCTAGCAAAGGTGAGGTGGGTAGGCAAGTTTAGGATTGACTCGCATGAATAATTTTTGTGGGCTTGGGAGCATACTGCTGTCCCCAGTTGTTCAGTAGGTGGCTCTGTGGTGGCCCAGAGTATGAGAGTCCTGATAAAAGAGATGGTTTGGGTGTGAGCTCTAGATTACTTGTTTTACATATGAAAAGTGTGTTGGCAGAAAAGTCCTTTACTATCTCCAGGAATTGGCTAGCCCTGGGAGGGGCAGCCTCTTCAGAGTCACCAAGGTCCCAACATGTTAAAGCATCAGAAACACAGAAAAAAGTGCAAAAGCATGATTAATGCAGCCTATAGGATATGTTTGCTCTAGTTTCCAGCCAGCACAGTTCACTGGTTTTTTAAAAGTAGTGGAGTAGGGACTTCTAGCTTGGATCAATTTTCTGCTGGTCCAGTTGGGAAGAATATTTTTTGGCCATGAACATGGCTATCTGTTTTTTACTTACCCACTGCAAATGGCAGAGGACACAGAGGTACAGAGTAGTCATCCTGCGTGGGAAGCAACACTGCAGGATGTGAGGCCAGTACCAGCTGTGGTGCTCACCCTTCATGGCTGGTGCATTGGGGCTGATGGAGGAGACACAATGTCTCTATAACTTCTGACTGCAAGTTACCCAGGTCCAATGAGGCAGAATTTTTCTGGCTGCATTAAGAGTAGGGCTCAACTCCCTTTGGGCAACAATGATCCTTAGTCAATGCCATGCAAAGCATTACAGCGACTTTTGTTTTTAAGTTTCTAGATTGGGACCAGCACTTATCATCTTTGTCCAATATTTGGGTGTTTGAGGACTGGGGAAAAAGTCAGCATTTTAGGATCTTCTTGCCCTTTGCAGTGATTGTCTTAGAGCCTGAAGAACATAATGAAAATGCCCCTTTCCTCTGTGGTTCTTATTCAGTCTGATGCCAGGTCAGTGATGCACCCAGGGTCTGATATGAGGAGGACCTGGGTTCTCCAACAGGTACCCCAGCAGGTACCACTTCACTTTGTGTGATACTGCAATGTATTTAACTTCCTTTAGTCTGTTTTTCATCCATAACATTGGGCGATTGTAAGAGCTAAGTCAACTATGTAAAGCACTTAGAACCATCCCTGGCACAAAATTGGTGCTCAGAAATATTTTTTAATTTTACTATTACTTATCAAATACATTCAGCCAAACATGGTGCTGATGCTACAGAGATGATATGGCAGGGTCACTGTGCTGAGAAAAATGCAGTCTAGTATTGTAAGTGCTATAACATAGAAAAGTACAGAGTTTGCATGAAGGAGTAAATCAAGTAAATCAGGGGAAGCATTAAAGAACAGGGTCAGGGCCAGGGGAGGATGAATGAGGTCTGCAGGGAACGACATTTCAGGAGGTGCTTGGCTGATCCTGAGAGTGAGTGCCTGTAAATTTTGCTTTCTGGAACCTCTCTGGTCTCACCTTGGTCCTGGCCTATTCACGGAGAGGTGCTATTAAAGTAAATATTGCAGTGTAAGTAGGAGATGGCCAGCTGAATATTCTAAGCAGTGAGGAAGGTGTCTATAAAAGTGTAAAGTGAGAAAATAAAATAAAGTATGCACACATTTGACATGAATGAAACATACTATGTATGGCCACCAGGGAAAGTGAGAGGTAAGACTACAAAGGTGGGTAGGGGTGGCACGTAAGGACTCTGCAATATATGAATACAATATATTATTATCTCAATTTTATAATGAAGAACAGTTCTATACACATAAAGGAGCTTGACATTTATCTTTGGCAATGGGCAACCTTGGTAAATAACTTAGTAATATACTTAACAAGAAACATGCAGTACATAAAAAACATAAACATGTATAAAATTTTTCAGAGAGGCAGGGAAGAGGTCTTGAGTAAATGGGGAATTGTAGGTTGTCTTTGTATTCCTGATATCACTGAGACTCAGTGTAAACTCTCTAAACCATATGGCCATTAAATTGTTTTTACTTTTGATTCAATATCATCTAAAGGCTTTCCTCTAGGTGTGCCCCAGTCAAATCTGGGTGATGTCAATCAGTAAAAGGTCAAAGCTTCCGTTTCACGCTGCAATTTCTGAACTTTCACACAACTGCAGTGACTGACGGAGTTCCAGTGTAGTGAAGGAGCAAGAGCAAAAACGGTGATGTCTTTGACCCTTCCTTCATTTGTCATATGACACATATGCCCTGGATTTTTAGATGTGATAACATGTTGGGGAGAGAATCCATTCCTGAGTGAAATTGGTCATGTCATCACTTTAGCACTTAGAAACTTTAGAAACAATTTGCCTGAAGAAGGAAATAGAAATGGAATATTTATTGCTTCTCATATTATAGAAAAGTTTTTATCTGCCACCTACAAAGACTCAAGAATTCTTAAAAAAATCCAAATAGGACCCATACTTTATAATCACAGTTTGTAGTAAAGGCAACTGTGTTGGTCAACCAACTGTAGCAATATTTTGCATAACAAACTCTTCCATGATGTGAAAGCTTAGAATCCCCACATTTATCTTACACTTCTTCATCCAAGGCTTGTCTGCCATTGGCTCTGCTAGGTACAACTCCATACTTTCAGCACCAAGATAAAGGTTGGATTAAGGACTTGCCACATGTCCCCATTCTTTTTGTATCAGCAACTTCCCAGGGGATGTTCTTTGTAGGGCAGGTCACATGAGTAAAGAAGTCTAGTGGAACACATGGTGTCTTTTCAGGCCTCATCTTGGAACTGGCACACACATTTTGTGAGGTAAACCAATCAATGGGCAAATCTCAAGGACAGTCTGGCTCACAGGAGAGCCGGACAATGAACCAAGCTGTTACATTCATGTAACAGGACTTGGGTTTGCCCACAATCCAGATGATGAGAGATCCTCAGCTGTTTTTCTTCAGCAAATCACTTCTAAGAATGGTATCCATCCACCCTGCAGGCTTCCTTTGAAATGGGGTACAGAGTGCTCTGTAAAAGCTGAAACACCTGAAGTTTACTCATTGTAATGCTACAGTGGTGATGATTAAATTAAACTTTTCTGAGTCCTCAACCACAGCCACCTACTTCAACATCAATTTTCTGCAGGGTGGCTCAAAGAGAGCCTACTGCTGACCCTTCTGGTACTGTTCATGCTGAGTTAGAAATTCTAGGAGGGCAGAAAGAAGGTGATGGGACTGGGGTACATACTCTAAAAATATACACTGGGTCCTTCCAGCATTTAATATTCACCCAAGTCTGATTTTTAACCTGACTTAGGTGAATATTGCACCCCATTGCAATGGTGAAAACCTGGAACTTTATAGTTTTTCCCGGCCCATTTGGTAATCCAGAATGAGTTAATATAGCCCAAATATCCTGTATTGGTTCAGATCCTACAAGCAGTGCCCAGCCTCATTGTACAGCACAGATGAGTGTACTGTAATGTCCAGTCCATGTCACCAGCATAGTGAGTAGAGGTGAAGTACCTGCATATATCTAAGATAAATCTGGGGTTGGAAATCAGGATGCCTGGCTTCCAGAGCCAGCAGCACCACTTTTCGTTCTGTTTCCTCATCTGTAAAACAGAGGTAATAATAACTGCCCTACTTTCTCACGTAGCGACTGTGAAAATAAAATGAGAAAAAGCAAGTTTCAGAATAAGAAACACTATTCAAATGCAAGACAATTTTAGATTCTTTTATTCCTCTCTAAATTAATAATAGCCCCTCACATGTGTACAGTGCTTTTCATTTTTCCAAGCACTTCCATTGCATTATCTCATTGTTTGCACCACAGTCCTCAGTTTTTCAGGGGTGGAAAATGGAGAATGGGAGCTTTCTCAAGGGGCTTTCCAAGGGCCATCCAGTAAGTGATAGGGCTGGAAGAGCAGCCAGTCTTCCCTGTGCTAGTCCTGACCTTTATCCATTGTAACCTACTGCTTCAGCTTCTCAGTCAAAGCACCTTGAAGCACATGTAGAAAAGTGTTTGTGAGGCCAATGCTGTCAGTGGTCTGAGGGCAGTCAAGGTGTGAAACAATGTCCACCTGAAAGTGTGAGCTCAGAGCTATGAAAGTAACTTCAGAAAGTAATTTCCTGTACAATCCTGGAAACACTAATGGGCCCTGTATTCCAAGTCCCAAGTCACTGGCAGGATCAAGCCCCATATTGTCACTCCTGCTTCTTAAGGTGGTGGATAGATGGCCACCAGATTGGATACCCAACAGGGATTTTCTGAATGTTCCTGAAACAATGGGGCAAAATCCTCCATGACATAGAACTATATACTTACTTAAATGGAAAGAAACTCAGAGATATTTCTTCATTCTAAACTACTCATTCTATAGATAGAAAATGGATAGTTCCAGAGGAGGAGCAAATTTATCACGGCTAGAGGATGGGTTTTGCATTCCCACAGATCTAGAGATACATTCTCAGCTCTACCATGGACAGATTGAGGAATAAGGACAGTAGAGGAGGGGTAAATGAGATAAGTGTGTTGAAAGTACTTAGCATATAGGAGGTATGGCAAATAGAGTAGAGTGAGTCAGATAGTGTGCTTGGTGGCAAATAACTGAACTAAATTTAGCTAGAGAGAAGGGGTATTTTCGATAGAATGACAGGTAGTTTCTCATGTTGTCTTCAAGAGGCCTTAGCCAAACTTGAAGACTACACCACCAGGAAGAAGTTTATCCATGTCAAGCAACAACACCTGCTCTTCAATGCATCCCTAGATATTCTCATCAGAATATACTGCATTTTGCCATGTATGTGCATACATGCTTTTGGCCCAAACTTTCAGGAAAAAAATCTTTTGTTTTAATCTTTTAATATTATATTTTGTTGATTATGCTATTACAGTTGTCTTGACCTTTCCTTTTTTGCCACCCTCCACCCAGCCCCACTCCCTCAGGCAATCCCCACAACTTTTTTTGTGGGGATAATAGGCATGTCTATGGGTCATGCCTATAAGTCATTTGGCTACTTCGTTTCCTATTATGTATTTTACATTCCCATGGCTATTCTATAACTAACTATTTGTATTTCCTCATTGAAATCTTAATTTAATTAAAAAAATTTATTGTTGTTCAAGTAGAGTTGTCTGCATTTACCCCACCACTAGACCCCCACTGCAGCCATCCCCACCTCCCTCTCCTGCTTCCACTCTGCTTGATTTTGTTCATGTGTCCTTTAAAATTTTTCCTGAAAACCCCTCCCCTTCCCCCTCATTATCCCCTCCCACCTCCCTTGTGGTTAGTATTAAATTGGTCTTAATTTCCATGTCTCTGGTTATATTTTGCTTCTTTGTTTGTTTTGTTGATTATGTTCCACTTAAAGGTAAGATCATATGGCAATTGTGTTTCACCAACTGACTTGTTTTAGTTACCATAATGCTCTCCACTTCCATCCCTGCTGTTGCAAAGGGTAGAAGCTCCTTCTTTCTTTCTCCTGCATAGAATTTCATTGTGTAAATATACAATGAAAATATACATTACCTTTTTTCTCATGGTAATGTTTTTTTTAATCCATTCATTTAATGATGGGCACTTAGGTTGCTTCCAGCACTTGGGTATTGTAAAATGTGATGCTATGAACATTGGGGTGCACAGGTTCTTTTGGATTGGTGTTTCAGGGTTCTTAGAATATAATCTCAGCAGTGAAATTGCTGGCTCAAAAGGCAGTTCCGTTTTTAGTTTTCTGAGGAAATTTCATGCTGTTTTCCACAGTGACTGCACCAGTCTGTGCCGCTGCCCGTGGCAGCAAGGTGTTCGCGAGGTGAGGCGATGGACTTAACTTAATTAAAATAATGGAGAGGTCCAAGTGCTCCTGGCTGGCAAATGGCGAGTTTATTCAAGGAACTGCTGGCTTATATGCAGAACTACAGTGGCCTGAGAACAATGCTGTTTTACAAAAGTTTGTACATTACCGAAGGCTATCAAGAGGGCAAGATGTTCTCACATCCTGAGAACATTAGCCCACAGATAACAGTGTCCTCAAGATTATCTCTTTCCTGGAACATGACGCACATGCCAAGACCTTGTTCTCTCCTTCAAGGCTGAGAAGGAGAAGGTCCGGAAGATGTCAAGATACCCACCGGCTCCAGGGACCAGAAACCAAGTCCCGCCACCGTTTTCACAGCGGGGGCTCTGTCCGTGGTCCCCTGCGGCCTGGTGGGCTCCCACAAGTCTGCATTCCCACCAACAGTGCACTGGGTTCCCTTTTCTCCAAAACCTCTCCAAAACTTGTTGTTTGTTAATTTGTTTATGATGGCCATTCTGACCACTGTAAAGTGGTATCTCATTGTGGTTTTCATTTGCATCTCTCTGATAGATAGCAATACTGAGCATCTTTCTCTATGTCTCTGAGCCTTCCGTGTGTCTTGCTTGGAGAAGTGTCTGTTCAAATACTTTGCCCATTTTCTTTAGGGTTATCAGTTGTGTTTATTTTTCAAGTACAGATTTTTTGTCTATTACTCCCATCCCAGCCAGCTCCCCCAGGATCCCCACCTCCCTCTCATTTCCACACCCCTTACTTGTTGTCCATGTGTCCTTTATACTAGTTCCTCTAGATCCCTCCCCTTTTTCTCCTGAAATCCCCCCCCCCATGCCCTCTGATCACGGTCCCGCTGTTCTCTATTACAGTGTATTTGTTTTTATTTTGCTTGCTTGTTTTGTTGTTTAGGTTCCTGTTAAAGGTGAGATCATATGGTATTTGTCTTTAAACACTGGCTTATTTCACTCAGCATAATGCTTTCCAGTCCCATCCATGCTGTTGCAAAGGGTAGGAGCTCCTTCTTTCTTTCTGCTGCATAGAATTCCATTGTGTATATGTACCATAGTTTTTATCTATTCATTTACTGACAGGCACCTAGGTTGCTCCCAACTATTGGCTATTGCAAATTACTATGAACATTGGGGTACATAGGTTCTTTGGAATAGGTGTTTTAGGATTCTTAGGATATAATAGTGGAATTGCTGGGTCAAAAGGCACGTTCATTTTTAGTTTTCTTAGAAAGTTCCATACTGTTTTCCATAGTGGTTGTACCGGTCTGTAGTACCACCAACAGTGAACTAGGGTCCCCCTTTCCCCACAACCTCTGCAGCTCTTGTTTGTTTCTTTGTTTATGATATCCATTCTGACTGGTGTTAAGTGGTATCTCATTGCAGTTTTAATTTGCATCTCTCTGATAGCTAGCGATATTGAGCATCTCTTCATGTGTCTCTGGATCCTCTGTATGTCCTCCTTGGAGAAATGTCTGTTCAAGTCCTCTGCCCATTTTTTAATCCGGTTGCTTGTCTTCTTTGAGTGGAGTCGAGTGAGTTCTTTGTATATTTTGGAGATTAAACCTTTGTCTGAGGTATTATTGGCAAATATGTTTTCCCAAACAGTTGCTTCTCTTTTAATCTTGATACTGTTTTCCTTAGCCATGCAGAAGCTTTTAATTTTGATGAGATCCCATTTGTTTATTCTTTCCTTTATGTCCCTTGCTCTAGGAGATGTATCAGTAAAAATCTTGCTGCGTGGAATATCTGAGATTTTCCTGCCAATGTTCTCCTCTAGGGCTTTAATGGTTCCATGGCTTATATTTAAGTCTTTTATCCACCTTGAATTTATTTTGGTGTATGGTGTAAGTTGGTGCTCAAGTTTCATTTTTTTGCATGTAGCTGTCCAGTTCTCCCAACACCATTTATTGAAGAGGCTATTTTTACCCCATTTTATGTTATTGCACCCTTTGTTGAATATTAATTGACTGTAGAGACTTGTGTTTATTTCTGGGCTTTCTGTTCTATTCCATTGGTCTATGTGCCTGTTTTTATGCCACTACCAGGCTGTTGTGATTACAGTGACCTTGTAATACAGTTTGATATCAGGTATTGTGGTCCCTCCTACTTTGTTCTTCTTTCTTAACATTGCAGCTGATATTTGGGGTCTTTTATGGTTCCATATAAATTTTTGAAGTGTTTGTTCTATATCTGTGAAATATGTCATTGGAACTATAATAGGTATTGCATTGAATCTGTAAATTGCCTTGGGTAGTATGGACATTTTGATGATGTTAATTCTTCCAATCTGTGAGCATGGTATATGTTTCCATTTGTTTGTGTCTTCCTTGATTTCATTCTTCAGTGTTGTGTAGTTTTCTGCATACAAGTCTTTAACCTCCTTGGTTAGGTTTATTCCCAGATATTTTATTTTTGTTTTTGCTATATTGAATGGGATTTATCCCCCTGATTTCTGCATCTCCTGTTTCATTGTTGGTATACAAAAATGCCTTTGATTTCTGGATATTGACTTTGTGTACTGCCGTTTTGCCAAATTCATTTATCAGTTCGAGCCATTTTTTGGTGGAGTCTATAGAATTTTCCTTGTACACTATCATGTCATCTGCAAATAGTGACAGTTTTGTTTCCTCCTTTCCAATTTGGATGCCTTTTGTTTCCTTTTCTTGTCTGATCGCTGTGGCTAAAACTTCAAATACTATATTGAATAGAAGTGGTGAAAGTGGACAACCTTGTCTTGTTCCCAATCTTAGTGGAAAACTTTTTAGTTTTTGTCCATTGAGTATGATGTTGGCTGTAGGTCTTTCATATATGGCCTTTATTATGTTGAGGAATGCTCCCTCTATTCCCACTTTGCTGAGTACCTTTATCATAAATGGGTCTTGTACCTTATCAAATGCTTTTTCTGCATCTATTGATATGATCATGTGGTTTTTGTGTTTGCTTTTGTTTATGTGATGTATTACATTTACTAATTTACAAATATTGAACCAACCTTGCATCCCTGGGATGAATCCCACTTCGTCGTGGTGTATGTTCTTTTACATGTATTGTTCTATGCGATTTGCCCATATTTTATTGAGGCTTTTAGTGTCTATGTTCATCAGCCATATTGGCCTGAAGTTTTCTTTCTTTGTTGTATCTCTATCTGGCTTTGGAATTAGGATGATGCTGGCTTCATAAAAAGACTTGGGGAGTTTTCCCTTCTTTTGGATTTCTTGGAATAGGCAGTCTGTGAAGAATAGGTGTTAGATCTTCCTCAAAAGCTTTGTAGAATTTTCCTGTGAAAGCATATGCTCCAGGGCTTTTTTGTGAAGGGAGTTTTTTGATTACTTCTTCAATTTCATCTGCTCTTATTTGCCTGTTCAGGTTTTCTGTTTCTTTTTCATTGAGTGTTGGAAGATTATATTTTTCAAGAAATTTGTCCATTTCACCTAGGTTTTCAAATTTCTTGGCATACAGTTATGCATAGTAATTTCTTAGAATCTATTCTATTTCTGTGGTATCAGTTGTAATCTCTCCTCTTTCATTTCTTATTGTGTTTATTTGGGTCCTCTCTCTTCTTTTCTTGATAAGCCTACTTAAAGGTTTGTCTATTTTGTATATCTTTTCAAAAAACCAACTCCTCGATTCATTGATCCTTAGAATTGTGCTTTTAGTCTCAGTGTCATTTAGTTCTGCTCTGATCTTGATTATTTCCTTCCTTCTACTTGCTCTGGGCTGTCTTTGTTGTTGTTCCTCAAGTTCTTGGAGGTGTCGGGTTAGGTTGTTTGTTTGAAATGTTTCTATCTTCTTTAGGTAAGCCTGTATTGCTATGAACTTCCCTCTCAGGACTGCCTTCACTGTGTCCCATAAGTTTTGGGTTGTTGTGAGTTCATTTTCATTAGTTTCCAGAAGCTTTTTTATTTCTTCCCTACTTTCACTCTCAACCCATTCATTATTCAAGAGCATAGCATTCATTCTCCATGCTTTTGGGTGTTTTTGGTTTTTTTCCTGTGGGGTTGGTTTCCAATTTCAGTCCCTCATGATCAGAGAAGATGCTTGGTATGATTTCTATTTTCCTGAAGTTCCTGAGACTCGTTTTGTGTCCTATTATGTGGTCTATCTTTGAAAATGTTCCATGTGCACTTGAAAAGAATGTGCATTTAGTTTCTTTGGGATGGAGGGCTCTCTCTATATCAATTAGGTCCATTTCATCTAGAGTGTAATTTAATGCTGCAATAACTTTGTTGATGTTTTGTTTGGAAGATCTGTCCATTTTTGACAGTGGGGTGTTAAAATCCTCTACTATAATTGTGCTGCTGTCAATATCTTTCTTGAAGTCCTCTAGGATTTTCTTTATATATTTGGGTGCTCCTATGTTGGGTGCATATTTATTTATAATGTTAATGTCGTCTTGGTGGATTCTTCCCTTGAGTATTATGAAGTGACCTTCTGGGTCTTTTTTTATAGACACTTTTTTGAAGTCTATTTTATCTGATATGAGGATTGCTACCCCGGCTTTTTTTCTTGACCATTTGTTTGGAAAATTTGCTTACATCCTTTCACTTTCAGTCTGTGATTTTCATTTGACCTGAGGTGGGTCTCTTGTAGGCAGCACATGTGTGGATCATGCTTTCTTATCCTTTCAGCTATTCTATGTCTTTTAATTGGTGCATTTAATCCATTTACATTTAAGGTCATTGTTGAAGGGCATTTACTCATTGCCATTTGTGTACCTGTGTTACTCTTCGTCTCTCTCTCTTCCTTCCTTTCCTTAAAGCAGCCCTTTTAGTAATTCTTGTAGAGCTGGTTTGGTGGAGGCATATTCTTCTAGGCTTCTTTTGTCTTGGAAGCTCTTTATTTGGCCTTCTATCTTGATTGAGAGCCTTGCTGGATAAAGTAGCCTTGGTTGTAGGCCTCTGTTTCTCATTACTTGGAATATTTCTTGCCATTCTTTTGCTTGGAAGTTTTCCATAGAGAAATAAGTAGCCATCCTTATTGGGACCCCCTTGTATGTTACTTCCTTTTTTTCTCTTGCTGCCTTTTGGATTCTCTCTTTGTCTTAGAGTTACGCCATTTTAATGATGATGTGTCTTGCAGTAGGCCTCTTTGGGTTCCACCTGCCTGGGACTCTCTGCGATTCCTGGATTTGTGTGACTTTCTCTCTCTTCAACTTAGGAAAATTTTCCATTTTTACTCTTTCAAGTATTTTTTCTATCCCTTGTTCTTCTCCTCCTCCTTCTGGTATTCCTGTTATTCGGATATTATTATGTTTCATATTTTCTTGCATTTCTCTTATACTCTCCTCATTTTTTATGATTCTCTTTTCCATTATCTGGTCCATCTGGGAGATTCTTTCCACCCTGTCTTCGAGCTTGCTTATGTGGTCTTCCACCTCATCAATTCTACTATTCAAACCTTCTGCTGTGTTCTTCAGTTCAAAAATTGTATTCTTCATTTCCTCTTGGCCTTTGCTGATGGTTTCTATTTCCTTTTTCATGTTGGTATAGTTTGCAGAGAGTTCATTGTAGCTCCCTCTAGTTTCTGGTAGCTCATTGTAAGCTCCTTGAATTTCCTGATAACCAGTGCTTTGAATTCCATATCTGATAGTTGATGTGCCTGTATTTCATCTAACATTCTTTCTGAGGTTTCCTCATTTTCTTTCATTTGGGGATTGTTTCTTTGTCTTTCCATTGTTTGTGATGCTCTTCTTGTTGGCCTCAGCTTCTTAAATTGATCTGTTCCGGTTCCCTGGGCTTATGGTGTGAACTTCTGTGGTAGGATACCTGTGAAATTCAGTGGTGCAATCTCCTGCAGGTATCTTGGTGTTCTCCACTTCCATCTACTCCTCTGGTTGGTTTCCAGCTGGTCAAACCTTTTCTTCTGTTCTCTCTAGCTGGAACAGCCTGAGGGGCTTTTAGTGTCGCCTTTCTCACGCCTCAGTGAGCTCAACTTGTCTCGCCAGTGCCCCCGTATGATCCAGACTCGCGCCTCTCTCCCTCGCCCTACTGAGAGCGGATTTTCTCCTAGGCTTTCCAGCCCTGGTGTGGCGTGCAGGCGCTCGCTCCTTGCCAGGCTTTCCTGTTCTCGTAGGCTTGGGTGCGGCCCTTTCCCTGTGCTGTGGCTGAACACACAGGGCAACTCACAATTCTCCCAAGCCAACAGCCATAGCCTGACTCCCTGTGTTTCCCTGTCTGTGCTGGCTGAGTAGGAATGGAGCTGGTGACTGGCTGTCTTCCAGGGGTCTAGCCAGCAGCCTGAGATTCCCCGAGACTGTTCCAGAGTCTTTGCAGGTCCTGCACCACAGGGATTGCCCGGGTGACTCTCAATTTCCCAGTCTGACAGCCGGCGCAGACCCTGAGCAACTGGGAAACCTCGGGCGACTGGTGGTCGCTCCAGCTGAGGGCCAGCGCAGGCCCAGCTGGGCTCGGGAGGCAAGAGTGACTAGCAGTTACTTAAGCTGACAGCCAGGGCTTGACTCCCAATGCTTCCCAGTCTGCACCGTCTGGATGGAGCTGGTCTGCACCAGGTGTGTAGGCATGAAGCTGGCAACTGACTCACTTCCAGAGATCCCGCCAGCAGCCTGAGACTCCCGGATACTGTTCGAGAGCCAGCATAGGCCCCTCGAAGCAGGGAATGCTCAGGCAAGGGAATTCTCCGGCAACTCTCAGTTCTCCCAGGCTGGCAACCTGACTCCACAGGTTATCAAAGCTTTCTGGTTTGCTTCCGAATGCTCACTCCTCTCTGTGCCACTACTGGCAGACTAATCTCTTACGGTGTTTTCCAATCTGCGCCCTGCCAGATGGGGGGGTGCCGGTGACCAGTTCTCCCCCAGAGTTGGTGTTGCCCACCATCAGCTCTCAGAGACCCGGGGGCTGGCCAGGGCCCTGGGGCCGCCTGGCAGAGGACCTGCTGCCACCTCTGCGCTGCTCCCTTGTACCTTGTTGATCCGTGATCATCTCCTCTCCTCAACCTCTGGTCATTCAGTGTCCGCTACACTCTCTGGAGTCCTGCCTTCTTATATGCTGGGTCCCCATTGGGCATGTGCTGCGCTCCTCCGAATATCAGCCAGGTCCTTCTCCGGTGCGAGAAGGGAAGCGAAATCCTTTGTCCTCCTCGGCCGCCATCTTCCTCCTCTCTGGTTTTCAAATTTCTTGGCATACAGTTCTTCACAGTAATTTTTTCCAATCCTTTGTATTTCTGTGGTGTCAGTTGTAATCTCTCCTCTTTCATTTCTGATTGTGTTTATTTGGGTCTTCTCTCTTCCTTTCTTGATGAACCTGCTTGAAGACTTGTCCATTTTGTTTATCTTTCCAAAAAACCAACTCCTGGATCATTGATCCTTAGAATTGTGCTTTTAGTCTCTATGTCATTTAATTTTGCTCTGATCTTGGTTATTTCCTTCCTTCTACTTGCCCTTGGCTGTCTTTCTTGTTGTTCCTTGATTTCTTGCAGGTGTAGGGTTAGGTGGTTTGTTTGAAATGTTTCTATCATATATAGGTAAGCCTGTATTGCTATGAGCTTCCCTCTCAGGACTGCCGTCGGTGTGTCCCATAAATTTTGGGTTGTGGTGAGTTCATTTTCATTTGTTTCCAGAAAGTTTTTGATTTCTTCCCTAATTTCAATCTTGACCCATTCATTGTTTAATAGCATAGCATTCGGTCTCCATGCTTTTGGGTGTTTTGGGTTTTTCCCCATGGGGTTGGTTTCCAATTTCAGTTTCTTGTGGTTAGAGAAAATGCTTGGTATGATTTCAATTTTCTTGAATTTGTTGAGGCTCGTTTTGTGTCCTATTATGTGGTCTATCTTTGAAAATGTTGCATGTGCACTTGATGAAAAATGTGTATTTAGCTTCTTTGGGATGAAATGCTCTACATATATTGGTTAAGTCCATGTCATCTAGGGTGTTGTTTAATTCCTCAATATTCTTGTTGATATTTTGTTTGGAGTATCTGTCCATATTTGAGAGTGGTGTGTTAAAATCCCCTAAAATAATTGTGTTGCTGTGAATATCTTTCTTGAAGTCCTCTAAGATTTTCTTTATATATTTGGGTGCTCCTATGTTGGGTGCATATATATTTACAATGTTAATGTCTTCCTGGTGGATTCTTCCCTTGAGTAATATGAAGTCACCTTCTGGGTCTCTCTTTATGGACCTTTTTTGAAGTGTATTTTGTCTGGTATGAGAATTGCTATCCAAGCCTTTTTTTTCATGTTCGTTTGCTTGGAAAATTTGTTTGCAGTCCTGCACTTTTAGTCTGTGATGGTCTTTTGTCCTGAGGTGGGTCTCTTGTAGGCAGCATATGTGTAGGTCATGCTCTCTTATCCATTCAACTATTCTATGTCTTTTGATTGGAGCATTTAATCCATTTACGTTTAAGGTTATTATTGATAGGTACTTATTCTTTGCCATTTTTGTGCCCGTGTTCCTCTCTGTCTCTCTCTTTTCTTTCCTTTCCTTAAAGCAGCCCTTTTAGTATTTCTTGTAGAGCTGGTTTGGTGGAGGCATATTCTTTTAGACTTCTTTTGTCTTGAAACTTCTTTTTTTGGCCTTCTATCTTGATTGAGAGCCTTGCTGGGTAAAGTAGTCTTGGTTGTAGGCCTCTGTTTCTCATTATTTGGAATATTTCTTGCCATTCTCTTCTTGCTTGGAGAGTTTCCATTGAGAAGTCAGTAGCTAACCTTAATGGGGCTCCCTTTTATGTTACTTACTTTTTCTCCCTTGCTGCCTTTAAGATTCTCTTTGTTTTGGAGTTTTGCCTTTTTAATGATGATGTGTCTTGAAGTGGGCCTCTTTATGTTGCTCTTGATTGGAACTCTCCATGATTCCTTGATTTGTGTGACTATTTCTCTAATCAAATTAGGGAAATTTTCCATCGTTACTCTTTCAAATAAGTTTTCTATCCCTTGTTCTTCTTCTTCTCCTTCTGGTATTCCTATTATTCATATATTATTATATTTCATATTGTCTTGCATTTCTCTGAATCCCTCATTCTTTCTGAGCCTTTTTTTTCTTGCTCTTTCTTGGAGTTTTTTTCTACTTTGTCCTCCTACTCGCTGATCTGGTCTTCTGCTTCTTGATTCCTTCTTTTGTGTTTTTCAGTCCCGAAATTATATTCTTATTTCCTCTTGGCCTTTGCTGGTGGTTTCTATTTCCTTTTTCCTGTTGATATAGTTTGCAGTGAGTTCATTGTAGCTCCCCTGTAGTTTGTGGTAGCTCATTGTGAGCTCTTTAAACTTCCTGATAACCAATGGTTTGAATTCAATATCTGATAGTTGACTTGTCTTTATCTCATCTAACATTTTTTCCTGCCACTTTTACCTCTTCTTTCATTTAGGGATTGTTTCTTTACTTGTTATTGTTCGTGAGACTCCTCTTCTTAGCTTCAGCTTCTTAAATTGATCTATTCTGGCTCCCTGGGTTTTTGGTGTGAATTTCTGTGGTAGAATACCTGTGAAATTCAGTGGTGCACACTCCTGCAGATATCTTGATGTTCTCCACTTCCACCTACTCCTTTTTTTGTGTGTTTATGTGATCAGTTGGAGGGAAAGGTAAAATGGTTTATTACAGCAGAAGATTATTTTATGATATTTACTGTCACGGGTGGTAAAGAAGAGATAGCAGATCTTTAGGCTATATATAATGTTAACCATAATCTTCAACCCTACTTGCAAGTTTTAAGAAAGCATGGACAAATATAAGTCTCTTGTTGGGGAGGGAAGGCTTGTGAGTTGGATATAGAAAGCAGTGAGGTTGCAGGCAGTCCAATTTTGAGGTAAGGTGAAGAGTAGTAAATAGTAAAGAACAGTAAATAGGTGTAGTGTGTGAGCAAGTAGAGTTAATCACTACAGTAATAGAATTCAGGAACCTGTAAAGTGGGCTAAGATTCGGCAGATGTGTTGGGAAGTATTTACAGTTGTATTGAACAGCTATTATTTACAATAATATTAGAGCTACAAGCATATGACAGACTCTATGTGATCTGTCTGAATAGGGGGTATAGAGCTTTGCGTAGTGTGCTAAAGGAAAACAAGTGGTGTGAAGTATAGAAAATTAGCAATACACTGTGGAGGAAAGAAATGGGGAACCCATCAAATAATACAGTATAACCCAGTGAAGACTAAGAAGCCTATACAGAAAGAGGAGGAATACAAAGATACCATTAAAATATAAAAGAAGAAAGAAATGAGAATAATGAAAAATAATAATAATACAAATGTGCAGCAACTTGTGGCTCCTCTGCTATAGCAAAGTAAAGTTTGTCTCTCTGTCTTTATTGTTGAGATGCCCCCTCTTTGGGACCCACTCTTGTCTTTTCACAGTTCCCAATTGTTTCTCTTGTGGGGAAAAGAAAAGAAGGCAACAAACAAACAAACAAGAAGAAAAAAGGCAGGAGAAGGGAGGAAAAAGCAATAAGTTTTGGAAGAAAGAAGGACTCAAAAAGGAAAAAAGAAAGGAGAGGAACAAAATGTTGGAAGATAAAGCAATAAAATTTTAAAAATATAAGATTACTAAAAAATAAAAAAAAAGGAAAAAGAAAAAAATCCACCCTCCTTTGTTGGTTCCAAACTATCCAAACCAGTTTTTATGGTTGCAGCAGGATCTCTCTGTGGGCTGGGGTGCAGGGGCGCATGCACACATACCAGCCAGGCTACCAGACTGGTGTGCCGGCGCCCAAGCACCTGCCAGGTTGCCTGGGTCCTGCGGGATCTGGCACGGTTCTTCCCAGTCCTGTGGTGGGACTCAAGTGCTTCCACCCCTCCTCTGGATCGCTGCCAGGCTGGGTGGGAAGCATGCCAAGCTGCTGTTACAGGACAACATCTAAGTCCACTTTCCCCAAAAAACTTCTCCGGAAAGCCTGCCTTTCAGCCCAGCCCTATCCCCAGCCAAACCAGTGATGACAATACACCTCTCAATTCTCCTGGGCTGGTGACCACAGAGTCCGCAGCTGAACACGGCCTTTTGTCCTTGTTACCCTCTTTGTAAACTCAAGCAGACAGGTCTCTGCTCCACGTTGCTCAGTCTTACTTAGACAGGGAGGGAGGGAGCTGATGACTGGTGCTTGTTGCCTACTAATGCTGCTGGGTTCCCAGGCTCCCCTGGCAGATGCCTCCAGTGCTGGTCCCAGACTGATGCCTCTGAAGCCCGACCTCAGTGGCGGCACCGTGGCACCACACTGGGCAACACCGCCACTGCTCCTGTCTCCACTCAAGTTCCTGAGACCCCACTGACCTCCCACTGTCTGGGTCCTCAGCATCCGTCACAATCTCTGGTCTCTTAATTTCATAAATGCTGGGGAACCATTGGTTGATTGTGCTGTTCCTCAGTAGATCTGCCAGGATTTTCTCTCATGTGTGCGGGAGCTGGAATCTGCTCCATCCTACTCCATTGCCATCTTCCCTCCTCTCCCCTCCTTTGCACATTTTTTAATTCAGTTGTTTGTCTCCTTGGAGTGGAGTCATGTGAGTTCTTTATATATTTTGGAGATCAAACTCTTGTCTGAGGTATCATTGGCAAATATGTTTTTCTATATGGTTGGTTCTCTTTTAATTTTAACGCTGTTTTCTTTAACTGTGAAGAAGCTTTTTATTTTGATGAGATCCCATTTGTTTATTTTTTCCTTTATGTTTCTTGCTCTGGGGACATATCAGTGAAAATATTACTGCATGGAATGTCTGAGATTTTCCTGCTTATGTTCTCCTGAAGGACTTTTATGGTGGGGCTGTAACTGCACTAGTCCCTGCACTAGTCCTAGGGAGCTTATCATCCCAAGAAATCTTCTTATCATCTAATTTTTCAATGTCCTCTACAATTTTTGGCCTCCAACCTTCACATATGCTGGGATACCATTGACTGTTCAGTCTGTTCCTCAGGTGATTGTCTACGTGTTCTCCACCTATGCTTGAGGAGAAGTGGACTCTGCTCTCACCTATCTTGTCCCCATCTTGACCCCTATTTGTAATTGTTAATCCCATTACCTCTTCACTCATTCTCCTTGTGTTGCAGCCTCTCAAGGCCTGGCAGGTCTGCTCTAGCTTCACAGAGAGGGAAGAAAATTTGTGAAGCCATGGAGATGCTTGACATGCTTTTATTCATGGATGGGCGAGCTACCATCCTGCAAAGATGTGTGTCTCCAGTGAGAAGTCCCTACTACTTCCTTAAGTACTAGAGACAAACAAAGCTGGCTTTCAGCCTGAAATTTATATAACATAGCATAATTCTGCACATGCATGCCCACTTCATGTTATGGAAATAGTTTATTGGACCCAGTCCCAAGGCTATGAGAACACTGCTTACCAGGGCCATTCAAGGTTATGGGAACACTGCATCTCTTAGTTACCCAGACCCATTCCCTCTGAGTTCCAGTACTAGGGTAGCAGCTTGAAAGTTACAAGTGGTATATAGGGAGAAACCAAAGTGTCTGGCATGAAGGTGAGCACAGGCCATTGTCCTTTTGCTAAACCCTCACCCCACAGAGCTAGTAAGCTGGTGCCATATCTGAGACTTGATCAACCTGCCTAATACTGTTTGACCTGCCTTGGAGATCCCCAAAGGCTCTACTCCACCTCATGTACAAACCCATCCAAGCTACTCTTCCATAAGAATAGATGGTTTTTGCTCCTAAATTCTATCACACAAGGAACAGCTGGCTTCAGTGAGTCCTAGTGCCAGCCAGACTGCTATTCCAGTACTGGAACTCAGAGGGTGTGAGTAGGTGAGTCCATGTGTGGGTTTTTTAAGAGGAACTTCTTGGGGCTCCAGAAATTTCTTCCATCAACTCAATCCCTGCTAGTTATTGAAGCCAGAAATTGTGGTGACTTACTTTCCTGGCACTGGAATCCTGTGCCGGGGGTCTGATGTGGGTCTGGAAGTCTTCACTCCTGAGATACCCTTCCTAAATTTTTATCCATGTGGGTGTTGGACCAGCTTGTTCCATGTCTGTGCCCCTCTTACCAGTCTGGTGTATTTGGTTTCTTTCATTCTGTAGTTGTCAGACTTCCATTCAGCTCAGTTTCTCGTGTTCCTGAGTGATGGTTGTTCTATATTTTAGTTGTAATTTTGATGTGGTTGTGCAAAGAGATGAGCCATGTTTTCCTACACTGCCATGTTGACCAGAAGTCCATGTTTTAATTTTTTAATCAATTAATTAGCTTGCTTTTAGATACTTGTTTTTGTATTTATAAAGGAATTTTGCATCTGTTTTTAAACATATTATAGTACAAGAAATTTTATGTAACAAATAATTACAAAACACAAGAAAAGATACAAGGTTTTTCAGGTACTACTTATTTATAATGCACATCCTTATTTTTACCTCAATAAATGTGGGCAAAAAAGTGAGCATTATACACAGCAACATACAATAACTGCCAATCAGGATCTGTTTTCAAGTGGCTCTTGTTCAAATTAAAATTCATGTGACTTCTATGATTGGCACGCCCAAGGTCACATGACTATTGCAGTTGCAAGGCTTATAGTTGCAAGGCTTGAGGAGGAGTAACTCACAATGATGGGGGACTCAAATATTGGAAAAATTTCAGTTTTAGGTAATAGCTAATAAGCTTAGTAGCCAATGTATGTAAAACACTATTGTTTCAGGAACTGAAGATATGACCCACCTTGACTGCAGGAGACCATAAGCTGTTCCAACTTCATGCCTCAGGAAGTTTCAAGCAATCAAGATGGTATCTGAGCCATGGTACTCCAGGGGGATACACCCACCATGCAGGACACATAAAAATCACTGCCCAGGACACATGAAAGAATGCTGCAGCTTTTATCTGATTAATTTCCCCCTGAATTCCAAACCCCTTACCTACACTTTGTCTCCTTATAAAAAGGGTCAGTTTAAAATGGAATTAGAGAACAGGCTGCCCAGAGGGGAGAGGAGAGGGAGTTTCAGGGGAACAGGGGAAGAGTTTACAGGAACAAGTATAAAGGACACATGGACAAAAACTAGGGGGCATGGAAGTAGAAGGGAGATGGGGAGGAATGGGGGTATTGGCTAGGATGGGAGTAAAAGGCAGAAAACTGTACTTGAACAACAGTTAAATAAAAAAGAAAAAATAAAGTGGAATTTAAGGTAGTCTGTTAGGGTACAAAGCCACTGCCTTCTCAGATCACCAGCCATCTGAATAAAACACCCATAAAAATTCAATCCCTGTCTCTTCTTTTAGGGTATGGTAGGTGACAGGCAGCATGAACACCAACTATTCTGGTTTAATATTCTGGTCACTCCCCAGGACAGACTTTGGAACTCTTCACTAAGTCTGGGTGTTTGGCGGGTAGTCCCATTGATTGCCTGGACTGGGGGCTATTTGGAGACTCCTTAGCAGCTGCCAAGTGATTTCACTTGGGGACTCTCGGCACTTCCTGTTGTTTTCACAATTGATTGAAACATTGTGCTTTCTGGTTTGGTTTACAATCCCAGGTCACTACTTACATCATCAGGAATTAAGGTGCCTTCTGGTTTACAGAGCTCTGTCTGGTAAAAAGGTGTCCTCTGGTTTAATTAAGGTGGCTTCTTTTTTTTTGAAATATAGAGCTCTGTCTGGTAAAATAGGGGGAAAATCTTTCATTCCAGGAAACAGTACTTTGTGGTAAGTTTTGGCTAACTGGTTGACCTATGCTTATAAACCTATGACTAAAAAGAAAGTGTTATTAGTAACACTAAGTGTTTTATTGTAACACTGTTTGGCTTATGTATTGTACGATATAAACTCAGGAGAGCTCTGGCCACTGAATGGGTCTTTAAATTACTGTATCATACAGTAACTAGAGTTATTTTGTCAAATATTGGTGAAGTGGGACAAAATGCCTTACCTAGAAACTTTCACGAGTTTACATAATCAGGATGCAGGATTAAAAGGAAATAGATTAATGATCCAGAGAAAAGGAAATTTGCCTGTTAAAGATAGCAGATTCTCAGAAGAGAGGGACCAGGAATGTCTAGATATTATGGCTGTTGCAAACATGATCCGGGTTCCCATGGCCCCTCCAGTCCCAAGAGATCTTCCTCCTTACTCAGCTGAGGGAACTAGAGAAAGTGAGTCTGTACTGGTCTTGCCCTCTGGAACCCAAGAAACCAAATTTGGTGTAGGTAAAGCCCCTACTATGTATGGCAGGGCAATACCCTTTGCAGACCTCCAGTGGCAATAAGGAGAGAGGACCAGCCCACGGGATACTATGGGCACACGCTCCATTTTCTACATCAGATCGGTTACACTGGAAAATCTCTGAAGGGACCAGAGTATATCCCTGTAGAGTAGATAAAGGAGTGCACCCAGACTTTTGAGTTCCTGAAGGCATATCTGGCTTCTACACCAGTCTTGGGGCTTCCAAACCTACTAAAGCCCTCTCAGTTATGTGTTCATGAAAGGCAGGGCATTGCACTAGGAGTCCTCACCCAAATACTTAGTGAAATTTTCCAACCCATTGCATACCTGTTAAGAAAATTAGATCACACTGTCCAGGAGTGGTCAGTCTGCTTTAGAGTTGTGACAGCCACCTGTGAGCTCTTACAAGAAGCTGAAAACTTTCCTTCGAACAACCTATCACCATTGATGCACCCCACCATGTTTTGAGCCTGTTGGAGCAAAAGGGAAATGTGTGGCTCATTCCTGGAAGAATGGGCAGGTATCAAGCCATTCTTCTCAACAATTTTAATGTCTCCCTCAAAACTATAAGTTAAATCCTGTTTCTCTTCTGTGCTAATACATGACTGTGCTGAGATCATTGATAAGGTGTATTCGAGAAGAATTGATTTACAAGACCATCCTCTAGAACAGGCAGACTGGACTGTATATGCAGATGGAAGGAATTATGTGGACAAAGGGAATGGAAAGGCTGGGTATGCAGTTGTGACTCTTAAAAGAGTGGTGCAGGCCAAGGCCTTACCCCTGGGAATCTCTGCTCAGAAAGCTGAACTGATTGCATTGATGAGGGCACTGGAATTGTCACACAAAAAGAGAGTGAATATGTATACTGACTCAAGGTAAGCTTTCCTAATTTTGCATGCACATGGTTTCATGTGGAACCATGGAAGGAAAAAGAACTGTTAACCTCCAATAAAAAGGTGATTAAGCATGCAGCAGAAAATTTATTACAGGTTGTTCAGGTACCTTTACAGGTGGCAGTTATGCACTGCCCAGGGCATTAGAAAGAGGACACTGAAGTGGCTAGAGGAAACAATCTCTCTGATCAAGCAGCAAAAGAGGTTTCTAAAGGAATGCTTATAATGCTCCTGGTACCTATTACAGACTTGTCACAATTTGACCCTAAATATTTGACCACAGACTTAGAGAAAGCTTAAATCTGGGGTTTTGATGAAGGAGGAACTGATAGTGGGTGAAGAAAGAATAAGGAAGAAGTTATACTGCCTCCGAATATTTAGTAGAGCCAGTCATGAAGCATTTGCATGAGCCCACTCACTATGTATGGGACTCATTAACTGCATATATTAAACTGTGGCTCACAGGTCCTGGAATTTCTAAAGTCGTATGAAAAATAATTGCTACATATGTTGTATGCCTTAAGAACAATCCCAAGACAGATCCCCATCAAAAGAAAGAAGGGAATCAATACCAAACACAGAGCCCACTTGAGGACTGGCAAATAAACTTCCCCCAGATGCCAAGGGTCCAAGGGTGGGAATATTTGCTAGTCTTTGTTGACATGACACCTTTTCAGAATGGGTAGAAACTTATCCTACTAGAATGGAGAAATCATTGAAGTAGTGAAAGACTTACTGAAGGAAATAATTCCTTTCTGTGGCATACCCAGCAACATCCAGAGTGATAATGGACCTGCTGTTATTTCAGAAATTAAATAGAAGGCTAGTAAATTTGGGGGAATAAAGTGGAGATTCCACATGGCATGGAGACCTGAGGCTTCTGGGAAGGTAGAGAAGATGAACCACAGCTTGAAGAAAAATATAGCCAAGTTGTGCCAGGGAGTTCATCTCCATTGGGATCAAACTTTACCTATTGTCCTGCTCAGGATGAGGGTGGCTCCTCAAAGTGGGATTCAGTTGAGTCCCTGTGAAATTGTGTACAGGTGACCATTTGGGGCTATGAATGGGGTGGGAGATAATGTATATAGATCAAGAAGTGAAGGTAAAGAAAATGTACAACATTTAAGTCAGACCTTAGTTGTGATGAATGACCTTGCTTATATTAGAGATCTCTCCCCTACAGGTTGCTGCATTCCCTTGAACCTGGAGATAAGGTGCTACTCAAGACTTGGATGACAGCATCTTCAGAAAGCCAACTAGAACAAAAGTGAACTGAACCTTGGGATGTACTCCTCACCAGCCCCCACCATGGTGAAGCTGGCAGAAATAAAACCTTGAATTCATCACCAGAGTAAGGTAAGCACTGGAGGAACAATGAAGGGCCGAACCTCAAGAAGACCTGAAGGTCATCTTTTGAAAACAACGATTTACCCGTATTTTTAGGACTATAAGATACACCGGACCATAAGACACACCTAGGTTTTAGAGGAGGAAAATAGAAAAAAATTGAAGTAAAAAATGTGGTAAAACATTTAGTAACCTGTGACCCCGCCCCACCAGTGCCCAACCCCCCAATAGCGAGCCAGGTAAGCTACAGTTGGACTATAAGATGCACTCCCATTTCCTCCCAAATTGGGGGGGTGCATCTTATAGTCTGAAAAATATGGTATATACTTTTCATTAATTTTGTTTAACCCCATGTAATGGAGAGCTTGTTCCTTTCAATTAGATGAAAATATTTGGGTATATTTAACAAAAATGTTCTAAACATCTCTGAATTTTGTCCTGCAGGAGGAACTTATGTCGAGCAAACTTTTGCCACATGTCTTATAGGTGTTTGTACTCCCCTGGAAAGCCTTCAAAATTATACTTTATTTCAACATATCAATAAGAAAACCCATGCCAATATTTATAATTGGGGACTTGTGGTAACTCTAAAGGACAGGGAAATGTTTTCCTTAAAACTAACTAATGTAGCTCCAGCTGAAGAGTGTGCAACTTTTGTCATGTGCTAAAAACTATGCTTTGTCATAGCTTGTTGTTGCATACAATGCACCTCCTTATGTGGATCTGTAATTAAATGTCTTCCTAAGCCCAATACCAGATGGTCTCATGCTAAGATATATGTTCAACCACCAAATGGGCACTTCCATATGAAGCTGATCTCATATAGAAATAAGATAGTTTAAACCAACAATGGGGAAATGCTGGGGGAATCAAATTTTGGAAAATGTTTAGTTTCAGGTAATAGCTTATAAGCTTAGTAGCCAATGTATGTAAAACACTATTGTTTCAGGAACTGAAGGTATGACCCACCTTGACTACAAGAGACCATAAGCTGTCCCAACTTTGTGCCTCAGGAAGTTTCAAGCAATCAAGATGGTATCTGAGCCATGGTACTCCAGGGGGATACACCCACCATGCAGGACACATAAAAAACACTGCCTAGGACACATGAAAGAGTGCTGCAGCTCTTATCTGATTAACTTCCCCCCTGAATTCCAAACCCCTTACCTACACTTTTTGTCTTCTTATAAAAAGGGTCAGTTTAAAATGGAATTTAAGATGGTCTGTTAAGGTACAAACCCACTGTCTTCTCAGTTTACCAGCCATCTGAATAAAGCACCCATAAAGATTCAATCCCTGCCTCTATTTATTGGGTCTGCTAGGTAACATACAGCATGAATGCTGGATTTTCTAGTTTCAATAAAGTGGAAAAAAATTTACTAAGCATAGGAAGAATTTTCAAAAAGTGATGAAGAGTTTAAGACATAGTCACTACAGTTCCCTGTGGTTCTTTTTGTTCCTGTCCCATTGTGTGCACATAGACCTTAGCCAACTCACCCTTCAGGCTCCAGGATCCCAAATCATTTCCTGTGTTACACTGTTCCCTCCACCCTGACCTCAATGAAATCATTTAAGGTATCAACCACTTTGTGTCTTTCCTGGGATCCATTCCTCATTTCACTGTTGTCACACCAGCAGTATATTGCAAGCATTTTTCCATGTAAATAATTTTTCTTTTGCAACATGATTTTTTTGTGCACATTTTAAATTTCTTAAATTTTTTTTTACACAGAGGGAATGGGAGAAAGAGAAGGAAGGAAACATCGATGTGTGGTTGCCTCTTGTGTGCCCCAACTGGGAACCTGGCTCCAACCCAGGAATGTGCCCCAACTGGGAATTGAACTGGTGACCCCTTGGTTCACAGGTAGGCACTCAATCCCCTGAGCCACACCAGCCAGAGCTTTTGCAACTACACAACATTCCTGAGTGTGGCTACATCAAATGTATTTAACCAGTTTTAAATGGTTCATTCAAGTTGTGCCTATTTCCCCTCAAATACAAATGATTTATAGCAAAGAACATTCTTGTGCAAAAATCTCTCTGCAATCTTTTGATTATTTCTTTAGGTTAAATTTCTCCAAATAGAAGTACAAAATGATACCTCAGACATTGGTTTAATTTCCAAAATATATAAAGAACTCACATGACTCCACTCCAGAAAGACAAACAACCCAATTAAAAAATGGGCAAAAGACTCGAAAAGACACTTCTCCAAGGAGGATGTACAAAGGGCTCAGAGACATATGAAAAGATGCTTAGGATGACTAGCCATCACAGAGATCCCAATTAAAACCACAATGAAATATCACTTCACACCAGTCAGAATGGCCATCAAAAACAAATAAATAAATAAGTGCTGGAGAGGATGTGGAGAAAAGGGAACCCGAGTACACTATTGATGGGAATGCAGACTGGTGCAGTCACTGTGGAAAATAGTATTGGATTTCCTCAGAAAACTAAAAATGGAGCTGCTTTTTGAGCCAGCAATTCCACTGCTGGGATTATACCCTAAGGATACTAAAACACCAATCCAAAAGAACCTATGCACCCCAATGTTCATAGCAGCACGATTCACAGTAGCCAAGTGCTGAAAGCAACCTAAGTGCCCATCCTTAAATGAGTGGATCAAAAAGCTATGTACATTTACACAATGGAATACTAAGCAGCAGAAAGGAAAAAGGGAGCTCCTGCCCTTTGTCAAAGAATGGATGGATCTGGAGAGTATAAAGCTAAGTGAAACGAGCCAAGTGGTGAAAGAGAAATACTATATGATGTTACCTAAAAGTGGAACCTAATCAACAAAATAAACAATCAAACAGAGAACATACCAGAGACATTGTGATAAAGAACAAAGTGAAAGTAACTAGTGAGGAGTGGGGAGAAGGATAAGATGGGGTTATAGGGGAAGGGCAATTGAGAAACATGCATAAAGGACATATGGACAAAGCCAAAGAAGGTAGATTCAAGGCGGGGGGGAAAGGGGGGGAGGGGAGTATGGTGGGGTAAAAATGGAGAGAACTGTACTTGAACAACAAAAAAAAAATCACATAAGTAAAAAAAAAGACAGGAGGAAGATGGTGGAGAGGTAGGAGGGGCCAGATTCCACTCTCTGTACACATGAAAGAAAAACCTTTCTTTTAAGGGAGGAACAGAGCAAACAGCCAATGGTACCCCAGCACATATGAAAATAGGACACCAAAAATTGTAGTGGACATTGAAAAACCAGACAGTAGAAGCTGTGAACACCAGGTAACCCATTGAAAGAGACAACCGAACAATAAAGGAACTGCCAACAGATAACAACAGAAGAAGGTGAAGGAGGGAGTGGAAGCCACACTATCCTCAATCCAGGACCTATCTGGAAATACAACTAAACAGTGTAGAAATTACCCAGAACAAACAACTGAAGAAGAGCAAGAGAGAATCCTCAAAACCGTGTACACAGAGAAGAACCAGCTTCAATACAACCTGTCCTCACCAGCATAACAAAATCCAAGAGGTGGTGGACAGAGTGACCCTCAGTTAACCAGCTGGTGGGAAGGACCAACAAAAGAAAGACCCAACAACAAACAAAAGCCTAAGACAAACATAGAGCCATCTTAAACAATAGCCCAAGATCAGTGAGCTTGAGAGATCAAGGAGACTGCACCACTGAATCCCACAAGTATTCTACCACTGAAGTTTATACCATAAACCCAGAGAGTCAGAACAGATCAATTTAAGAAGCTGAGACTAACAAGAAGGGTCTCACAAACAATGGGAAGACAAAGAAACAATCGCGAGATGAAAGGAAAGGAGGAAGCCTCAGAAATAATGCTAAATGAAATAAAAGCAACCCAACTATCAGATATTTAGTTCAAGTTGTGGTTATCAGGAAATTTAAAGAGCTCACAATGAGCTACCAGAAACTACAGGGGAGCTACAATGAACTCACTGCAAACTATATCAACATGAAAAAGGAAATAGAAACTATCAACAAGGGCAAAGAGGAAATAAAGAATACAATTTCTGAACCAAAGAACACAGTAGAAAAATCAAAAGCAGGATCAATGAAGCAAAATATCAGCTCAGTGAGTTGGAGGACAAAGTAGAGAAAAGCACTCAGAGAGAACAAGAAAAGGAAAAGAGGCTCAGAGAGAATAAGAGGGATTAAGAGAAATGCCAGACAATGTGAAAAGTAATAGTATCTGTATAACAGGGATACAAGAAGAAGAAGAAGAGCAAGGGATAGAAAACCTGTTTGAAAAAGTAATGATGGAAAACTTCCCTAATTTGATGAGAGAAAAAGTCTCACAAACCCAGAAAACACAGAGAGTCCCACTCATGAGGAACCCAAAGAGGCCTACTCCAAGACACATCATAATTGAAATGGCAAAATTCTAAGACAAACAGATCATCTTAAAGGCAGCAAAGGAGAAAGAGGAAATAACATACAAGGGAGCCCCAATAAAGTTAGCATCTGACCTTTCTCAATGGACATGCTCCAAGCAAGAAGAGAATGGCAAGAAATATTCAAAGTAATGAGAATCAGAGGCCTGAAACCAAGGCAACTTTACCCAGCAAGGCTCTCAATCAAGATAGAAGACCAAATAAGGAGCTTCCCAGACAAAATAAGTCTAAAAGAATACACCTCCACCAAACCAGCTCTGCAAGAGATCCTAAAGGGACTACTTTAAGGAAAGAAACGAAGAGAGAGAGAGAGAGAGAGAGAGAGAGAGAGAGAGAGAGAGAGAAACACAGCTGGGAAATGGCAATGAATAAGTACCTATCAGTAATAATCTTAAGTGTAAATGGATTAAATGCTCAAGTCAAAAGACACAGAAAAACTATATGAATAAGTTTTTCATATCAAGAATGATATGAATAAGAAAGCGTGATCCACACATATACTGCATACAAGAGACCTACCTCAAGACAAAAGACCTACACAGAGTGAAAGTGAAGGGCTGAAAACAAAATTTCCAAGCAAACGAACAGGAAAAGAAAGCTGGGGTAGCAACACTCATATCAGACAAAATAGACTAAAAAAAAGGGCCATAAAGAGAGACCCAGAAGGTCATTTCATAATACTCAAGGGAAGAATCCACCAAGAAGATATAAACATTGTAAATATGTATGCACCCAACATAGGAGCACCCGAATATATAAAAAAATCTAAGAGGACTTCAAGAAAGATATTGACAGCAACACAATTATAGTAGGGGATTTTAACACTCTACTGTCAAAAATGGACAGATCTTTCAAACAAAATATCAACAAAGATATTGTTGCACTGAACAATGCCCTAGATAAAATGGACTTAACCGATTATATATATATAATATATATATATATATATTATATGTATATATATATAATCGGTTAAGTCCATTTTATCTAGGGCATTGTTCAGTGCAACAATATCTTTGTTGATATTTTGTTTGAAAGATCNGCCCGGTCTGACAGTACTACATATATATATATATATATATGTGTGTGTGTGTGTGTGTGTGTGTGTGTGTGTGTGTGTAGCTCAGTGGATTGAGTGTGGGACTGCGAACCACACGATTGCGGTTCGATTCCCAGTCAGGGCACATGCCTGGGTTGCAGGCCAGTTCCCGGCAGTGAACACACCAGAGGCAACTGTACATTGATATTTCTCTCCCTCTCTCCTTCCCTTTCCCTCTAAAGAAAAATAAATAAAATCTTTAAAAAAAAGAAGAGAGAGGGTCCAAATAAACATGATCAGAAATGAAAGAGGAGGATTACAAGTGATACCACAGAAATACAAAGGATTAGAAGAAATTACTATGAAGAACTGTATTCCAAGAAATTTGAAAACCTAGGTGAAATGGACAACTTGCTAGAGATATATAATCTTGCAAAACTGAGTGAAGAAGAAGCGGAAAGCCTGAACAGACTAATAACAGCAGATGAAATTGAAGCAGTAATAAAAAAACTCCTGAAACACAAAAGCACTGGACCAGATGGTTTCATAGTAGAATTCTACAAAACATTAAAGGAAGAGCTAACTCCTATCCTCCACAGACTATTCCAAAAAATTCAAAATGATGGAAGACTCCCAAATTCTTTTTATGAAGCCAGCATCATCCTAATCCCTAAACCAGATAAAGACACAACAAAGAAAGAAAGCTTCAGGCCAATGTCACTGATGAACATAGATGGTAAAATCCTCCACAAAATATTGGCAAACTGCATCCAACAATACATTTAAAAGATTATACAACATGCCCAAGTGGAATTCATTCCAGGGATGCAAGAATGATACAATATTTGCAAATCACTAAATGTAATACATTCCATAAACAAAAGCAAAGACAAAAATCATGTGATCATATAAATAGATGTGGAAAAAGCATTTTATAAGGTATAGCACTCATTATGATAAAAAACACTAAGCAAAGTGGGAATAGAGGAAGCATTCCTCAGTATAATAAAGGCCATATGTGAGAGACCTATTGCCAAGATCATACTCAATGAGCAAAAACTAAAATCTTTTCAACTAACATCAGGAACAAGACAAGGTTGTCCACATTGACCACTTCTATTAACCATAGTCTTGAAAGTTTTAGCCACAGCAATCAGACAAGGAAAGGAAATAAAAGGCATCCAAATTGGAAAGAAGAAAACAAAACTGTCATTGTTTGCATATGACAGGATAGTGTACATAGAAAATTCTATAGGCTCCAACCCAAAACTACTTGACATAATAAATGAATTTGGCAAAACAGTGGGATTCAAAGTCAATATTCAGAAATCAAGGCATTTTTTATTTCTGAAGGCATTTTTGTCCATCAACAATGAAATATCAGAAACAGAAATCAAAAAATAAATCTTACTTCATATAGCAAAAATAAAAATAAAACACTTAGGAATAAGCCTAACCAAGGAGGTAAAAGACCTATATGCAGAAAACTACACAACACTGTAGAAAGAAATCAGGGAAGACACAAACAAATGGAAATATATATCGTATTCATGGATTGAAAGAATTAACATCATCAAAATGTCCACACTATCCAAAGTAATTTACAGACTCAATGTAATACCTAATAAAGTACCAAGGACATATTTCACAGACATAGAGCAAACACTTCAAAAATTTATGTAGAAACATAATGGACCTGGAATAGCTGCTGCAATTTTTGAGAAAGAAGAGCAAAGTAGGAGGGATCACAATACTTGATAGCAAACTGTATTACAAGGGCACTTTAATCAAAACAGCTTGGTACTGGCATAAAAACAGGCACATGGACCAATGCAATAGAACAGAGAGCCCAGAAATAAAGTCAAGTCTCTATGGTCAATTAATATTTGACAAAGGGATCAACAACATAAAATGGAATAAAAATAGCCTCTTCAACAAATGCTGTTCGGGGCTACATGCAAAAAAAAAAAAAAAGAAAGAAAGAAACTTGAGCAGCAACTTACACCATACATAAAAATAAATTCAAGGTGGATAAAAGATTTAAATGTAAGCCATAATACCATTAAAGTTCTAGAGGAGAACATAGGCAGGAAGATCTCAGATATTTCACACAGCAACATTTTTACTGATATGTCCCCTAGAGCAAGGGACATAAAGGAAAGAATAAACAAATGGGATCTCATCAAAGTTAAAAGCTTCTGTGTGGATAAAGAAAACAGTATTAAAATAAAAAGAAAACCAAGTGTATTGAAAAACATATTTGGTAATGATACCTCAGACAAGGATTTAATCTCCAAAATATATAAAAAACTCACATAACTCCACTCTAAGAAGACAAGCCACCTAATTAAAAGTGGACAAAGGACTTGAACAGACACTTCTCCAAGCAGGACATACAGAAGATCCAGGGACACATGAAAAGATGCTCAATATCATTATCTATCAGAGAGATGCAAATTAAAACCCCAAAGAGATACCACTTCACATCTGTCAGAATGTCCATCATAAACAAAGTAACAAACAACAAGTGTTGGAGAGGTTGTGGAGAAAAGGGGACCCTAGTGCACTGTTGGTGGAATTGTAGACTGGTACAACCACTATGGAAAACAGTATGGAATTTCCTCACAAAACTAAAAATGGAGCTGCTTTTTGAGCCAGCAATTCCACTGCTGGGATTATATCCTAAGAACCCTGAAACACCAATCCAAAGAACCTATGCACATCAATGTTCATAGCAGCACAATTTACAATTGCCAAGTCCTGGAAGGAACCTAAGTACTCATCATTTAATGAATGGATTAAAAAAAAAACATGGTATATTTACACAATGAAATTCTATGCAGCAGAAAGAAGGAGCTCCTACACTTTGCAACGGCATGGATGGAAGTAGAGAGCATTATGCTAAGCCAAATAAGCCAGGCAGTGAAAGACAAATAAATACCATATGATCTCACTTTTAACAGGTACCTAAACAACAAATCAAAGAAACAATCCAAATATAACCAAAGACACTGAAACAGAGAACAGGGGAACAGTGACCAGAGGGGAGAGGGGAGGGAATTTCAGGGGGGAAAGGGGAAGGATTTATAGGAACTAGTATAAAGGACACATGGATAACAAGTAAGAAGGGTGGAAATGGGAGGGAGGTGGGGACCACTGTGGGGGGTGAGCTGGGATGAGAATAAAGAACAGAAAACTGTACAACAATTGAACAACAATTAATATAAAAATTAATTGAACAATTAAAATAATTTTTATTAAAATAAAAATTAACTAACAATTAAAATAAAAAAATTTAAATGCTAGAAAAATAAAATAATATAAATAAATAAACTCAAACACAGAGAGGAAAATGGCGGTGGAGTTGGATATATATTCATGATGTTAATGTCTTCTTGGTGGATTCTTCCCTTGAGTATTATGAAGTGACCTTCTGGGTCTCTCTTTATGGCCCTTTTTTTGAAGTCTATTTTGTCCGATATTAGAGTTGCTACCCCAGTTTTTTTTCTTGTCCATTTGCTTGGAAAATTTGTTTTCCAAATTTTTGGAGAGCTGACTCACTCCCTCTCCATCTAGGTGGGGCTGGGAGGCAGAGACCTGTTTGCCTAGGTTTGCAGAGAGGGTGGCAAGGACAGGGGACCATGTTCAGTTGCGATCTCTGGTCATCAGCTCACCAGCCTGCCAGCCCAGGAAATTTGAGAGGAGCATTGTCCTAACAACTCAGGTTGGGGATTGGGCTGGGCTGAGAGGCACGCTTTCTCGAGAAGTTTTTACTGGAAAGTGGACTGAGGTGTTCTCCCGTGAAGGCACCTTGACTTGCTTCTCAGCCAGCCACAGGACTGGAAAGGACCAGAACCAGATCCCTTGGGACCCAGGCTGCCTGTCGGGTGGGCAGACGCCCACACCCCAGTCTGGTAGCCTGGCTGGTGGGCGGGTGTGTGCCTGGGCCTACAACCCACCCCACAGAGGGGTGCTGCTGAAACCAGAAAAACCGGATTGGACAGTTTGAAACCAACAAAGGAGTTTTTTTAAAAACTTTTTTAAACTTCTTTTTTTACTTTTTTTAAAACCTTTTTTCAGTAATCATATACATTTTTAATTTTCTTGTTGCTGTATCTTTCAGTACTCTGTTCCTCTCCTTTCTTTTTTCCTGTTTTAGTCCTTCTTCCTTTCACCCCAGACTTATTGCTTTTTCCTCACTTCTCTTGCCCTTTTTTTGTGTGTTTGTTTGTTTGTTTGTTGCTTTCTATACCACTGTAAATACTTCACAACACATCTCTCGGGTCTTAGCCCACTTTACAGGTTCCTGAATTCTATTACTGTAGTGATTAACTCTACTTGCTCACACCCTACGTCTATTTACTATTCTTTACTCTCACCTTACCTCAAAATCTGACCACCCGCAACCTCACTGCTTTCTAGATACAACTCACAAGCCTCCCCTCCCCAACAAGAGACTTATCTTTCGTCTATCCTTTCTTAAAAGTGGCAAATTGGGTTGAAGATTACACTAAACACTATATATAGTCTAAAGATCTTCTATCACTTCTCTACCTGCTGTGCCTGTAAATATTATAAAGTACACTCATGTTGTCATAAACCATTTTGCCTCCCCCTCCAGCCAATCACACACACACAAAGAAAGGAGTAGGTGGAAACGGAGAACATCAAGATACCTGCAGGAGACTGCACCACTGAATTTCACAGGTATTCTACCACAGAAGTTCACACCATAAACCTAGGGAGTCAGAACAGATCAATTTAACAAGCTGAAGCTAACAAGAAGAGTCTCATAAGCAATGGGAAGACAAAGGAACAATGCCCAAATGAAAGAAAAGTGGAAGTCTCAGAAATAATGTTAGATGAAAGAGAGGCAAGTCAGCTATCAGATATTGAATCCAAAGCACTAGTTTTCAGGAAATTCAAAGAGCTCACAATGAGCTACCAGAAACTAGAGGGAAGCTACCAGAAACTAGAGGGGAGTTACAATGAGCTCTCCGCAAACTTTATCAACATGAAAAAGGAAATAGAAACCATCAGCAAAGGACAAGAGGAAATGAAGAATACATTTCAGAACTGAAGAACAGAGTAGAAGGAATGAAAAGCAGGATCGATGAGGCAGAAGATTGGATCAGCGAGTTGGAGGACACAGTAGAAAGAATCTCCCAGAAAGAGCAAGAAAGGGAAAAGAGGCTCAAAAAGAATGAAGATGGACTAAGAGAAATGCAAGATAATATGAAACGTAATAGTATCCGAATAATAGGAATACCAGAAGGAGAAGAAGAAGAACAAGGGATAGAAAACCTCTTTGAAAGAGTAATGATGGAAAAATTTCCTAATTTGATGAGGGAAAAAGTTACAGGAATCCATGAATCACAGAGAGTCCCATTCAAGAGGAACTGAAAGAGGCCCACTTGAAGACACATTATCCTTAAAATGGCAAAATTCCAAGACAAAGAGAGAATCTTAATGGCAGCAAGAGATAAAAAGGAAGTAACATAGAAGGGAGCCCCAATCAGGTTAGCAACTGACTTTTCAATGGAAACACTCCAAGGAAGAAGAGAATGGCAAGAAATATTTGAAGTAATGAGAACCAGAGGCCTACAACCAAGGCTACTTTCCCCAGCAAGCCTCTCAATCAAGATAGAAGGCCAAATAAAGAGCTTCCAAGAAAAAAGAAGTCTAAAAGAATATGCCTCCACCAAACCAGCTCTACAAGAAATACTAAAAGGGCTGCTTTAAGGAAAGGAAGGAAAAGAGAGAGACAGAGAGGAACTGTGGTACAAAAATGGCAATGAATAAGTACCTATCAATAATAACCTTAAAGGTAAATGGATTAAATGCTCCAATCAAAAGACATAGAGTAGCTAAATGGATAAGAAGGCATGACCCACACATATGCTGCCTACAGGAGACCCACCTCAGGACAAAAGACCATCACAGAATAAAAGTAAAAGGCTGGAAACATATTTTCCAAGCAAATGGACAAGAAAAAAAAAGCCGGGGTAGCAATTCTAATATCAGACAAACTAGACTTCAAAAAAGGGGCCATAAAGAGAGACCCAGAAGGTCACTTCATAATACTCAAGGGAAGAATCCACCAAGAAGACATTAACATCATAAATATATATGCACCCAACATAGGAGCGCCCAAATATATAAGAAAAATCATAGAAGACTTCAAGAAAGATATTGACAGCAACACAGTTATAGTAGGGGATTTTAACACCCCACTGTCAAAAATGGACAGATCTTCCAAACAAAATATCAACAAAGATATAGCTGCACTAAACAACACCCTAGATGAAATGGACTTGACTGATATATATAGAGAGCGCTTCATCCCAAAGAACCTAAATACACATTCTATTCTGAACTTATTATTTCTCAATGTACCTTTTAGAGGCTTTTAGAACAGTGTTCAGAACATCAATTTTAGAAACTGCCATATAAGGTCACTCAAATAGTATTGTAGATAGAAAAATATTTCATCACATGGAAAGTTGTACACAACATATACACATATAAAATGATAAAGAGTATGTATAACATGATCCCATAAGTAGAAGAATTAGTGTGTTGAAAAAAACTGGACAAGAAACATAACAGTGAAGTATTAAAAGTGGTTATGTCTAAATAGTGGAAATGAGTCATTTTTATTTTCACTTTTTGCTTATACACATTTAATAGCATTTCACAATGAACATATTTTATGATTAAAATAAAAAAAATAAACATGATAAACCTTATGAAAATGGTTTACAAGAATATACAATATATTGTTCACAATGTGTTCTATTGGAAAAGAGGATTATAAAGCAGATTGTGCATTATAATTTCTTGCTAAAAATACTTCCATATATGGATAGCTGTGCAAAGAAAAAGGTAATGTACCAAGATATTAACAACTATTACTTTGGGTTATGTCTGGGATTACAAGATAGTTTAGTGTAAACACATAACCATTTATTATTGGTCTCCTGTCCCTAGGAATGTGCCTTAACCTTCTTGGTCCTCCATGGGAGTGAGACTCCAGAGTGGAGTCCAGACATCCAAGGGATGGTGTGAGATGATAGTATTTTGGAGGAGAAACATATTAAAGTGTATACTTATTTTAAACCATCCATTGAATGTCTATTTTGTGTGCTTAATAATGTGCATTATTATTAACATAGTAGTACATGTTATTAAACTTATAGATATGTTCATATACATTGGCAGTGCATTCTCCATATTTTTTCCAAAGCATTTAATGATAAAAATGTTTGTTAATGCCCCACCTCTGCTGCCACTGCAGCAATGCTGGCTTTGTAAGACGAAGGAGGAGGCATCCTGAAAAGGAGGGCAGCAGGACTCAGGGAGTTAGGATTCCCCAGAAAGACTTAACTTTAACTCGGGGTCGGGGAAGCTGAACTTCCCGGACGAGACCTTGAGAGCATCCAGCACCTAGGACAGCAAAGAGGTAGTAGGTGGTGTGTGAGTTGCCCCTAATTTGGCTACACACAAAAGATGTGGGCTGGAGACTAGGCAACTGTGAATATTGCAGCCCAGACCTGGCCCCCATCCTCTCAAAAACAAAAAAGGGAGAACAGCAAAACTCAATCCACCTCAGCCTGTGGCATCCAGGAAGACCAAAAGAACTCTCTTGGCTGATTGAAAGTCAGCACGAAGGTTTTTTTTTTACCCCCTCTAAGTGAGACAATAAGATCTGAAGCTGTGAAAGATAACAGAGACAGACTCAAAGACAGACCACAAGGCTAACCTCAACAACAGAGAAACTGAGACGAATTTCACTTTCCTATTCTAGAGAGCTTGCCTGATATTGCTTATTTATATTATTATTATTTTTCATTATTTTTACTTCTTTTATTTTACTAATATTTTATTAGTAAATAATAAAATATTTACTAATATTTTTATTTCTTCATTTTATTTGTTTAATTTTATTGTTTTACTGGTTTTTCTTGTTCTCTCTTTCATAATGTATTTTAATTTTCCTTTTTTCACTTCATTTGTGCTCTAAAAGTACCCTACTCTAGGTCGTGTACTTCCTATTCTTGTGTTTAAGATCATATAGTTTTTGTCATATTATTGTTTTTCCAGTATTATTGTAAATAATTGTTGTTCCATATAATTGTAAATACTACACAGGACCCCCCCCATCTTAGCCCATTTTACTACCTCCAGTGCTTTATTACTATTGTTGTTAACTCTATTCTCTTGCACACTAAGCCTATTTTCTATCCTTCACCCTCACTATATTTCATAATCTAACCTCCCACAAGCTCTCTGTTTTCTGGATTCCACTTACAATCCTTCCCCACTCTNTTTAATTTTCCTTTTTTCACTTCATTTGTGCTCTAAATGTACCCTACTCTAGGTCGTGTACTTCCTATTCTTGTGTTTAAGATCATATAGTTTTTGTCATATTATTGTTTTTCCAGTATTATTGTAAATAGTTGTTGTTCCATATAATTGTAAATACTACACAGGACCCCCCCATCTTAGCCCATTTTACTACCTCCAGTGCTTTATTACTATTGTTGTTAACTCTATTCTCTTGCACACTAAGCCTATTTTCTATCCTTCACCCTCACTATATTTCATAATCTAACCTCCCACAAGCTCTCTGTTTTCTGGATTCCACTTACAATCCTTCCCCACTCTAACAAAAGTTTATCTCTTTTCCACCATTTCTAAAAAGTTGCTACTTGGGTGAAATATCATGGTTACCACTATACTTATCCAAAGGATCTCCTATCTGTTCTCTATCTGTTGGCATCTTAAATTGCATAGAATACTCTCCTGATGTCTTAATCCATTTTGCTTTCCCCTGAAACTGATCACATATAAGAATAGGTGGGAGATGTGAACACCAATATACCTGCTGGAAGACAGAACCCACAAAAAAGGACCCACCAACAGATAATATAAGAAGATGGCAGAGGAGTGAATGGAAGCCACACTAAACACCTACCAATACCAATCTGGAATTATGATTAAATGGTGGAGAAATTACCATTTCAGAGCAAACAACTGAACAACGGTGAGAGAAAAGCCTTATAACCTCAGACATATAAGAAGAACCAGCTTCAGTGCAACCTGTTTGCACTTTGACAAAAATATACAAGACATGGTGGGTGGAGTGACCCTCAGTCAACCAGCTGGAGGGAAGAACCCACCAAAGAAAGGCTCAACAACAATCAAAACCCCAAGATACCCAGAGAGACAACATAAATGGCATATAGAGCATGTCAAGAGCATCAAATTCAGGAGATCAAAGAGACTACATGACAAAACCTCACAGGTCTCCTACCATAGAAGCTGACATCACAAAACACATTAACTTAAGAAGCAGAGGCAAACAAGAAGAGTCTCACAAACAATAGGAGAACAAAGAAACAAACCCCAAACAAAAGGAAAGAAGGAAGCGTCAGAAATAATGATAAATGAAATAGAGGCAAGTCAATGATAAGATATTGAGTTCAAAGCAATAGTTATCAGGAAGCCCAATGAGCTCACTGAGAATTACAAAAAACTACAAGGAAACTATAAGGAACTCATTAAAAACTATATCAACGTGAAAAAGGTAATAGAAACTATCAACAAGAGCCAAGAAGAAATGAAGAATACAATTTCTGAATTGAAGAACACAGTAGAAGGAATCAAAAGTAGGTTAGATGAAACAGAGGATCAAATCAGCAAGCTGAAGGACAATGTAGAAAAAAACTCCCAGTGAGAGCAAGAAAAGGAAAAAAGACTCAGATAATGAAGAGGCATTAAGGGAACTGAAGGACAACATGAAACATAATAATATACATATAATAGGGATATAGGAAGTAGAAGTAGATGAGCAAGGGATAGAAAATCTTTTTGAAAAATCAATGAAAAATATTCCTAATTTAATGAAAGAAAAAGTCACACAAATCCAGAAATCACAGAGTCCCATTCAAGAGGAACCCAAAGAGGTCCACTCCAAGACACATCATAATTAAAATGGCAAAATTTCAAAAAAAGAATCTAAAGTCAGCAAGTGAGAAACAGGGAGTGACTGAGAAACTGAGGAAGTGATATACAATGGAATCCTGACAAAGTTAGCAGCTGACATCTCAGTGAAAATGGTAGAAGCCAGAAGGGAATGGCAAGAAATATTCTAAGAAATAAAAACCAAAGACCTGCAATCAAGACTACTCTACCCAGCAAGGCTCTCAATTAAAATGGATAGTGAAATAAGGAGTTTTCCAGACAAAAGAATGGTCAAAGTATATAGCTCCACCAAACTAGCACTTGAAGATATGTAAAAGGACTATATTAAGAAAAGAAAGAAAAACAGCACATGCACGCGCAAGAGAGGTAAGAAGGAAGTACAAAAGCAATAAATAAGTACCTATCAATAACCTTTTGGTCAAAATCGATGAGTTCAAAAACTGTTTTGAACCTATAAGTGGAACATAATCAACAAAATAAACAAGCATGAAAATTATAACCATACACATTGAAATTAAGAACAACCTTGCAGTAACCAGTGAGTGGGTAGGAGGGGATAATGAGGGGAAGGGCAGAAGGGTTTTCAGGAACCCTTTAAGGGACACTTGTACAAAACCAAAGTGGGTTTGATCAAGGGTGGGAATTGGGGATGGCTTGGGTGTGGGAATCAGTGGGGGGAAATGGAGACAACTGCAACTGAACGTCAGTAAAAAAAGTTTAAAAATAATCTCACTCTTGCATAAGCTATGGCTCTACAGTAATACCTTAACACTCAGGCAGTAATTAGGAATGGATAATTTCTTAGTCAAAAACTTCTAGTATTTTAAGTAACTTTTGTTTCTCTATATAAACATTTTTAGATGTTTAATTATTTCCCTAGAGGGTCAAAAATAAGTAGGTAGCCCTTAATCATACAAGAATCAAAGGTCCATTAAATTATTTCCAATTTAATAACCAAGGATAGGATTGTAATATCAGACAAGTTTGATGGCATCTAGAACATTCTCGGGGTTAACTCCTAAACTCTGATCTCTAAGTCAGCAAGATTAGGTTGTGCTGTAGTAACAAATATTTCTCCAATTTCAGGGACTTAAACAAATACAGGTGTATTCTCCCCGCCCCCCCCCCCCAGCTTTTGGAACTATAATTTGAGAAATAAAAAAATGTATAAATATATATTACATAAATACAATTATATAAGTATAAATATATATTACATATATTCATGTATGTAATAGTAAATATATATTACATATATACAATTTTATAATCTTTACCTATAATATATAATTAAATGTATTAACAATCCATCACCTCACATAATTAAGCTCTTCTTGAGAACACTCATGATGTACACTCAATACATTTCTGAGAAATGTTGTTAGGTGATTTTATCTTGGTGTGAACATCATACAGTATGCACTTATACAAGCCTGGATGGTATAGCCTAATACACACCTAGACTATATGCCTATACAGCATATTACTGCAGAAAACATTATGAGATTAAATAAAGCACAAGACAAAATGATACCTTTAAGAGACACAGGAAACATGAAATATATGAGGCTTCTACCAGTATAACCCAGCATACTATTTTACAGGAAACTTTTTAAAATAAGTAGAATGAGTACACCCTAAAAGCATAATAAAAGTAGTAAATACTTAAACCAGTATCATAGTCATGCATTATCATTGTCAAGTATTATGAACTGTGCATAACTTATACAACGGAGAACACAGTAGTTTTGTTTACACCAACATCATCACAAACGCATGAGTAATGTGTTGCATTAAGACATTGTGACAGCCACTATGTCTCCAAGCAATAAAAGATTTTTAGCTCCATTATAATCCCATGAGACCATTGTTGTAAATGCGGTCAGATATTGATTGAAATATCAACATTTGGTGTGCAACTGTATATGATACAGTAATATTAACTATAGTTATCATGCTGTTCATTAGATTCTCAGAAGTTATTCATCTTATAATTGAAAGTTTATATTCTTTGACCAATATCTCCTTATTTTTCTCACCATCTAAACCCTGGTAATAACCATTCCACTCTTTGGTTCTCTGGGTTTGACTCTCTCAGATCCCATATATAAATGAGATCATACAATATTTGTCTTTCTGTGTCTGGCTTATTTCACTCAGCATAATGTCTTCCAAGTTCATTCATGTGGTTGCAAATGACACTACTTTATTTTTGTGACTGAATAATATTCCATTGTATATGATACCCCATTTTCTTTATCCATTCATCCACTAATGGGCTCTTGGAGCTATTTCTCACTCATTTACTTGACGAGCTGTTTCTCTGCCATCATTGTCTTTTCTAGCAGGACCCAGGATGATGGAGCCCTCACTGTATTAAACAGTGAAGGTCATGGTGGTAGATAGGAAAATCTCACAATGGTAATCAAATTATTGCCTTAGGAGTTGACGCACAACTCTACAACTCGCATCTCACTGGCAAAGAACTGGTTATATGACTCCAACTAACAGAAACAAGAATAGCAATTTTCCCATGCATCCAGAGCCAGAGATAATTAGTGTGTACCATTAGGAGCTATCATAGCAACATAGTGCCCTTTCTCATATCTTGAGAGCAGATATTGGAATCTGAGAGTCTGAACAGAGAGGAAAATTGGGGTCTTCAGACTAATTGGTCAGAAAATCTAGAGAGAATATGTGAGCAGTTATGTCCTTGAAACTGTGCCCATGTCATCAGGACAGTGTCCTTTAAAAGGCTGGGAATGTGGCCAGTAATGTCATATGCCAGTATTTCAATACCCTACAGGTGTAGTTAACAATTTTTAAAAATTGTTGTTCAAGTACAGTTGTCTTCATTTCCACCTCTTCCAACTCCCCTCCACCCCAGCCATCCCCACCAACTACCCTTGATTCCACCCTCTTTGGTTTTGTCCATCTGTCATTTATAGATTTTCCTGAAAACCCTTCCTCCTTTCCCCCACATTACTCCCTTCCACCTCCCCTCTGGTTATATATAGTGCTGTTTTTTTTTCTTAATTTCAATGTCTCTGGTTATATTTTGCTTCTTTGTTCGTTTGTTGATTAGGTTCCACTTAAAGGTATTTAAGGTACCAAATATCATATGGTGTCTTTCACCACCTGTCTTATTTCACTTAGTATAATGCTCTCCAGTTTCATCTATGCATTCGCAAAGAGTAGGAGCTCCTTTTTTCTTTCTGCTGAATAGAATTCCACTGTGTACCATAGTTTTTTGATCCATTCATTGATGGATGGGCACTTAAGTTGCTTCCAGCACTTGGCTATTGTCAATTGTGCTGCTATGAACATTGGGGTGCATAGGTTCTTTTGGACTGGTATTTCAGGGCTCTTAGAATATAATCCCAGCAGTGGAATTGCTAGGTCAAAAGGCAGTTCCATTCTTAGTTTTCTGAGGAAATTCCATATTGTTTTCCACAGTGGCTGCACCAGTCTGCGATCCCACCAACAGTGCACTATGGTTCCCTTTCCTCCACATTCTGTCCAACACTTGTTTGTTAATTTGTTTATGATGGACATTCTGACTGATGTGAAGTGGTATCTCATTGTGGTTTTAATTTGCAATTCTCTGATAGCTAGTGATGCTGAGAATACCCCATCCTTCTCAAGGAGGTCTAACCTGCTGCTTAATTATCCCTCTGAGACTGATGCCTGTGGGCATACAGCCAGCCTTCTTGAGTCTCCACTTCACCCTTTATCAGACAGGTTGTGTGTAATCTGGTTCTTCTGTCTGTATGAGGCTATAAGGCTTCTCTTTTGCTATTGTTCAGTTGCTTATTCTAGGTTATTTCTCCACAGTTTGTTTCTAACTCCAGATTGGTCTTGGGAGGAGGTTAATGTGGTTTCCATTCACTCCTCCACCATCTTTGCCATTTCTGGAGTGAGATTTTAAGGTCAGCTAACAACAAGACAATACATAAAAGCAGGCAGTTTCTTTTTCATGAGGTTTTATGATTTTAAAAAGTTTTGGTGGCAAGTCTAAAGAATTATAACCCTTGCAAATTTCTTAATTTAAATTTCTTTAAAGAACGGTATACACAATTTTTCTCTGTACAAAACTGCACATATGCACAAATAGTAAGACATATAGTGATTTAAAGTATGTAATAAAGGGTATATAAATGACTGCATCTACACACACCAGAATCACACTTCACGTGGAAAATGCACTCACTCTGAAAGGTTCAAAGGAACTGAGACCAATGAAGGGATAATGGATTAATGTCATTCAGCTCATGCTCACTTTCGTATATAATCCTATGGAGTGCATGGTGGCAGAACTTCCTTTATCATTTAAACATATTTTACCCCACAGTCCCCCTGCAACATATTTGAATTTTCAGATGCTAAATGCATGACTGTAAATGGTTATACCGCACTTCTTAATTACACCATTCTCTCCTATGCATTGTTTAACTTTTCCCCTTAATGGCAAGCATTGGTAACTGAAGAAGAGGTGTTCTATTTTAGCCAAAAGGATACTTGTTCACCCTGGACCATACCATAGTAATATGCCATACTGTACATGGCATATGGCATACCACAGTGATATGCCATACCATGCATGTCAGCCTCTACTGTGTCTTTCTGACATCTGATTTCTAAAGAGCTGAGCCCCAGACAGAAGAGGCTGGCTTCTGAGCTGAATATTTGCTTTGTGAATATCCACTCTACTCTTAATTCACCACTTGCCCTTATAGGTGATTGTCAGCTACCAGAGAATTTCAATCAGGGATGTGATATAATTTATTTTCTATTTTGGTTATGATCACAATGTTAGCAAAAAAAGGAATTGGCATTATAAAGCCATGAGACAATGACTTAAGCAAGAGATGCCAAAGGTGGGAAGAAAGTAATGGGTCCAAGAAACATTTGGAGGCCAAGTGAGCAGGATGGTGATGGAGAGAGGAAGGGAGAGAGGAAGAAGAAGAGGATGAGGAAGAGGAAGAGGAAGAAGAAGAAGAAGAAAGAGGAGGAGGTGGATGAGGAGGATGGGTAAGAGGAAAAAGAGAGAGGAGGAGGAGAAAGAGAAGGACAAGGAGAGATTTTCCTGTCTCAAATAAGGAAGGATCATAAATATAAACAATAATTACCCTACTATATGGTGAGAACTATGGTTTTGGAAAGTAGAGGTTTTCTTATTTCCATCTTTTCTCCATTATAAACTACCTCTCTGTTTTCCTCCATCTTTAGTTTTTCTCTTCCTTCTTGCACTCCCCCCCCCAACTTATCTCCATTTTCCTTTCCCCCATTAATTAACAGGGTCATTTAACATCTTGGCTCAAACTTTCTCTGTGCCTGGCTCTGTTTCTGTACTCTCTTCCATGCCACTGTTGCTGTGTTACTTAATTCTGCAATACATGTAGTAAGCTTTTCTACTAAATCAAACTGTGTGCACATCTGCATTGATGTTTCCTGTGTTGGTTTGGATTCCCTGAGATCCTGGTTCCCGAAATGTAGAATCTGATATTCAGTTACACTTCCTTTGCTTTCTCACAATGTTCTATGTCTCAGCTGTGTAGATGACAATGTGTTTAGTTTTCAGAGAACTGTCACGCCTTAGCAGACATGCACAGTTCATGGTGATCGTCATTAACAACTGGATTTTCAAGTCCTTAGGCCCCCTGGATGTTTAGAGATCTGATTGTGGCTCATAGCAGCCAGCCAGTTGCTCTTATTTGTACATCTCCTGGGGAAGGAGGCTCACTGAAAGCAATAGGATTGCCAAAATAATGCTGGCACTCATGGGTTTCCTAGCGGGCTCCCTACTTGTACTTTTGTTATTGAGAGTGACCCCAAATGTTCCTTTCCATCCTACTTCCTGCTTGCTATTACCTTATTTCTGTTTAGATATTCCCACATGTTACAGCAACTTTATTTCAGGTAGTGAGAGAACAATTGTCAAGATGAAACCCAGCACAGACTTGAGATGAAGATACCTTTAATTCTTAGTCTTTTAATCACATACAATCCTGAAATGACTACTAACACTAGAGCAGGTGTAGGGTAAATGGAGGCAGTCTGGCTTCCTCACCCAGGTATCTGAGTAACTAAGGTAAGCAGTTTTCCCATAACTTTGAATGGGCCAGATAAAAAGTGTTCTCATAGCCTCAAGACTGGGTCCAGTAAATGGTTCCCATAACATGAAGTGGGCTAACATGCCCAGAATCATGGTATGTTATATATATATATATATATATATATATATATATATATATATATATACACACACACATATATTTTTGCCAGCTTTGTTTCTCTCTAGTACTTAAGCAGGTAGGGACTCCCCACTGGGTGCCACAACATGTGCCATGCAAGGGGACAGGCTGCATGCAGTGTGCCAAGCAAAGGCATGTAAGGAGACACACAGCTTGCAGTGTGCATGGATTGCCTACTCTTGAATAAAGGCATGTCAGTCATCCCAAATATTCTTCTTTCTTTCGGAATACTGTGAACCTATCAGGCCTTGAACGGTTGCAACACAATTGGTATAGGTGACAGGATTCTTCTCAGAAAAGTATGGAGCTGGCATTCCCAGACTGGGGCCTGGATGTGTGGACAGGCTCCTGGAGGTTTGACCTTCCCACCCTAGGACTGGCTCGAAGTTAGTGGCACATCTGATATAATAGATAAAGCCCTACAAGTGCTTAGGGAGACCCTGACGTGGTCCAGTGCCCCTGCAGCCACGGGGGCTATGGGGTCCCTGGGCTGGGTGCTTCTTTCAGCTTTGTGAGCTGAGATAGAGACTGTGCTTCAGGATGCAGAGAAGTTCCAGGAGCCCCGAGAGGGAGCGGAAGCCCTGAAGCCGGAAGAAGAGGAGACTCCACTTCTTGATGGGGTAAAGTTATGGGAACACAGAGGCAGAAAAAAAAAGCCTTGAAGGCTTGAATCTGTGCCCTAGTGAAAAGCCTCCGAGCGACTGAGCTGCCGCAATCTCCCTCCTTCCTGGTAGTAGGCAATTCAGGGAAAAGGGTTGCAGGGGAAATGAACCGAGTTCCCTGAGGGCAGCAGCCTATGGCACCTGTGGGGGAGTTAGAATTTAGGCAGTTTGGGAGCCCCATCCCTCCTCCGTCCCACACAGACGTGGAACACAGTTACTGGGGGTGACCGAGCGGGAGGACTAGGGCGCTAGGCCGGAATGCTGTGCTCAGAGTGCACTGATCAGAAGAGGCGGGGACGCCTGTGGGAGAGTAGTGTGCACTGCTGTGCCTTTGGGCCAAGGCCCAGCACAGAGCCGAACTTTGGAGTGGCGTTCCAGGAGGTGGGGCTGCCATGGGAGCTCTTAGAGCTGACAGCACAACCCGAGAGGCTGCAAGAAAGTAGGCTGGAGCTGGCAGGAGTTGGCGCTGGCACCCAGAAAGCACACTGATAGGAAGGGAACCAAAGAGCCCCAGCGGGGCAGTGGGCTCCACACAGTGCAGGTAAGTGCTGCGCCCCTAAGAGCAGCCCCAGAAGGAGGTGACAGAGGAGAAGATGATGGCACCCAGAGCCCTGGAGATGCAGCAGCCAGAGACTCGGCATGGCAGAAGCAGAGGCAGGGCAACCTGAAGGGATGCAGTGGTTGGTGCCAGCAGCCAATGCCCACCCTGGTGGTGTGCACTGGTCCTGTGCAAGTGTGAGCTCCTGGTACCTGCATGCCAGTGTCTGGTGTAGGCCTAAATTATCTGTCCAAAACCTGGGGGTGTAACCAGAGAGGCCCATCTTGTATGTGTAGATGACCATTTGGCTGTGTCAATCTCCCAGAAAGAAGGAGGAAATATCCTTTGACAATTTAAATAGGAAAAGAGCCAAGAAACCCACCTACAGGGGATGGGTGGGGATCAGAAAAGGTGAAGGCCTTGTGGTTGTTCCTGAATTTGGGGGCAATTGTCCCCTCATGAGTATATTGTTTAGGTGTTCACCATTCCTAAGTGTATCCTGGGCCCCATGTGGGGAACTGGTAAGGCTGTTTGCAGGGATATGCTGAGCATCCCCCAATAGGTCAGGGTAGTGAGTGAACAGAACTATGTGCCATTGTGACTCTTGACTACAAGTGAGGCACTGCTCCTGACTATTTGCAAAGATAGTTGCTCAATGTATAAGGGCTAACACTGTGGGTCTCTACATAGCATGCAAGTAAATAGGCACTTATGCATAAGCCATTATAGAGACAGGCCTTGTGGCAAGATCCTGTGAGTCACGGCTGCCACCCCTACATTGGGGAGTTAGACAAAACTTTTATGGATGGTCCTCCAGACTCTAAATGAGAGGAGTTGGAGCAGAAGCCCAGCCCCGGTGGAAGCATTTCTCTACTGGACTGAAGCTCCAATTTCAGCTGCAGGTACAGACTAAGGATGCTTTGGTGAAACCAGGCATGGGGAAACAGGGGAATACTCTCTTGACCACTCTGGAGAGCCTGGAGTGAGGGAACACAGCCACTTGGATGTGGCCTTGGGAAATAAAAGCCCCCCATATGCGTTGGGTGGTTTTTGTTGCCCCTGGGGCCAAGGGGTGGGGAGAAACTTACAAATAGTGCCCTGGGTGATTGGGATATGGCCCACAGTCTTAAAGGTGACATATCCAGGGCCAGTGGACAACAAAATGCTTTTTCATGTCAACTTTGTGATTTCCCTATGGCCCATTATGAGTTCTTCACTCTTGTTGCAAGTAGATACTGAGCCCTCCGTTGAAGCACAAAAGATTTAGTATTCATGCCCAGGAAGACCCCCTCTGCCAGCCACTGTCTTATTGGCTGAATAGAAGCTTGCCTGTATGCTGCCCGAGGGTCATGACTTGCCCTTACTGGTCTCTATAACTGCTCTATTTTTTGCCCCTAGAGTATAGTGAACTGGGTACATGCCTATGTCTCAGGGGTTACCAGTTAGCATGGTTGATCTGTGCTGAATTCCCCCTGAACATGTCTGCTGGCCTCCCATGGTGCATCCCTCCAGCTTCTGTCTATATAATCAGTGAAACAGTGCACATTCCTTGTAGAACACAACCTGGACTGGCATCTGTGCTGAGGTGTAGTAGTGGCATGACTGGCTCAGGCCATTGGTCAGCTGCTCCACGTAGGATGGCTCAGAGCTGGCTCATAGCTGGGACCTTGGGATTGACTGGGCCAGAACACCATCTGTGTTAAAAGCCTCAAGGACAAGCCAGGGTGGACTGGACTCTTGAGAGATCTGTGTCAGACCCATATTCTTGGACATTGCTGGGAGGCGCAGAATGGTGCATAGGCTGCAGTTCCCACTGGGACCCTCTGGGTAGGTAAGGATACATGGGTATCCTTACTTGTATGGGAATTGGACTGGCTCTGGTACCTAGGGGTGGCCTGATTGCCTGTCTTTTGGCTCTGCGTTCTTGCAGCTTGTACTGTTGCTACGGCAGTGCTTGTGTTTTGATTACTTATTGCTGTCGTCTACTGCTGTTGTGGTTTATGGGTGCAGGGCTCTGCCCTCCTGGTCAAGGGAACTTTGCAGAGGACATCCTTGCATAGATTGTGCAGTGAGGAAACCAGAAGGGGTGGACTGTAAGGTAAATAGAGGCAGTATGGCTTCCTCACCCAGGTATCTGAGTAACTAAGGAAAGCAGTTTTCCCATAACTTTGAATGGGCCAGGTAAGTAGTGTTCTCATAGCCTCGAGACTGGATCCCATAAATGATTTCCATAACATGAAGTGGGCTCACATGTGCAGAATCAAGCTATTATATAATTTTTTGTTTATTTTTGCAGCTTCTCTAGTACTTAAGCAGGTAGGGACTCCCTACTGGGTGCCATGACATGTGCCACACAAGGGGACAGGTGGCATGCAGTGTGCCACACAGGGACATTCAGGGAGACACTCAACTTGCAGTGTGTGTGGATTGCACACCCTTGAATAAAGGCATGTCAGACATTCTAACAGCTCCATGAGTATTCTTCTGTCTGTCTGAATACTGTGAACCTGTCAGGCCTTGAACAGTCACAACACAGCAGGTAAAACCCAACAGCAACAACTAACCCTGCTTGTGACCTGTTTGCTAATTAGGTCCAGATCTTAGTTTCTGCTCTTTGCTCTCTACTCCAGGTCACAGGGCTGGGTGTTGCTCTTGTGAGTTTCCTAAAGCAAAACTGACAACTTCATCTTCCTGTCACAGATCACAAAGAACAGGAGATATTACTTTGGACTAAGAGAGTTCTTGTTATAAGAAGGATTTTTACAACTTTTTAAAGGTAGAATCCAGCTTGCAGTAGCCTTGGCATCCTGGAAGGTTTTTTTCCTACATTGTCCTCTCTGTTACTTAGCTACTGAGTTTGGTATTAGAGTGCGGCTGAACATGACTGATTAAGACACTGCTGCTTGTATGATTATTACCAAATATTTTTCTCCAGCTCATGATATAAAGACACTAAACAGGTCTTTGTTAAGCCCTGAATGGTGTGGCTCAGTAGGTTGTGAGTTGTTCTGCAAACCATTTGGTCACTGGTCTGATCCCTGGTCAGGGCACAAGCCTAGGCTGTAGGCCAGATCTTCGGTTGGAGGCACGTGAGAGGCAGTGGATCAATGTTTCTCTTTGCACATCAATGTTTCTCTCTCTCTTTTTCTCCTTCCTTTCTGTTCCCTCTAAAAATAATATATATATATATATTTTGTTGTTGTTGTTGAGTCACTAAAAAGTAAACACAAATTTAGCATCTGGGCCACTTATTCATTGGTCAATCTAAGTATCTGGTACAAGTGAGATGGGTAGTGAAGTCAGCTTTTTTTTTAAAACGGGCAAGAAAAACTTGCTTTCAGGTTTCCTGAATTACAAAGGTGTCTAACATAGGTCTTTAAGCTCCATTTTAACTGATCACTTGGACTTTTTAAAGTATTCTTGTTGCTTTCCATAATGGTTTGTTTTTCCAAAGTTGGCTCCCCAAAATGACTGAAATTTGGTACTATCTGTTAGATGAAAATTTAGCTAAAGATGTCATTAAATTCATATTCCAGGATTTCATTCTCTAAATCAGGCCCAGGTGTTGGGAAACACCCTGCCTGATTTCAGGAGCTGTAAACCCCCCATGGCTAAGGCTGAGTGAGCGACCTTTGGACCTTAAGCCACTAAGGAGACAAAGCTTATCTCCCTGGCAGGAGTACTGCTTCAGCTCCTTTTTCCATAACTAGCTTCCAGGGCTTGGTTGGTTAGCCAATGACAGTAAGATTCCTCAAGGGAGGATTGACCTAAGACAGGCATGATCACATGAAGGCCCCAGGCAAGTACTTGGGGGAATATGGAGAAAGGGTGTGATGAAGCCTCACCCCTCGGCTTTGATGAAGCCTGACTCCTGTAAGTGCGAGAGAAGTCTCTGAGAATTCCTTGCCTACCTGCCTCCTCTGCCTGGCTTAAGCCTGAAACGATGACAGAGGGTGGTGCAGCCTTGTGCTAGAAAGGGTGGGCTCCCTGGGTGATCAGGCCTGAGAAAGGGTATATAAAATACTGCAAAGCCTGCTTTGCTATGAGTGCTCTTAGTTAAATGATAAAGGTCCAAGCAGGAAATGAGTTTGTTTCCCAAAGTTTTGTAGCCTTCTAGCTGATAGACCCTGACTCAGAAGAAGCCCTAATAGTTCTTTGTATGCTATCTACTGTTTGATCCTTACTACCTGACAATGATTAATGAGCTGTACCTGTATTCCTGCACAAATTAAACCCAATAAAAGCCTGTCTAGGCAAGGGCCAGGTGCTCTCCCCTTGAGAGGGTGGCCAAGCCGCTCTAAGGCACTCCCTCCTTGAGGGAGTAGCCATGCTGACCCTTTGCCTCCACAGAACTCGGTAGTCTGTGTGAATTTGTATCATATCTCATCCATGACACTACGGGCACTTCGAGCCAGTGTCCATGTCACCAAGGTGTGGGTAAGGTTCTTTGGTGCAGTTCCTTGAATATGCTTCCTCTCAGTCTAAAGACTTAGACAAATCATCTCTTCCTTTACACTCCTGATATGCAATAATGATCTAAGAATCAAAAAACTGCAGTAGACACTCCTGTTCATATCAGAGAGAAATACATATCAGTTGCTAGTACATAGCAATTCTGAAATCTAGCCCAGCAAATGTTGTCAGTTCATTGATTACCATGTAGTCTTATACCCTTAGAGTTGTTCTTCAGTGCTCCTGTCTTCATCCTGTTAGATTTTTGTTCTACAATCTGAGTCATTCTTTCTTATCTTTTCTCCCCCACTGCACAGCTTTATTGAGATATAACTAATGAATAATAGTGTGTAAGTTTAATGTTTAAAATATGTTAATTTAAGATATATGTCTGTGGAATTATTACTGTAATAAGGTTAGTTAATACCCATTGCCTCACATAGTTACAATTTGTGTGTGTGTGTGTGTGTGTGTGTGGTGAGAAATTTTAAGATCTACTCTCTTAACAATTTTAAAATATACAATATGGTATTTTTAAGTATAGTACCATGTTGTTCATTATATTCCCAGAACTTATTCTGGGAATATAATGGAAATTTAATTTTTTAAAATGTCTTTATTGTTTAATTACAGTTTTCTGCATTTTCTCCCCCACCCCAGCCAAACTCACCTCCCTCCCTTGGTTCCTCCCTCCCCCTTGGTGTTGTCCATGTGTCCTCTATAAGCAGTTCTTGAAAACCTTTCTCCTCACTGTCCCCTCCCCACTCACCTCTGGCTATTGTTAATTTGTTCTCAACTTCAATGTCTATGATTATATTTTATTTCCTTCTTTCTTTTATTGATTATGTTCCAGTTAAAGGTGAGATCATGTGGTTTTTGTCTCTCACCACCAGATGGAACTGGAAATTTAATTAAAAATGGAAAGTTTGTATCCCCTGGCCACCACCACCCATTATCTTCCCTAAACCCTCACCCCTGGCAACTACCAATCTGATCTAGGTTTCTATGCTGTCCGATTTTCTATTTTTAAGATTCCATACATAAGGGAAATCATGTGGTACTTGCCTTTCTCTGTCTGACTAGTTTCCCTTAACATAATAGCCTTAAGGATTATCTATGTTGTCACAAATGGCAGAATTCTTTGTTTGTTATGATTAAATACTATTCCATTTCATAACACAACACGTTGTTTCCCTGGTTAATAATAATGCTGCAATGAACATGGGTTATAGTTATCTCTTCAAGGTACTAATTTCATTTCCTTTGGGTATATACCCAGAAGTGGAATTGCTGGATCATATGATAGTTCTATTTTTTAACTTTCTTATTTATTTATTTTTTTAAAATATATGTTATTGACTATGCTATTACAGTTGTCTGTTTTTTCTTTTTTCTTTTCCTCTGTCCTACACACCTCCTTCTGCCTGCATCCCCTGCCTTTAGCTCATGTCCATGAGTCATGTAGATAAGTTCCTTGGCTCCTACATTTCCTCTACTATTCTTAACCTCCCCCCTGTCTATTCTCTATCTACTATTTATGCTAATTATTCCATGTACCTTTTTCTCCATTCCTTCCTCCCCTTCCCTGCTGATAACCCTCCATGTGATCTCCATTTCTGTGATTCTGTTCCTGTTTTACTTGTTTGCTTAGTTTGTTTTTGTTTAGGTTTGATTGTTGATAGTTATGAGTTTGTTGTCATTTTACTGTTGATAGTTATGATCTTCTTCTTTTTCTTAGGTAAGTCCCTTTAACACTTCATATAATGAGGGCTTAATAATAATGAACTTCTTTAACTTGACCTTATCTGGGATGCACTTTATTTGCTCTTCCACTCTAAATAATAGCTTTGCTGGGTAGAATAATCTTGGATGTAGGTCCTTGCCTTTCATGACTTCCAATACTTCTTTCCAGCCCCTTCTTGCCTGCAAGGTTTCTTTTGAGAAATTCACTGGTAGTTTATGGGAACTCCTTTGTAGGTAACTGTCTCCTTGTCTCTTGCTGCTTTTAAGATTCTCTCCTTATCTTTAATCTTGGGTAATGTAATTATGCTGTGCCTTGGTGTGTGCTTCCTTAGGTCTAACTTTTTTGGGACTCTCTGAGCTTCCTGGATTCCCTGGAAGTCTATTTCCTTCACCAGATTGGGGAAGTTCTCCATTATTTTTTCAAATAAATTTTCAATTTCTTATGATTTATCATTTCCTTCTGACACCTCTATGATTTGAATGTTAGAATGTTTGAAGTTTTCTTGGAGATTCCAAAGCCTCTCCTCACTTTTTTGAATTCTTGTTTCTTCATTGTGTTTTGTTTGAATGTTTATTTCTTCCTTCTGATCCAAACTGTTGATTGTGTCCCAGTTTCCTTTGCATCACTGTTGGTTCCCTGTACATTTTCCTTTATTTCACTTTTCATAGTTTTCACTTTTTCTTCTATATTGTAACTATACTCAACCAATTCTGTGAGCATCCTGATAACTGTGTATCTGTTAGGTTGGCTATCTCTTCATCCATCGCTTAGTGGTATTTTTTCTGGAGCTTTAATGTTTTTTCATTTGGGCATATTTTTCTTTCTCAGTGTAGGTATTTGCCAGGGCAGGGCAACACATGTTTGTCCAATGTCGTGCAGTATGTGGGGGTGGAGTTTGAATGGGAACAATGCCACTTGTTAAGCTCTCTGCAGGTTTTCAGTCACTTCCTCCACTACCCCAAAGCAAATTGAGTCCTTCTGGTCCTGATTATCAGGTAGGTGAGTTTGTGTACATTCTAGGATCCTGTGGGTTCCTCCATGAACTCTTTTGTGAGGCTGGGAGTTTCTTCCACTGCTTCAACCCCACAGGTTTTTTTCAGCAAAGGTTTTGAGGCTTTATTTTTCTTCACTGGAACTCTGGGTTGAGCTGTCTGTCTTGCTCTCCAGTTGTTGCTCCTGGTTTATCTTCATGCAAATATGGATCTACCAGGTCTGTCAGCTGCCTCCTTGCTGAACATCCTCTCTGTTCCAGCTGCACAACTCTCTCCCTTGTACAGTCTGGATGAATGTTTCTTCTTTAACTCCTTGATTGTTAGACTTCCATACAGTTTGATTTTATGACAGTTCTGGTTATTTTTTTTAAAGATTTTATTTATTTTTATTTATCTTTAGAGGGGAAGGAGAGAGGGAGAGAAACATCAACGTATGGTTGCCTTTTGTGCATCCCCTGCTGGGAGTTGGCCTGCAGGGAACTGGCCTGCAACCCAGGCATGTGCCCTGACTGGGAATCGAACCGCGATCCTCTGATTCGCAGGCCCGTGCTCAATCCACTGAGCTACACCAGCCAGGGCTAGTTCTGGTTATTTTTTAACATTTATTCTTTTGGTTGTGTGAGGAGACAAAGTATATATATCTATGCCTCCATCTTGGCTGGCAACACTTTGCCCATTTTTAAAATTAGAGTGTTAGTCTTCTGGTGTTAAGTTTTATAAGTTCTTTGTATATATTGGAAAGTAACCACTTATCATATGTAACATTGGTAAATATGTTCCCCAAATACAGTGGGTTCCCTTTTCAATTTTGCTGTGCAGAATCTTTTATGTTTGATATAGTCCTATTCATTTATTTTATTATTTTTAAAAAATGTTTAATTAATTAGTTTTTAAAATGTAATTGTTGTTCAAGTACAGTTTTCTGCCTTTTACTCTCATCCCAGACCACTTTCCCCAGTGCTCCCCACCTCCTTCCCATTTCCACCCCCCCTTAGTTGTTGTCCATGTGCCCTTTATACTAGTTCCTGTAAACACTTCTCCTTTTCTCCTGAAATTCTCTCCCTTTTCCCCTTTGGTCACTGTCAGCCTGTTCTCTATTTCAGGGTCTTTGGTTATATTTTGCTTGTTTGTTTGTTTTGTTGTTTAGGTTCTTGTTAAAGGTGAGATCATATGGTATTTGTCTTTTACCACCTGGCTTATTTCACTCAGCATAATGCTTTCCAGTCCCATACATGGTATCAAAGAGGGTAAAAGCTCTTTCTTTCTTTCTGCTACATAGAATTCCATTGTGTAAATGTACCATAGTTTTTTGATCTATTCATTTGTTTATTTTTTCTTTTATTTCCCTTGCTATGAGAGATGTCTGAGATTGTACTGTCTATGTTTTTTTTCTACTACTCATCAGAGAGATGCAAATTAAAACCACAATGAGATATTACCTCACACCTACTAGAATGGCTATCATCAGTAGATCAACAAACGAGTGCTGCCAAGCATGTGGGGAAAAAGTAATCCTAGTGCACTGATGGTGGGAATGCAGACTGGTGCAACCACCATGGAAAATAGTACAGTGTTTTCTTAAAAAAATAAAAATGGAGCTGTCTTTGACCCAGAAATTCCACTTCTGGGAATACATCCTAAGAATCCCAAAACACCAACTTGAAAGACTATATATACCCCTATGTTCTTAGCAGTGTTATTTACAATAGCCAAGACCTGGAAACAGCCCAAGTGCCCATCAGCAGTGGATAACAAAGCTTTGGTACATCTACACAATGGAACACTATGTGGTCATAAAAAAGAAGGAAATCTTACCTTTTGAGACAACGTGGATGCACCTGAGGATTATTACGATAACTGAAAGAAGCCAGTCAGAGAAAGACAAATACTGTATGATTTCACTTATTTGTGGAATGTAATGAACAAAATAAACTGATGAACAAAATAGAAACAGGTCTGAACACATGGAACAGATTGATAGTTGTCAGAGGGGAGAGGTATTGTGGGATTGGATGAAAGAAGGTGAAGGGATTAGCAAAATAATTTATATGCATAACCTATAGACACAGAGAACAGTGTGGTGATGGTCAGATGGAAGGGAGCTGGGAGCTGGGTGGAGGTGAGTAAAGGGGGGAAAATGGGGACACCTATAATAGTGCCAACAATAAAAATGAAGAAAAAATTAATCACAAAAAATTGTTGGGTAGTTTATTGCCCTTTTGAAAGGGTCTGTGTTGCACCACTTTTGATCTTTCAAAAAAGGACCTTAAAATTTCAACCTGGATTTGACTCTTGCCTTGAGGTCCTTCCTTACATTGAGAATCTTTTGCTAGTAGTGATTGAACATAGGAAATTGTTTTATTTTTGAACCCAAATGTCTTGCCTTATTTATAATTCCTCTAAATTCTACTTGAAAACTGAGCTGTTCACTTTCTAGTTCATTGCATATTTTTTCTGTGGGTTTGGGATGAAGCCAGATGCCACCTTCAGTGGCCTGTCAAGAAACAACCTTAGCCAGATGACCGAGTTCTTAGGTATATTTCTTATTATACACATTAGTGAAGAGGACAGTTTTGCTACATTTCATGCTACTATGAAACTATGGTCTCCCTTCAACCAGCTTTTAATGACATTTCCATACTCTCCCATAAGCTCTTATCTACCCACAGCCTCCTTGAGGCCCTTTAAGCTTTTATTAACACTCTGCTTGATGACCTTTGGGCTTTTACTAAAAGTCTCCTCAAGGTTTTTCAAGTTTCCATTTTTCATTCAGTCATTAAGCCTATACCACTTTTTAAATGGAAATTTCCCACTGGCAGGTACAAAATTTGGGTTCTGGTAGTTTTGCTGCATAAAAAATTACCCTGGAACTTAGAGGCTTAATTGAGCCATTTGAGTAAAAAGGAAAAAAGGACTCATGGACATGGACAGCAGTGTGCAGATTGCTGCGGGGGCATGAGGCTACTAAATGGTAATGGAAAAATACAGTAAAGATTAAATAAAAATAAATAAAAAATAAGAAAACGTTAATAAAATAATATATATAATGAACTTCCATAATTCAATGACAATAAGATCCAATTAAAAATGAACAAAGGATTTGAATAGACAATTCTTCAAAGAAGATAGATGAATGATGAATAAGCATATGAAAAGATACTCAGCATTTCTACTTATAAGAGAAGTGCAAATCAAACCCAGAATAAAATACTACCTCACACCTATGAAGATGAACACTGTTAAAAAAAAACAGGAAATAGTAAGTGCTGGTGAGGATGTGGAGAAATTGGAACTCTCTATACTGGTGGTGGAAATGTAAAATTCTATGGCCATTATGAAAAAAGTTCCTCAACAAATTAAAAATGGAATTTCCAGATTATCTACTAATTCCACTACTGAATGTATATCTCAAGGAATTTAAAGCATGATTTTGAAGAGATATTTGCATGCCCGTGTTTATCACAGCATTACTCACAATATCAAAGAGGTAGAAGCAATCCAAATATATATATACCAATGAATGGGATAAAGAAAATGTGGAATATACATACAATAGAATATTATCCAGCTTTAAAAAATAAGGAAATTTTGACACATGTTACATGGATAAACCTTGAGGACGTTATGTTAAGTGAAATTAGCCAATCAGAAATGGACAAATCCTGGCTGATTGCATTCATATGAAGTACCTATGGTTGTCAAAAATCATGGAGACAAAGCAGAAAGGTGGTTGACGAGCACTTGGAAGAGGGGGAATAAGTGTTTAGTGGGTATAGTTACAGTTTTTCAATATGAAAAAGTGCTAGAGATCTGTTGCACAACAATATAAAATGTATGCTTAAGAAAGGTTAAGATGGTAAATTTAATGTTATACTTTGGCCACAATAAAAAACGAAGCTATTTAAATTTCCTCATGATCTGTGAGTCAAGAATTCAGGCAAGGCCCAGCTGGGGATTCTCATGAAACTGCGGTCAGAGGTTGGGAGTTGCTGGAGTGATTTAAAGGCTTAACTGGGCTGGCTGTACAAGATCACTTATTTGCATGGCTGGCAGGTGATGCTGGTTGTTGGAAACTCAGCCAGGATGATTGATTAGAGAATCTTCTCAATGGCCTCCCTGTGTGGTATGACATTCACCACAGTAGAATGGTGGCCTCTGGTCAATGAAACTTCTTAAATGCTGGCTCCACATTCCAGTGTAAGTGTTGCAGGACACAAGATGAAAACTAGACTATTTCTCATAGGGAGCTTCAGCAGTCACATAGCATTACATCTGCCACAGACTTTGGGTTATACATGAGTTACAAGCCTGCTCATAATCCAGAGGAGGGGATAAAGACCCCACTTCTCAATGGAAAGATTGTCCAAGAAGATAAATATATATGTGATATAAATATATATTTGTGGAAAAGTCTTAAAACAGATATAATACTTAAGCTTTAAACACATAGCTCATGATAACTACACTCCCAATACAAGATAACTTCTCTAAAAATTGAGAGACAGTGAGCTGTGCAGAAGATAATTCTCAGCTGAAGGGCCTGAACCAATCTCTGTAGATATCCCAAAGACTAGGAAGGGATTGACAAACTTTTTTCTACAAAGGTCCAGATTGTAAATATTTTAGGTTTTGTAGTCCATATGGTCTCTGTCACAACTCAGCTTTGCTGTAATAGTATAAGAGCAGCTGTAGACAATACATTAAAAATGAGCTTTGTTTATAAAAACAGTCAGGGAGCAAAATTTGGCCAACAGGCCATAATTTGCTGACCCCTGGACTAGATTATGGTTTGTCACTGGGCTCCAGAGTAGCCATGGAGAGGGCAGCACTCAGTGGTACACACCCAAAAGTGATGCTGATGTTGACAAGTCTGGCCTTAGGTAAGATCTTTTCCCTACTGATCTCTGATGGTGGCTAATTGAGTATTTGAAGCTATCCTGGATTTCTTTTGTGATCAAAGTACCAACTGGGACAGTTTCCATAAAATTTCATTTACATAAAAATAAAATATCTTTTGAAACATTCAAATATCTGGTAACATAGATCCCCTGTTAAGGCACTGTGATTTTCAGTCTTGTTTGGTGGACAGTAGAATCAGGCCTATCAGCAGATCCTTGCTGAACCTTTTGGGGCTGTGATAGTAGAGAGAATGGGTCAGAGTCAAATCCAGAGTCTTAGTTTTAAGGAAAAGTGTCAGATTAGGGTAGTTCTTCTGTCTCAACAGACAGTCTGGTGGGACCAGAAATTATCAGAACAGCAACTTTCAGTGGGGATCAAATTAGAAACCCAGCATTAAGATTTAGGGCACAGTGAAAGCTGGTAGGAAGATTAGGCTACCTCTTTATCAGAAGAACATCAGAAGATTGATGATCTCTGACTCAGGACCTAATTCATTATATATCTATTTATGGTCAGTGTTATTGCCAGATCTTGCCCTTTCTGTTTAGAAATCTGTTAGCACAAAGGTGAGAGAGTGATGTTTGACTTAATGTCGAGGCTCTGTGTCTTCTCTATCCGAACTTACAAGTTAAATCAGCTCCAGTTATTCATACGATCTCCGTGTTTCACGAGAAAATGTTTACTCTTATTTATGGTTCCCACTCAAAGCCTAAACTGTAATGTAAAACAGCTAAGCCCTGACTGGTGTGGCTCAGTAATATGAGTGTCTTCCTGCAAAGTGAAAGGTCGCCGGTTTGATTTTTGGTCAGGGAACCTGCGTGGGATGAGGGTTTTGTCTCTGAATGGGGCAATTGATCTATGTTTCTCTCTTACATCAATGTCTCTCTCCCTCTCTTTTTCCCTCTCTAAAAATAAAGAAAATCTTTTTAAAATCAGCTAACATATTATCCAATAGTTACACACTATCATTTTGGCAAAGAGTTACATTTTCATCCTTTTTTAAAATGGATTCCCTCTGGGAACATACGAAATGGGATTGCTGCCACAGAAGATGCTGGTCTTCCTCTTATAGTCCTGTTTGCCTTTCTCTTCTATTCCTTTTGGGTCTTGTAACCACAGGGGTTTGACCACACAAGGGTTTGACCATGACTGACTGTTTAACATGCAGACATAGATTTACTGATATATTTCTAAGGCTCAAAAATATAGTGGGCTTCTGAGGCTAGACAATGACTTCTAATGTGGAAGAGGAACAATACAGTGTCACTTAGTAGGGAAGTATGCAGGTGATCTATTTTCAAAGTGTTTTCTGCCACTTACTAATGTGTGTGGCACCCACCAAGTTGTTTACTCTAACACTGAATTTCTTTATCTGTGAAATAGAGGTGATTATATATACTGCACAGAGTTCTTATAAGATTGCATTTAATAATATTTGTAAACTGCTCAATGCAGTACCAGACATAATACATTCCCTCAATTAATGGAAGCTGTGACAGATATGATTAATGTTCATCTCTTCCTCTCATCCTGATCTTCATGGAGTTATGAAATTGATGCCCCATTGATGTTGGGATTTGCCAGATGACTCACTTTACCTGAGGAATGTGGGTGGAAATTGCAGCACATAAATTCTGAGCTTAGACTTTAAGGGTATGTGTGTTTCTGTTTGCCCCTCAGGTAGCCACTCCTCTTCCCCATTGGTAGATGGGACCCCATATTGGGAGCAGGGCTATTCCTGATGACTGAAGCCAGCCCTGGTATCTGGAGCCATACCCAAGGAAGTGTCCTTGGAGGCAGGTGAACCCTGGCTAACCTGCAGACACATAGGTGAGACATCACTGCATATTGTAGTATGCTGCTGACATTTCATTTAATACAGAGAAACATCTAACTGAAACAACCAAGAAAAGATTAATCAAACACATCATGAGGTCTCAGCCCAGGCATGAGGAAGACAAAAGAGTGAGAAAGCTATTTTTTCTTCAGTAAAGCTAGTGATTATATTCAATTTGCCAAAAACTCAGTGTATGTCTCTCTCTCTTTGGTTTCTTCTAATAGGAGGATGTTATACTCATTTTAGATGTCCCAATATGATATCCATTTTAGCTATAAACATTTCTGTTTATAGAAACACTGTATTAGGAACATAGACTAGTCTGTAATATTTGTTCAGAAACAAGAATGCTGAAAGGGGTTATGATTAAAGTCAAATAACAAATGACATGGGTAAGTTGAGCAGGGCCCTGCTTCTAAATTCCTGGAACACCATAAAGGAGGACCCTGATATATATGGAAGAATTCGATTCAGGGGCAATGAAAAGAGCTGAAAGAAAATTCTGAAAGAAATTTTCTGGAGCTCTTTCTCACAAAATTATCTCAAAGCCAAAATCACAAACTTTTAGTTTCAAGAAGGTTGAAAGTCCATGGGGCCATGGATAAATTTCATCGGCTAGCTCAGTGTTTGTCCTTTTAAATGGTAATGTGTAAAAATAGAAGCATTTACATAAAAATCCACTAATATAAAATTATTTCTTTTGAAACATTCAGAGATCTGTCAACACAGGTTTTCTGTTGAAGCACAATGACAACAATTTGCAGCTAAGTAAGAGCTTTCTTCTTTTGATAGGACTTAAACTATCTAATTCACCCCAGTCTTCATCTGACCTGCATCACCTGCCTTGCCCAAAGAGCCCTTTGAAGTTATAATCCTTGGTTTTGTTGAACCCCAATGATTTGAGTGTGAAAACTATTAATAATTTTAGATTGTTGTCAGGAAGGTGACTAGATACTTTCCTGGAGCAACTTGGATATCTATTTTTCTTTACATTTTATGGAGAGAAGTCTAGTCGAGGGTCTTCTTTTTTCAATTGGTTGGGAGTAGAATGGGTGATTTTGTTTCAAAACTGACTGTATCCTCTCATCTCTTAACTTGGTCCTTCTCCCTTATTCTACATTTTGCATAATGATATCAGCCATTCACTCAGGCTAGAAACCTAAAGATCATCTGATTTTCTTTGTTCTTTCCTTTAGTATAGCCAAGATTACATTCAAGTTACCAACTTCTCTGAAAACTTTTTGATGTTAATTCCTCTCTCTATTCTGTTCTCATGGCCACTGCTTCAGCACAGGTTTACATATGAACTATAATAATAATACGTCTGTGTTCCTTTCCCCACTCAAACTCCACCTATGACCAGAAAGAGATTTGTAAGCATGCATCAATCTGTTTATGTCACTCTTTCTTGGAAAACTTTTCCTTTTTATTTATCTATCTATCTATCTATCTACCTATCTATCTACCTATTTATTTATTTTTTGTTATTTAATTTATTCTTTAATAAAATAACATACTTTATTTTTGCATGACACACTTTTTTCTTTTTAACGTTTTTTATTGTTGTTCACCTACAATTTTCTGCTTTTCCCCCCCTCAACTCCCCACCACCCAAGCCCTCCCCACCTCCCTCCCCTGTTTCCATCCCCCATGTTGTTATTGTCCATGTGTCCTTTATAACGGTTCCTGTAAAACTTTCACCCTCTCCCCCCATTATTCCCTCCCATCTCCCCTCTGGTAACTGTCAGCCTGTCCTCATTTTCAATGTCTTTGGCTATACTTTCCTTGCTTCTTCATTTTGTTGATTAGGTTCCTGTTAATAGTGAGAGCATATGGTATTTGTCTTTCACTGCCTGGCTTATTTCACTTAGCATAATGTTTTCCAGTTATATCCATGCTATTGCTAAGGGTAGGCACTCTTTCTTTCTATCTGATGAATAGAATTCCATTGGGTAAATGTACCATAGTTTTTTGATCCATTTATTGATGGATGGCCAGTTACATTGCCTCCAGCACTTGGCTATTGTAAATTGTGCTGCTATGAACATTGGGGTTCATAGGTTCTTTTGGATTGGTGTTTCGGGATTCTTAGGATATAATTCTGGCAGTGGAATTGCCAGGTCAAAAGGCAGTTCCATTTTTAGTTTTCTGAGGAAATTCCATACTGTTTCCATAATGACTGCAACAGTCTGCAATCTCACCAACAGTGCACTAGGGTTCCCTTTTCTCCACAACCTCTCCAACACTTGTCGTTTGTTGATTTGTTTATGATGGTTTTTTTGACTGGTGTGAAGTGGTATCTCACTGTGGTTTTAATTTGCATCTCTCTGATAGCTAGTGATATTGAGCATCTTTTCATGTGACTCTGGATCCTCTGTATGTCCTCCTTGGAGAAGTGTCTGTTCAAGTCCTTTGCCCATTTTTTAATTGGGTTGCTTGTCTTTTTAGAATGGAATAGTGTGAGTTCTTCATATAGTTTGGAGATCAAATCCTTGTCTGAGGTGTCATTGGCAAATATCTTTTCCCATACAGTTGGTTCTCTTTTCATCTTAATGCTGTTTTCTTTAGCCATGCAGAACTTTTTATTTAGATGAAATCCCATTTGATTGTTCTTTCTTTTATGTCCTTTGCCCGAGGGGACATGTCAGTGCAAATATTTCTGCATGGAATATCAAAGATTTTCCTGCTTATGTTCTCCTCTAGTACTTTAATGGTGTCATCATTTACATTTAAGTCTTTTATCCACCTTGACTTTATTTTTGTGTATGGTGTAAGTTGGTGATTTTTATTTTTTTACATGTATCTGTCCAGCTCTCCCAACACCATTTGCTGAAGAGGCTATTTTTGCTCCATTTTGTGTTGCTGCCCACTTTGTTGACTATTAATTGACCATAGATATTTGGGTTTATTTCTGAGCTCTCTCTTCTGTTCCATTGGTCAATGTGTTTGTTCTTATGCCAGTACCAGGCCGTTTTGAATACAGTGGCCTGGTAATACAGTTTGATATCAGGTGTTGTGATCTCTCCTGCTTTGCTCTTATTTCTCAAAATTGCTTCAGATATTTGGGGTACTTTATAGTTCCATATAAATTTTTGAAATGTTTGTTCTATATTTGTGAAATATGCCATTGGTATTTTAATAGTTATTATGTTAAATCTATAAATTACTTTGGGTAGTATGGACATTCTGATTATGTTAATTCTTGTGATCCATGAACGTGGTATATGTTTGCACTTATTTCTGTCTCTCTTAATTTCTTTCTTCAATATTGTGTAGTTTTCTGAGTACAGGTCTTTTACCTCCTTGGTTAGGTTTATTCCTAAGTATTTTATTTCTCTCATTACTTTATCAAATGAGATTTCTGTTTCTGATGTTTCATTTTTGGTATACAAAATGCTTTTGGTTTCTGAATATTGACTTTGTATCCTGCTGGTTTGCCGGATTCATTTATTAGGTCAGGTGTGTTTTTTGGTGAAATCTATAAGATTTTCTATGTATGCTATTATGTTATCTGCAAACAATGACAGTTTTAGTTCTTCTTTTCCAATTTGGATACCTTTTATTTCTTTTTCTTCTTTGATTGCTGTGGCTGAAACTTCCAAGACTATGTTAAATAGAAGTGGTGAAAGTGGACAAGCTTGTCTTGTTCCTGATCTTAGTGGGAAAAATTTTAGATCTTTCCTATTGAGTGTGATGTTGGCTGTAGGTCTCTCATATATGGCCTTTATTATGTTGAGGAATGCTTGCTCTGTTCCCACTTTGCTGAGTGTTTATATCATAAATGGATACCTAACCTTATCAAATGCTGTTTTTGCATCTATTGGTATGCTCATGTGATTTTTGTCTTTGGCTTTTTTATGTGATGTGTTGTGTTTATTGATTTGCGAATATTTTATCATCTTTGCATTCTTGGGATGCATCCAAGTTGGTCATGGTGTATAATCTTTTTAATGTGTTGCTGGATGAGGTTTCATAATATTTTCTTGAGGATTTTAGCATCTCTGTTCATCAGGGATGTTGGCCTGAAGTTTTCTTTCTTTGTTGTATCTTTATCTGGTTTTGAGATTAGGATTATGCTGGCTTCATAAAAAGAGTTCGAAAGTCTTCCATCATTTTGGATTTTTTGGAATAGTATGTGAAGGATAGGGGTTAGCTCTTTCTTAAATGGTTTGTAGAGTTTTCCTGTGAAACCACCCAGTCCAGGGCTTATGTGTGTTGCGAGTTTTTTGATTACTGCTTCAATTTCTTCTGCTGTTATTGGTCTGTTCAGGCTTTCTACTGCTTCTTCATTGAGTTTTGGAAGATTATATTTTTCCAGAAAGTTGTCCATTTCACCTAGTTTTTCAAATTTCTTGGCATATAGTTCTTCATAGTAATTTCTGTGGTATCAGTTGTAATCTCTCCTCTTTCATTTCTGATTGTGTTTATTTGGGTCCTCTGTCTTTTTTTTTTTTTTGATGAATCTGCTTAAAGGCTTGCTGATTTTGTTTATCTTTTCAAAGAACCAGCTCTTGGATTCACTGATCCTTAGAATTGTGCTTTTCATCTCTGTTTCATTTAATTATGCTCTGATCTTGGTTATTCTCTTCCTTCTATTTGCTCTGGGTTGTGTTTGTTGTGTATCTTTGAGTTCTTGTAGATGTAGAGTTAGGTTGTTTGTTTGAAATGTTTGTATCTTTTTTAGGTAGACCTGTATCACTATGAACTTCCCTCTCAGGACTGCCTTCACTGTGTCCTATAAGTTTTGGGCTGTTATGAGTTCCTTTCTGTTTTTTTCCAGAAACTTTTTGATTTTCTTCTTGATGTCATTCTTGACCCCATTTATTGTTTAATAGTGTGCTATTCAATCTCCATGAGTTTAGGTGTTTTTGATTTTTTTCTTGAGGTTGGTTTCTAGTTTCAGTCCCTTGTGGTCAGAGAAAATGCTTGATATGATTTCAATTTTCTTGAATTTGTTGAGGTTTGTTTTATTTTATATCATTTGATCTATCCTTGTAAATGTTCCATGTGCATTTGAAAAGAATGTGTATTTAGCTTTTTGGGGATGAAGGGTTGTTTATGTGTATATCAGTTAAGTCCATTTCATCTAGGGCATTGTTTAATGCCACAATATCTTTGTTGATATTTTGTTTGGCAGATCTATCTATTATTGGCAGTGGGGTGTTGAAATCTCCTACTATAATTGCATTGCTGTCAATATCTTTCTTGAAGTACTCCAAGATTTTCCTTATATATTTGGGTGCTCCTATGTTGGGTGCATATATATTTACAATCTTTGTCTTCTTGATGTATTTTTTCCATGAGTATTCCGAAATAACCTTCTGGGTCACTTTTTTGAAGTCTATTTCATCTGATATGAGTATTGTAACCCTGTTTTTTTTTCCTGTCCATTTGCTTGGAAAATTTGTTTCCAGCCCTTTATTTTCAGTCTTTGTAGGTTTTTTTGTACTGAGGTTGGTCTCTTGTAGGCAGCACATGTGTGGGTCATGGTTTCTTATCCATTCAGCTATACTATGTCTTTTTTTGGAGCATTTAATTCATTTACACTTAAGATTATTACTGATAGGTACTTACTCATTGACATTTTTTCACCTGTATTCCTCTCTCTCTCTCTTCCTTTCTTTCCTTAAAGCAGTCCCTTTAGCATCTCTTGCAGAGCTGGTTTGGTGGAGGTGTATTCTTTTAGACTTCTTTAGTTTGGGAAGCTCCTTATTTGGCCTTCTATCTTGATTGAGAGCCTTGCTGGGTAAAGTAGTCTTGTTTGCAGGCCTTTTGTTCTTGTTACTTGAAATATTTCTTGCCATTCTCTTCTGGCTTGGAGAGTTTCCATGAGAAGTCAGCAGATAACCTTATTGGGGATCCCTTGTATATTACTTCCTGTTTCTCCCTTGCTGCCTTTAAGATTCTTGGTTTGTTTGGAATTTTGCCATTTTAATTATGATGTGTTTTGAAGTGGGCTTCTTTGGGTTCCTCTTGATTGGGTCTCTCTGTGTTTCCTGGATTTGTGTAACTTTTTCTCTCATCAAATTGGGGGAGTTTTCCATTATTACTTTTTCAAACAGGTTTTCTATACCTTGCTCTTCTTCTGGTATCCCTATTATACAGATATTACTACCTTCCACGTTGTCCTGCAGTTCCCTTAACACGTCTTCATTCTTTCTGAGTCTTTTTTTCTTTTCTTGTTTTTTTTTCTGTGTGTTTTTTTCTACCTTGTCCTCCAACTCGCTGATTCAATTCTCTGCTTCACCCAAGCTGCTTATTTCCTTCTAATGTGTTTTTTAAATTTCTGATATTTTATTGTTCATTTCTTCATGCTTTTGTTTATAGTTTCTATTTCATTTCTTTTTTTTAAAATATAATTTTTATTTAATTCTTGTTCAAGTACAGGTTTCTGTCTTATATTCCCAACCCTGCCCGCCCCCACCCCATGCTCCCCGCCTCCCTCCCCTTTCCACCCCCCACCCTTAGTTATTGTCCATGTGTCTTTTATACTTGTTCATGTGAGTCCATTCCCTTTTCCCCTATGATTCTCTCCCCTCTCCCCTCTGGGCCCTGACAGCCTGTTCCGTATTTGAGTGTCATTGGTCATATTTTGCTTGCTTGTTTGTTTTGTTTAGATTCCTGTTAATGGTGAGATCATATGATATTTGTCTTTCACCGCCTGGCTTATTTCGCTCAGCATAATGCTTTCCAGTTCCATCCATGATGTTGCAAAGGGTAGTAGTTCCTTCTTCCTTTCTGCAGCATAGAATTCCATTGTGTAAATGTACCATAGTTTTTTGATCCAGTCATTTACCGATGGGCATCTAGGCTGCTTCCAACTCTTGGCTATCGTAAATTGTGCTGCTATGAACATCGGGGTGCATAGGTTCTTTTGGATTGGTGTTTCAGGGTTCTTAGGATATACTCCCAAGAGTGGAATTGCTGGGTCAAAAGGTACGTTCATTTTTAGTTTTCTTAGAAAATTCCATACTGTTTTCCATAGTGGTTGTACCAGTCTGCAATCCCACCAACAGTGAACTAGAGTCCCCTTTTCCCCACAACCTCTCCAGCACTTGTTGTTTGTTTCTTTGTTTATGATAGCCAATCTGACTGGTGTTAAGTGGTATCTCATTGCGGTTTTAATTTGCATCTCTCTGATAGCTAGTGATATCGAGCATCTTTTCATGTGTCTCTGGATTCTCTGTATGTCCTCCTTGGAGAAATGTCTGTTCAAGTCCTCTGCCCATTTTTTGATTGGGTTGCTTGTCTTCTTTGAGTGGAGCCGAATGAGTTCTTTGTATATTTTGGAGATTAAACCCTTATCTGAGGTATCATTGGCAAATATGTTTTCCCAAGCTGTTGCTTCTCTTTGTATCTTGATACTGTTTTCCTTAGCCATGCAGAAGCTTTTAATTTTGATGAGATCCCATTTGTTTATTCTTTCCTTTATGTTCCTTGCTCTAGGGGACGTATCAGTAAAAATATTGCTGCGTAGAATATCTGAGATTTTCTTGCCAAGGCTCTCCTCTAGGGTTTTAATGGTTTCACGGCTTATATTTAAGTCTTTTATCCACCTTGAATTTATTTTGGTGTATGGTGTAAGTTGGTGCTCAAGTTTCATTTTTTTGCATGTAGCTGTCCAGTTCTCCCAACACCATTTGTTGAAAAGGCTGTCTTTACTCCATTTTATGTTATTGCCCCCTTTGTCGAATATTAATTGACTGTAGAGAGTTGGGTTTATTTCTGGGCTCTCTGTTCTATTCCATTGGTCTATGTGCCTGTTTTTGTGCCAGTACCAGGCTGTTTTGATTACAGTGGCCTTGTAATACAGTTTGATATCAGGTATTGTGATCCCTCCTACTTTGTTCTTCTTTCTCAAAATTGCAGCAGCTATTCGGGGTCTTTTCTGGTTCCATATAAATTTTTGAAGTGTTTGTTCTATGTCTGTGAAATACGCCATTGGTACTTTAATAGGTATTGCATTGAATCTGTAAATTGCTTTGGGTAGTATGGACATTTTGATGATGTTAATTCTTCCAATCCATGAACACGGTATATGTTTCCATTTATTTGTGTCTTCCTTGATTTCTTTCTTCAGTGTTGTGTAGTTTTCTGCATACAGGTCTTTTACCTCCTTGGTTAGGTTTATTCCCAGATATTTTATTTTTCTTTTTGCTATATCGAATGGGATTTTTTTCCTGATTTCTGCTTCTGCTGCTTCATTGTTGGTATACAAAAATGCCTTTGATTTCTGGATATTAACTTTGTATCCCGCTGTTATGCCAAATTCATTTATTAGTTCCAGCAGTTTTTTGGTAGAGGCTATAGGGTTTTCCATGTACACTATCATGTCATCTGCAAACAATGCCAGTTTTGTTTCCTCCTTTCCGATTTGGATGCCTTTTATTTCCTTTTCTTGTCTGATCGCTGCAGCTAGAACTTCTAATACTATATTGAATAGAAGTGGTGAAAGTGGGCAACCTTGTCTTGTACCTGATCTTAGTGGAAAAGCTTTTAGTTTTTGCCCATTGAGTATGATGTTGGCTGTAGGTCTTTCATATATGGCCTTTATTATATTGAGGAATGTTCCCTCTATTCCCACCTTGCTGAGTACCTTTATCATAAATGGGTGTTGTACCTTATCAAAAGCTTTTTCCGCATCTATTGATATGACCATGTGGTTTTTGTCTTTGCTTTTGTTTATTTGGTGTATTACATTTATTGATTTGCGTATATTGAACCATCCTTGCATCCCCGGGATGAATCCCACTTGGTCGTGGTGTATGATCTTTTTGATATATTGTTGGATGCGATTTGCCAATATTTTGTTGAGGATTTTAGCATCTATGTTCATCAGTGATATTGGTCTGTAATTTTCTTTCTTTGTTGTGTCTCTATCTGGCTTTGGGATTAGGGTGATGCTGGCTTCATAGAAAGAGTTGGGGAGTTTTCCCTCCTTTTGGATTTTTTGGAATAGTCTGTGAAGAATAGGGGTTAGCTCTTCCTTAAAAGCTTTGTAGAATTCTCCTGTGAAACCATCTGGCCCAGGGCTTTTGTGTGATGGGAGTTTTTTGATTACTTCTTCAATTTCATTTGCTGTTATTGGCCTGTTCAGGTTTTCTGCTTCTTTTTCATTGAGTTTTGGAAGATTATATTTTTCTAGAAATTTGTCCATTTCACCCAGGTTTTCAAATTTCTTGGCATACAGTTCCGCATAGTAATTTCTTACAATCCTTTCTATTTCTGTGGTATCAGTTGTAATCTCTCCTCTTTCATTTCTGATTGTGTTTATTTGTGTCCTCTCTCTTCTTTTCTTAATGAGCCTACTTAAAGGTTTGTCTATTTTGTTTATCTTTTCAAAAAACCAACTCCTGGATTCATTGATCTTTAGAATTGTGCTTTTAGTCTCTATGTCATTTAATTCTGCTTTGATCTTGGTTATTTCCTTCCTTCTACTTGCTCTGGGCTGTCTTTGTTGTTGTTCCTCGAGTTCTTGCAGGCGTTGGGTTAGGTTGTTTGTTTGAAATGTTTCTATCCTCTTTAGGTGAGCCTGTATCGCTATGAACTTCCCTCTCAGGACTGCCTTCACTGTGTCCCATAAATTTTGGGTTGTGGTGAGTTCATTTTCATTTGTTTCAAGGAGTTTTTTGATTTCCTCCCTAATTTCAATCTTGACCCATTCATTGTTCAATAGCCTACCATTCAGTCTCCATGATTTTGGGTGTTTTGGGTTTTTTCCTGTGGGGTTGGTTTCCAATTTCAGTCCCTTGTGATCAGAGAAGATGCTTGGTATGATTTCTATTTTCCTGAAGTTGTTGAGACTGGTTTTGTGTCCTATCATGTGATCTATCTTTGAAAATGTTCCATGTGCGTTTGAAAAGAAAGTGTATTTAGTTTCTTTGGGATGGATGGCTCTATATATATCAATTAGGTCCATTTCTTCTAGAGTGTCGTTTAATGCTGCTATATCTTTGTTGATATTTTGTTTGGAAGATCTGTCCATTTTTGACAGTGGGGTGTTAAAATCCCCTACTATAATTGTGTTGCTGTCAATATCTTTCTTGAGGTCCTCTAGGATTTTCTTTATATATTTGGGTGCTCCTGTGTTGGGTGCATATATATTTATGATGTTAATGTCTTCTTGGTGGATTCTTCCCTTGAGTATTATGAAGTGACCTTCTGGGTCTCTCTTTATAGCCTTTTTTTTGAAGTCTATTTTGTCTGATATGAGGATTGCTACCCCGGCTTTTTTTTCATGTCCATTTGCTTGGAAAATTTGTTTCCATCCTTTCACTTTCAGTCTGTGGTGGTCTTTTGTCCTCAGGTGAGTCTCTTGTAGGCAGCATATGTGTGGGTCATGCTTTCTTATCCATTCAGCTATTCTATGTCTCTTAATTGGTGCATTTAATCCATTTACGTTTAAAGTTATTATCGAAAGGTACTTATTCATTGCCATTTATGTACCTGTGTTCCTCTCTGTCTCTCTCTTTTCCTTCCTTTCCTTAAAGCAGCCCTTTTAGTAATTCTTGTAGAGCAGGTTTTGTGGAGGCGTATTCTTTTAGACTTCTTTTGTCTTGGAAGCTCTTTATTTGGCCTTCTATCTTGATTGAGAGCCTTGCTGGATAAAGCAGTCTCGGTTGTAGGCCTCTGTTTCTCATTACTTGGAATATTTCCTGCCATTCTTTTCTTGCTTGGAATGTTTCCGTTGAGAAGTCATTAGCCAACCTTATTGGGACCCCCTTGTATGTTACTTCCTTTTTCTCCCTTGCTGCCTTTAGGATTCTCTCTTTGTCCTGGAGTTTTGCCATTTTAATGATGATGTGTCTTGCAGTAGGCCTCTTTGGGTTCCACCTGCCTGGGACTCTCTGCGATTCCTGGATTCGTGTGACTTTCTCTCCCCTCATCTTAGGAAAATTTTCTGTTATTACTCTTTCAAGTAGGTTTTCTATCCCTTGTTCTTCTTCTTCCCCTTCTGGTATTCCTATTATTCGGATATTATTACGTTTCATATTGTCTTGTATTTCTCTTAGACTCTCCTCATTTTTTCTGATTCTCTTTTCCATTACCTCGTCTGTCTGGGAGATTCTTTCCACCTTGTCTTCGAGCTCGCTTATGCGGTCCTCCGCCTCATCAATCCTACTCTTCATACCTTCTACTGTGTTCTTCAATTCAGAAATTGTATTTTTCATTTCCTCTTGGCCTTTGCTGATGGCTTCTATTTCCTTTTTCATGCTGGTATAATTTGTGGAGAGTTCATTGTAGCTCCCCTGTAGTTTCTGGTAGTTCGTTGTAAGCTCTTTGAATTTCCTGATAACCAGTGCTTTGAATTCCACATCTGATAGTTGACTGGCCTCTATTTCATCTAACATTCTTTCTGTGGCTTCCTCCTTTTCTTTCATTTGGGGATTGTTTCTTTGTCTCCCCATTGTTTGTGCTGCTCTTCTCGTTGGCCTCAGCTTCTTAGATTGATCTGTTCTGGTACCCTGAGTTTATGGCGTGAACTCCTGTGGTAGGATACCTGTGGAATTCAGTGGTGCAGTCTCCTGTAGGTATCTTGGTCTTCTCTGCTCTCTCTACTCCTCCGGTTGGTGTCCAGCGAGTCAACCCGTTTGGTCTCACTAACTGCAGCAGCCTGAGGGGCTGTTATTGTGGCTCTTCTCGCGCCTTGGTACACTCAACTCGTCTTGCCAGTACCCCCCAAGATCCAGACTGGCGCCTCTCACCCGCACCCTACTGAGAGCAGATTTTCTCCCAGGCTTCCCAGCCCTGGTCTGACATGAGGGTGCACGCTCCCAGCCTGGCTTTCTTGTTCTCGTAGGCTTGGGTGTGGACCTTTCCCTGTGTTGTGGCTGAATACACAGGGCAACTCACAATTCTCCCAAACCCAACAGCAACAGCCCGACTCCCTGTGTTTCCCTGTCTGCGCCGACTGAGTAGGGGTGAAGCTGGTGACTGGCTCTCTTCCAGGGGCCCAGCCAGCAGCCAGAGACTCCCCGAATTTATTCGCCAGCCAGTGCAGGTCCTGTGCCACAGGGATCACCTGGGCGACTCTCAATTCCCCAAGCCGAGGGTCGGCGCAGACCCCGCCCCACCGGAAAAGCACGGGCGACTGGCAGTTCCCCGAGGCCCCTCGGGACCGCGGAGGTGCGCGCTACCCAAGGTCCAGGAAACCGAGGCGCGCCGGCTGTAGGAGCCCGAGCCAGCGATGTCGCGGGTCGCCCAGGTGCCGGGGAGGTGCGCGCCACCCAAGGTCCAGGAAACCCGGTGCCCGGGGGACGCGCGCGGCTGTATGAGCCCGTCGGCGATGGCACAGGCCACTCGGGAACCGGGGAGGCGTGAGCGACTTGCAGCTGGTCCAGCTGAAGATCAATGCTTGACTCACAGTGTCTCCCAGTCCGCGCCAGCTGAGCAAGGATTCAGACGGTCTGCACAGCCTCGCCACCGGCGAGCAGGGATGGAGCTGATCTGTGCCGGCTGAGTAGGGATGGAGCTCGAAACTGACCCACTTCTGGAGGCCCTGACAGCAGTCCGAGATTCCCCGGGACTGCTCGCAGGCAGGCACGGGCCCCTTGAAGCAGGGAGTGCTCTGGCAACTCTCAGTTCTCCCAAGCCAGCAACCTGACTCCACGGCTTATTGGAGCTTGCTTCCGAATGCTCACTCCTCTCTCTGCCACTACCGGAAGACCGATCTCTTATGGTGTTTTCCAATATGCGCCCTGCCAGACAGGGGTGGTGCCGGTGACCAGTTCTCTCCCAGAGACGGTGTTGCCCACCCTCGGCTCTCAGAGACCGGGCAGCCGGCCCGGGCCCTGGCTTGGCCTAGCAGGGGGCCCCCGCCACCGCCTCTGTGCTGCTCCCTCATACCTTGTTGATTTGTGGTCGTCTCCTCTCCTCAACTTCTGGTCATTCAGTGTCCGCTACAGTCTCTGGAGTCCTGCTTTCTTATATGCTGAGTCCCAGTTTAGCATCTGCTGTGTTCTTCCGCAGATCAGCCAGGTCCTTCTCTGGTGTGTGGAGAGAAGCGAAATCCTTTGTCCTACTCCGCCGCCATCTTCCCCGATCCTCAGTTTCTATTTCATTTCTATGCTAATGTAGTTCTGGCTCAGTTACTTGCAGTAGTCTGGGAGTTCCTTGAGCAACTGTACATCCATTAATTTGAATTCTATATCTGATAGTGTGGTTACCTCCGTCTTGTTTAGCTCTTTTAGACCTCTGTCTTGTTTAGCTCTTTTAGTGGAGAATACTCCATTCTTTTTGATTGCGTGGTTTTTTTTTTTTTTGTCTCCACATTTTAGATGACTGTTTTTGTTTTTCAGCACCTCCTGATGTTTTGCTTTGCTAGTTGTCTTTGTAGGGAGAACTTCTATGCTCAGAATTCTATGAGGTCCAGTGGTGTGATGTCTTTGATCTTGTCTAGATGCTTTAAGTTTGCCTTTTTTTTTTTCTTGCTTGTGTGGGCTCGCTTGTTGTACTTGGGTTTTTACCTTTTGGTGGTTCCTTTGCTGGTGGTTTCTCTTCTCCAGCAGGTATACTAAGGTTCTCAGCTCTCACCTACCCCACTAAAGGTAAGGGGGTAGGAAAAATGAACTAAGACAGAATGAAAGTATTTTGTGGGATTTAAAATTTCAGCAAGTAGAGAAGAGATAGGAGATTCTTTGGATAAGTATAGTGTTAACTGTGATATTTCACCCAACCAGCCACTTTTTATAAAAGGTGAAAGAGAGATAAGACTCTTGTTAGAGGGAAGGATGATTGTGAGCTGAATCCAGAAAACAGAGTGCTTATGCAATGTTAAATGATGATATATAGTGAGATTAAAGGATAGAAAGTAGGCAAAGTATGAGAAAAAATAGAGTTAACCACAACAATAATAATACTCAGGTTTAAAGTAAAGTGGGCTAAGATCATGTAAAGTTGCTGTGTAGTATGTATAATTGTATGGAGCAACAATTATTTACAATAGTACTGGAACAACAATAATATGACAAGAAATATATTATTTGGATAACCAGAATAGAAAGTAGCCAATCGAGAGTTGTATTTAATTGGAACACAGGTGAAGGAAAGAAGGAAAATTAAAATACCCTAAAGAGAGAATAAGGAAAAACAGTTAAGCAATGCAATTAAACAGGGAAATAAAATGTGGAAAACTAAACATAAAGAAGAGAAATAAAAAATACTAATAAAATAGAAGTGGTAAAAATAATGACAAGATACTAATAATACACATAAACAATAAAATGCCAGCTCTATGGGATAGAAAATTGACATTTGTCTCAGTTTCTCAGTTTTGGGGGTTATCCTTGTGCTCCCCCTTTCTATATATCTCTGGCCCCTTCCTGACTTTATGTCTTATTGTCTCACTTGGGGGAAGAAAAAAAAAGGGGGGAAAGGAAGAGAGAGGATCCCCCCCTCCAAAAAAAAAGCCTCTTACTGACTTTAAACCTGTTCAGGGAGTTCTGCTGCTCTTCCTAGATGCCACAGGAAGAGGGGGACTGGGCTTCAATTCCTATGGTTATCCCTTCCTATGGTTTTCAGAGGATGGGGACCAGGTCTGGGTCTCAATATTCACAGTTTTCCGGTTCCAACCCAAGTCCTCTGTGAGCTGCCAGGCTCTAATCAGACACTCAGCTGCTCACATCGTGAGTCAATCTTCTTTATACATACTCCTTGAGGACCCTTTCCCTTCATTCACCCATTATCCTCCTTGCCCCTCCCTTCTGGTCATTGTCAGTTTGTTCTTAATTTCAATGTCTCTGCTTATATTTTGCTTGTTTGTTTGTTTAGTTGGTTAGGTTCCATTTTTAGCTGAGATCATACGGTAGTTGTTTTTCACTATCTGGTTTACTTCACTTAGCATAATGATTTTCAGATCCATGCATACTCTCGTGAAGGGCAAGAGCTCCTTTTTTCTTTCTGCTGCATAGAATTCTATTGTGTAAATGTACCATAGTTTTTTGATCCGTTCATTTACTAGTGGACACTTAGGTTGCTTGTAATACTTAGCTATTATAAATTGTGCTGCTATGAACATTGGGGTGCATAGGTTCTTTTTAAAAAAATATTCACTTAATTGTTGTTCAGGTACAGTTTTCTGTCTTTTACTCCTATACCAGCACCCGCCCCCAGTGCTCCCTTCCTCCCTCTCATTTCCACCCCCCTTAGTTTTTGTCCATGTGTCCTTTATACTAGTTCCTGTAAATCCTTGTCCTTTTCCCCTGGAATTCCCTCCCCTCTCCCCTCTGGTCGCTGTCAGCCTGTTCTCTATTTGCGTGTCTTTGGTTATATTTTGCTTGTTTGTTTTTTTTGTTGTTTAGGTTCCTGGTACATTTACACAATGAAATTCTATGCAGCAGAAAGAAAGAAGAAGCTCCTACACTTTGCAACTGCATAGGTTCTTTTGGATTGGTGTTCTAAGGCTCTTAGGGTATAATCCCAGCAGTGGAATTGCTGGGTCAAAAGGCAGTTTCATTTTTAGTTTTCTGGGGAAACTCCATATTGTTTTCCACACAGCTGCACTGGTCTGCACTCACACCAACAGTGCACTAGGGTTCCCTTTTCTCAATAACCTCTCCAACACTTTGTTGATTTATTTATGATGATCATTCTGGCTGGTTTGAAGTGATATCTCATTGTGGTTTTAATTTGCATCTCTCTGATAGCTAGCAATACTGAGCATCTTTTCATGTGTCTCTGGATCCTCTGTATGTCCTTCTTTGAGAAGTGTCTGTTCAAGTCCTTTGCCCATTTTTTAATTGGGTTGTTTGTCTTCCTAGAGTGGAGTCATGTTAGTTGTTTATATATCTTTTTTAATTTTTAATTTAATTTAATTTAATTCTTCTTCAAGTACAGTTTTTGTATTGTATTCCCAGCCCTGCCCCTCCATCACAGTGGTCCCCACTTCCCTCCCATTTCCACCCCCCCACCTTAGTTATTGTCCGTGTGTCCTTAATACTTGTTCATGTGAATCCTTCCCCTTTTCTCCTGTGATTCTCTCCACTCTCCTCTCTGGTCCCTGTCAGTCTGTTCTGTATTTCAGTGTCTTTGGTCATATTTTGCTTGCTTGTTTGTTTTGTTGTTTAGATTCCTGTTAAAGGTGAGATCATATCATATTTATCTTTCACCTCCTGGCTTATTTCACTCAGCATAAAGCTTTCCAGTTCCATCCATGACATTGCAAAGGGTAGGAGCTCCTTCTTTCCTTCTGCTGCATAGAATTCCATTGTGTAAATGTACCATAGGTTTTTGATCCAGTCATTTACTGATGGGCATCTAGGTTGCTTCCAACTCTTGGCTATCATAATTGTGCTGCTATGAACATCGGTCCTTAACATCAGAGTGCATAGGTTCTTTTGGATTGGTGTTTTAGTGTTCTTAGGACCTACTCCTAGCAGTGGAATTGCTGGCTCAAAAGGCATATTCATTTTTAGTTTTCTTAGAAAATTCCATGCTGTTTTCCATAGTGGTTGTACCAGTCTGCAATTCCACCAACAGTGAACTAGAGTCCCCTTTCCCCCACAACCTCTCCAGCACTTGCTGTTTGTTGCTTTGTTCATGATGGCCATTCTGACTGGTGTAAAGTGGTATCTCATTGTGGTTTTAATTTGCATCTCTCTGATAGCTAGTGATATTGAGCGTCTTTTCATGCGTCTCTGGATCCTTTGTATGTCCTCCTTGGAGAAGTGTCTGTTCAAGTCCTTTGCCAATTTTTTAATTGGGTTAGTTGTCTTCTTAGAGTGAAGTCGGGAGATTTCTTTGTATATTTTGGAGATTAAACCTTTGTTTGAGGTATCACTGGCAAATATGTTTTCCCAAACAGTTGCTTCTCTTTTAATCTTCATACTGTTTTCCTTAGCCATGCAGAAGCTTTTAATTTTGATGAGATCACATTTGTTTATTCTTTCCTTTATGTCCCTTGCTCTAGGAGACATATCAGTAAAAATATTGCTCCTCTAGGAGATATTCCTTTAGGACTTTAATGGTTTCATGGCTTTTATTTAAGTCTTTTATCCACCTTGAATTAATTTTTGTGTATGGTGTAAGTTGGTCCTCAAGTTTCATTTTTTTGCATGTAGCTGTCCAGTTCTCCCAAAACCATTTGGGAGAAGCGGCTATATCTACTCCATTTTATGTTACTGCCCTCTTTATCGAATATTAATTGACTGTAGAGATTTGGGTTTATTTCTGGGCTCTCTGTTCTATTCCATTGGTCTATGTGCCTGTTTTTATGCCAGTACTAGGCTGTTGTGATTTCAGTGGCCTTGTAATACAGTTTGATATTAGGTATTGTGACCCCTTCGATTTTGTTCTTTCTCAAAATTGCGGCTGCTATTCAGGATCATTTATGGTTCCATATAAATTTTTGAAGTGTTTGTTCTATGTCTGTGAAATGTGCCATTGGTACTTTAATAGGTATTTCATTGAATCTGTAAAGTGCTTTGGGTAGTATGGACATTTTGATGATGTTAATTCTTCCCATCCATGAACATAGTATATGTTTCCATTCCTTTGTGTCTTCCTTGATTTCTTTCTTCAGTGTTGTATAGTTTTCTGCATACAGGTCTTTTACCTCCTTGGTTAGGTTTATTCCCAGATATTTTATTTTTGTTTTTGCTATATTGAATGGGATTTTTTCTTGATTTCTGCTTCTGCTGCTTCATTGTTGGTATACAAAAATGCCTTTGATTTCTGGATATCGACTTTTTAATCCGCTGTTTTGCCAAATTCATTTATTAGTTCAAGCAGTTTTTTGGTAGAGGCTATAGGATTTTCCAGGTACACTATTATGTCATCTGCGAACAATGCCAGTGTTTTCTCCTTTCCTACATCACATAAACAAAAGGAAAGACAAAAACTACATAATCATATCAATAAATGCAGAAAAAGCTTTTGATAAGGCACAACATCCATTTATGATAAAGACACTCAGAAAAATGGGAATAAAGGGAGCATTCCTCAATATAATAAAGGCCATATGTGAAAGACCTACAGCCAACATCATACTCAATGGGCAAAAACTAAAATCTTTTCCACTAAGGTCAGGAACAAGACAAGGTTGTCCACTTTCACCACTTCTATTCAATATAGTATTGGAAGTTTTAGCCACAGCAATCATACAAGAAAAGGAAATAAAAGTTGTTTACATATTTTAGAAATGAAAGCATTGTCCAAGGTATCATTGGCAAATACATTTTCCAATATTTTTTATTTTCTTTTCATTTTAATGGTGTTTTGTTTAGCCATGCAGAAGATTTTTATTTTGATGAGATCTCATTTGTTTATTCTTTCCTTTATGTTCCTTGCTCTAAGGGATATATCAGTAAAAATATTACTGTGTGGAATATCTGAAGTTTTTCCTTCCTATATTTTCCTCTATGATTTTCATGGTATCATGACTTATATTTAAGTTTTTATCCACTTTTATTTTTTGTGTATGGTGTAAGTTTGTGGTTGAGTTCATTTGTTTTTTGCATGTAGCTGTCCTGATCTCCCAGAACCATTTTTTAAGAATCTATTTTTACTCCATTTTTTGCTTCTGTCCCCTTTGTCAAATATTAATTGAGCATGGACACTTGGATTTATTTCTGCCCTCTTTATTACATTCCATTGATCTGTGTGTCTGTTCTTATGCTTGTACCAAAAACTTTTCAATAGTTGATTGGCTATTGCCCAAGGAGTACAAATGTTCCTCAATTCAGGTGTCTTCAAAATGTACCTATTATTTCTTCAGTCTTATGTCTTGCTTCATTTGCCGTGTATCCTATGCCATAGCAACTCTGACACAGTTGTCAAAATAATTGCTTCATGGGTATGTCTCTATTTCTTTCTGGTCACCTCATCTAAAATGTTCTGCGTTCCATGGCTGTCCAAAAACCTTTTACTCAAGGGATCACCTTTTCTTTGAAGTATTTTTCTGTTCTCCACAACCATAAACTAGATTTAATTAAATCACTCCCTCCTCACATCTCCAGTAGCTTTTTCCAATTTTATCTGTTAGAAGATTTAGTATGATGGGCATAACTATGTTTCTATGTTTCCCTGCATCATTACTGAGTTCAAAAGGGAAGATTAGGTCTCTTTAATTGTTTTAGCTCCACCATGCATCACAATGCTGGGCAAATTGCAGATGTCAGTGAATGATTGCTTCAAGAAGGAATGAATGAATTACAAACAGACCTCTCTGAATTCCATCAGTGAGGTAAGACTGGGACAATAGTATGGGGTTCTTAGTAGAGGGTCAGAGAATACTAATGTTCATTGCGCCTTGTGCCATTAAATAGTCCAGTGAACTACCACCTGCACACCTAACCCTCTACTGCTCTCCCATTTTCTAAATATTTAAATTCCTCAAGCTTTGCATCCCAGCTCCCATTACACACCTAGGATTGTTCACTTATCTTTGTCTGTACATTGATACCATCTGGAGAACTCTCAAGTTATTAATGGATAGATTTCATTCATGAAGATTTTAATGTAGCTGATTTGAGGGAAGCCTAGGGTATTGATATGATTCTAATGTGCAGCTAAGGTTGAGACCTTCTGTTTTAGGTCTTAAGTTGGTACTTCTTTCCAACACAGTATAATAATGCTGTAACAAGAGGTCATTCTCACTTTTTCAATGGCTCTGTAGGTTCCAAGTTGGTCAGGTCATTACTGCTCAGCTTCCCCATGTGCAAGGGAAATCAGATATGAAAGTTAAAACTAAGAAACTGATATGGGCTTTTCATGAGACTTTAAGTATTCATGTTATTTTCCTTGATTTATAAAATAAACCTGACCCCTTCAGACTTCATAGTTGTTTCTGTTTCTCATATATTTTTGTCCTGGGTCCTGGAATCCATGGCTTTTACTGTCCTCTCTGGCTTTTCTCTCAACACTTGCCTTGTTGTGTTGAAAACTCAGCATCAAAATGTTGTGATAAGACGGTTTTTTAAGTATCTAGCTCATAAGCCAGGGTGAACATTGAAAATGGCTCCCTGATAGAATATAATCAGCATGATCCAGGGGTCTTTCCAACCCAAACGTGACCTCTTTTTTAGGACAAGCCCTGTGAGTATGTGCCATATGTTGGGAATGAGGACAGTCATACAGATATGGAATAAGAAGGATGAGCAGTGAGAAGGACTTTCAGGATGGAAAGAACTTCTTAGGCCTGGTTGGGGGATATGATTTAGGAAGCATATGTTTTTCTTGGCCTTGAGCCTTTGTAGAGGAAAGAAAGATGTATTTCTCCTTGTCCTTGAACTGGATCATGAAGGCTTTTCTCTGTAGTACTTTAAAAGTGTTGCAGAAAGTCGAATACAGTGAGTAGAGAAGAAAATGGTTCATGGGGGTGGTCAGAGCAGGTATATCTGCATAGTTGTTCTTCAGAATGGCTTAAACTAACAGATGAGCTGTGAAAAAGGATACCCAAAAGTGACATAGAAAAGAAGAAAGAGGTCATGAATATAGAAGGAGATGGAAGCATTCCTATGTAGGAAGCAGATGTGATCCGACCTATGGAAAAGCAAAATAGAAGGAAGAAACTTAGGGTCACACACTGAACTATCTTCAGCTCTTAAATGCATGATACCCTATCTCTCTCTTATGTTTACTGCTGATGATTGATCAGGATACACGATCTCCAAATCCTTTTATCAGTTATTTACCTCTGTCTCAAGTGTAAACATTCAGATGAGATAGGGAAAGCCATATTATTTATTAGTGTAAAGATAGGGACTTTTAGTTTCTTAGCTACACAATACTTATAAAAATTAAATATATAGTTTCTGGGTCTCCACTTAAACCTTCTTTTAAAAAATTAATCTTTTTCTTATTATTGTTCAAGTACAGTTGTCTCCACTTCCCCACCACCACTTTCCCTCACTCCACCAACCCCCACCTCCAAACTTGACCACCAACTTACACAATACACAAAAATACAATCAAGATGGATAAAATACTTAAATATAAGTCATGATACCATGAAAGTTCTAGAGGAGAACATAGGGAGGAAAATCTCAGATATTACACACAACAATATTTTCACTGATATGTCCCCTAGAACAAGGGAAATAAAGGAAAGAATAAACAAATGGGACTTCATCAAAATAAATTTAATCATTATTGTATTTTTTCCCATTACCATTTATTTCCTTTATACCTCCCTTCCCACCAGCAATCACCACACTGTTGTCCATGTCCATGAATCCTTCCTCCTTTTTGCTCAATCCCTCCACTCCCTAACTGTCCCCGAACTGCCTGTCATCTGCTCTCCACCTATGCGTCTGTCTCTATTTTCCTTGTTAGATCAGTTTGTTCATTAGATTCTACATATGAGTGAAGTCATATGGTATTTGTCTTTTTATGACTGGCTTATTTCACTTAACATAATGCTCTCCATGTCCATCCATGCTGTTGCAAAGGGTCACGTTTTCTTTCCTTCTTTTTTTATGGCCAAGTAGAATGCCATTGTGTAAATGCCCCATAGTTGTTTTATCCATTCATCTATTGATGGACACTTGGGCTGCTTCCATATCTTGGCAATTGTAAATAACCTTGTAGTGAAATAAGGGAGATTATGTTCTTTCAAATTAGCATTTTGGGTTCTTTTAGATATATTCCCAGAAGTAGAATCACAGGGTTAAAAGGCATATTCATTTTTGGTTTTTTGGAGTATCCCCACTCTGCTTTCCACAGTGACTGCATCAATCTGCATCCCCACCAATAATGCAGAAAGGGTAACCCTTTCTCACATCTTTACCAGCACTTGTTTGTTGATTTATTGATGAGAGTCATTCTAACAGGTGTGAGATGCTATCTCATTGTGGTTTTAATTTACATTTCTCTGATAATTAGTGACATTGAGCAACTTTTCATATGTATATTGGCCATCTGTATGTCCTCTTTGGAGAAGCATGTATTCAGGTCCTTTGCCCATTTTTTAATTGGGTTGTTTGTTTTTTTATGGTGTTGAGTTTTGTAGGTAATTTATAAATTATGAGTATTAACCCCTTATCATATGTATCAGCAAATAAGTTCTCCCACCCTGTGGGCTGTGCTTTTATTTTGTTCATGATTTCCTTTGCTGTGCAAAAACTTTCTAGTTTGATGTAGTCCCATTTGTTTATTATTTTTCTTTTGGTTCTCTTTCCTGAGGAGATATATCCAATAAAAAATCTCTATGGGCAATGTCCAGAATTTTGCTGCTTATGTTTTCTTCCAGGATTTTTATGGTTTTTCATGTAACATTTAAGTCTTTGATTCATTTTGAATTTATTCTTGTGTGTGGTGCAAAGGTGGTCTAGGTTCATTTTTCTGCATGTGTCTTTCTAGTTTTCCCAATACCATTTATTGAATAAACTATATTTAGTCCATTGTATGTGCTTGCTTTCTATGTCAAACATTAATTGACTAAAAAATGTGGGTTTATTTCTATTGTGTTCCATTGATCCATGTGTCTGTTTTTATGTCAGTACCAGGTATTTTAATTACTATGGCCTGGTAGTATAATTTGATATTAGGTAGCATGATTCTTCCAACTTCATACTTCCTTCTCAGGATTGCTCTTGCTATGTGGGGCCTTTTATGGTTCCATATCAATTTTTGAAATATTTGTTCTAGTTCTGGAAAACAGACCATTGCAATCTTGATAGGATTTCTGCTGAGTCTATAGATTGCTTTTGGTAGTATGGACATTTTAATGATGTTAATTCTTTCTATTCATGAACACAGTATATGCTTTCATTTATTTGTATCTTCTTTAATTTCTTTCTTCATTGTGTTAAATTTTTCTGAGTACAGGACTTTTACATCCTTGGTTAGGGTTATTTTTAGATATTTTATTCTTTTTGAAGCAATTGTGAGTGGGATTGTTTTCTGAATTTCCCTTTCAGTTAGTTTGCTATTGGCATATAAAAATGCAACTGATTTCTGGATATTAATTTTGTATCCTGCCACTCTGCTAATTCATTTAGCAGTTGTAGTAGTTTCTTGGTGGAATCTTTGGGGTTTTCTATGTACAGCATATTTTGGAATAAATACATATTTGTTTGAAATAAATTCTAAAAAACATCCTCATAGCTAAAAGAGGGTATTTTTTTTCCTTTTTTCCCACATTTTTTATTGTTGTTCAAGTACAGTTGTCTCCATTCTCCCCCCCACACACACACAATTCTCCCCCAACCCAGCCATCTCCACTTCCCACCCTTGATCCTATCCACCTTTGGTTTTGTCCATGTGTCCTTTATACATGTTCCTTGATGACCTCTCCCCTTCCTTCCCCTATTATCCTCTTTCCCTTCCCCCCGCTTACTGCCAGTTTGTTCTTAATTTCAATGTCTCTGATTATATTTTGCTTGTTTATTTGTTTTGTTCATTAGGTTCCACTTATAGGTGAGATCATATGGTATTTGTCTTTCACCACCTGGCTTATTTCACTTAGCATAATGCTTTCTAGATCCATCCATGTTGTTGAAAGGTGTTGTTGTAAAGGACCTTCTTTGTTTCTGCTGCATAGAATTTCATTGTGTAAGTGTACCACAGTTTTTTTGTCCATTCATTTACTGATGGGCACTTAGGTTGCCTCCAGCACTTGCCTATTGTAAATTGTGCTACTATGAACACTGGGGTGCATAGATTCTTTTAAATTGGTATTTCTTTATGTACCGTATTATGTCATCTGCAAATAAAGACAGTTTTACTTCTTCCTTTCCAATTTGGATGCATTTTATTTCTTCTTCTTGTCTGATTGCTGTGTCTAGGATTTCCAGTAATATGTTGAATAAAAGAAGTGAAAGTGGGCATCCCTGTCTTGTTTTCAAGTACATTTGTTCTATGGCATATTTACACAATGGAATACTAAGCAGCAGAAAGAAAGGAGCGCCTACCCTTTGCAACAGCATGGGTGGAAGTGGAGAGCATTATGCTAAGTGAAATAAGCCAGGCGGTGAAAGACAAATACCATTTGATCTCACCTTTAGCAGGAACTTGAACAACACAACAAACAAACAAGCAAAATATAACCAAAGGCCCTGAAATAGAGAACAGGCTGACACTACCCAGAAGGGAGAAGGGAGGAAATTTTAGGGGGAAAGGGGAAGGATTTACAGGAACTAGTATAAAGGACACATGGACAATAACTAAGGTGGGGGGGTGGAAATGGAGGGAGGTGGGGGGTGCTGGGGGATGGGCTGGGATGGGAGTAAAAGACAGATAACTGTACTTAACAATTAAAATAAAAAATATAAGTATACTATTACATTATTCCCAATTTTCCCTCTTTATCTCTCCTCCACCCTGCACCCCCAACTCCTTAGCCTTCGCCACCTCAGTTCATGCCCATGGATTGTACATATAAGTTATTGGACTTCTGTGTTTCCTACACTATTCTTAACCTCTCCTCATCTATTTTATGCCACCAATTATTCTCCTTATTCCCTGCACTTCCCCCCACCATTATTCCCCTCTCTCTCCCCACTGAAAACCCTCCATGTGATGTCCATTTCTATGATTCTGTTCCTGTTCTAGTTGTTTGCTTAGTTTTTATTTTTGTTGTTTTTAGGTTCAGTTGTTGATAGTTGTGAGTTGGTTGTCATTTTACATAGATTTTGATCTTCTTTGATTTCCTAGATATGTCCCTTTGACATTTTATATATTAAGAGCTTGCTAATGGTGAACTCCTTTAACTTGACCTTATCTAGGAAACACTTTATCTGCCCTTCCATTTTATTTTATTTTATTCTTTTAAATTTATATTTAGAGGGGAAGGGAAGGAGAGAGAGAGAAATATCAATGTATGGTTGCCTCTTGTATGTCTCCTGCTGGGAACTGGCCTGCAACCCAGGCATGTGCCCTGACTGGGAATTGAACCACGATCCTTTGGTTTGCAGGTCATGCTCAATTCACTAAGCTATGTCAGCCGGGGCTGCTCTTCCATTTTAAATGACAGCTTTGCTGGATAGAATAATCTCAGATGTAGGTCCTTGCCTTTCATGACTTCAAATACTTCTTTCCAGCCCCTTCTTGCCTGGAAGTGTTCTTTTGAGAAATCACTTAGTAGTCTTACAGGAACTCCTCAGTAGGTAACTCTCTCCTTTTCTCTTGCTACTTTTAAAATTTTTTCTTTATTTTTAATCTTGGGTAACTCAGTGATGATGTGCCTTGGTGTGTTTGTCTTTGGGTCCAACTTCTTTGGGGCTCTGAGCTTCCTGGACTTCCTGGAAGTCTATTTCCTTCACCAGATTGGGGAAGTTTTTCTTCATTATTTGTTCAAATAAGTTTTCAATTTCTTGCTCTTGTTCTTCTTCTGGCACCCCTATATTTCAAATATTGGAATATTTAAAGTTTTTCCAGAAGTTCCTAAGTGTCTCTTCATTTTTTTTGAATTCTTATTTCCTTCTTTTCTTCTGGATGGATGTTTATTTATTTCTTTTGTTCCAAGTCGTTGCTTTGAGTCCTGGTTTCCATCCTGTAATTGTTGGTTCCCTGAATATTTTGCTTTTTTTTCACTTTGGGTAGTCCTCATTTGTTCTTTAATTTTTTGACCAAGCTCAGTAAGTTCTGTGAACATCTTGATTACCAATGTTTTGAATTCCACATAAGATTTGTTGGCTCTCTGCTCATTGATTAGCTCTTTCTCTGGATTTTTAAAAAGATTTTTATTTATTTATCTTTAGAGGGGAAGGGAAGGAGAGAGGGAGAGAAATATCAAAGTATGGTTGCCTCTCATGTGTCCCCTGCTGGGAACTGGCCTGCAACCCAGGGATGTGTCCTGACTGGGAATTGAACCGCAATACTGGTTCGCAGGCCCGCGCCCAATCCACTGAGCTACACCAGCCAGGGCCAATTTCTCTGGATTTTTGCTCTGTTCTTTCATTTGGGCCATATTTCTTTGTCTTGGTGCACTGTTACATTGTAAGGGAGCAGAGTTTTAGGTATTCGCCAAGAGGTTTGGGGGAAACCTCTTTGCTGCATCATGTGCTCTCTGTGGAGGTGGGGTCAGAGAGAGAATGATGCAGCTCGCTTGCTGGTCTCTAGCCCCACTTTCCAACTAATTCTTTTGTGAGACTGGCAGTTTCTCCCACCATGATAAACCCTGCTGTAGTTCACAGTCAACTCTGAGTCTCAGTTTTCTACTCAGCCATCCCTGCCAATGCAGCCTCCCACCTCACTAAGGGTCTTTTCAGCCAGTTCTGCCCATGTGGTCCACTGCCTTGCGTTGGGTTCTCTCAGCTAGAGCCTGCTTCAGCACTTAGTTTGATCTGACACCTCACCAGGGGTTCTTTCAGCCAGCACCCCACTATGGCTCCTGTCCTGTGCGGTCTGATATCGCGCCCTGGGTTCTCTCTGTCTGCCCATCTTACCTGTCTGGTTGACTGTTTCTTTAATTCCTTGGTTGTTGGAGTTTCACTTAGTTTGATTTTTTGGCACTTCTGGTTGTTTATTGTTTTTAGATTGGTTGTTATCCTTCTTTTTGTTTTGCAAGGAAGCAAAGGATTTCTGCCCACACCTTCATCTTGGCCAGAACTATTTTTGAAAGTTTGTATGTCCTAAGAATTTATCCATTTTATCCAGGCTGTCTAGTTTGTTGGAATATAATTGTCCATAATAGTTTCTTACAATCCTTTGTATTCCTTTGGTGTCAGTTGTTATTTCTCCTCTTTCATTTTTCATTTTATTTATTTTGGTCCTTTCTCTCTTTTTTAAAAATAAGACAGGTTAAAATTTTGTCAATGTTTTTTTCTTTTCTAAGAATCTGCTCTTGGAATCATTGATCTTTTGTGTTTTTTGGACTCTATCCTGTTTATTGTGGTTCTAATCTTTATTACTTCCTTCCTTCTACTTACTTTGGACTTTGTTGTTATTTTTTTTCCTTTTCAAGTTCCTTTAAGTGTGAAATTAGATTGTTTATTTGAGTTTTTTTTTTTTTTTTTTTTTTTTTTTTTTTTTTTTTTTTTTTTACATAGGCTTATAATGCTATGAGTTTCCCTCTTAGGTTTCTTTCCCAGTGTCCCACAGATTTTGGATTGTTGTGTCCTCGTTTTCATTCGTTTCAAGGTATCCTTTGATTTCTTTCTTGATCTCATTGTTTACATATTAATTGTATTTTAATAACATGTTATTTAGCTTCCATGTTTTTGCACGTTTTTCAGTATTCTTGTTATTGATTTCTAGTTTCATAGCATTGTGGTCAGAGAAGATGCATGATATGATTTCAATCTTGTTGAATTTATGAAATTTGTTTTGTGTCTTAACATGTGGTCTCTCCTAGAAAACATTCCATGTGCACTCGAAAGGTATGTTTGTATATTCTGCTGCTTTGGGGTGAAATAATCTGCAGGTATCAATTAAATCCATTTTATCTAGTGTGTTGTTTAAGGCTGCTTTTTCCTTGTTGATTTTGTGCCTGGTAGATCTATTCATTGAAGTCAATGGGTGTTAAAATCCCAACTGTGACTGTATTTCTGTCAACTATGTCAACTATGACTGTGTATCTCTCTTTACATCTATCAAGATTAGCTTTACATACTTAGGTGCTCCTGTGTTGGGTGTGTAAATTTTTACTAGAATTATATACTCTTACTGGATTATTTCCTTTATCATTATGTAGTGTATTTCTCTGTATCTTACTATAGCATTGGTTTTAAAGTCTATTTTGTCAGCTGTAAGTACTGCTACTCCAAGTTCTTTTCCATTTGCATGAAATACTTTTGTAACCCTTTACTTTTAGTCTGTGCATATCTTTTGACCTGAGATGCATCTCCTTAATGCAGCATGTATATAGGTTCATGTTTTCTTATCCACTCAGCTACCCTGTATCTTTTCATTAGAGTATTTAAACCATTTACATTTAAAGTGATTATTGAGGCCTACCGGTGCTTACCACAGGCTGTGTTCTTACACTGCCTGTACAGAAAGGAGAGGTAGAGTAAACCCACCCCATATACACCTCGGCCTAGGCCCTTTGCCTGGTCTGTATTGTGAATGGGGGGACATAGAGTAAATAAAAAATAAAGTGATTATTCATAGATATGTACATAGGACATTTTATTATTTATTTACTTATAATTAATTTATTTTAATTGTTGTTCAAGTACAGTTTTCTGTCTTTTACTCCCATCTCAGTCCACCTCCTCAGCGCTCCCCACCTCCCTCTCATTTCCACCTCCCTTAGTTTTTGTCCATGTAAGCCCTGCCCCCTTTCCCATGAAATTCCCTCCCCTCTCTTCTCTGATCACGGTCAGCCTGTTCTTTATTTCAGTGTATTTGGTTATCTTTTGCTTGCTTGTTTGTTTTGTTGTTAAGGTTCCTGTTAAAGGTGAGATCATATATGGTATTTGTCTTTCATGGCCTGGCTTATTTCACTCAGCATAATGCTTTCCAGTTCCATCCATGCTGTTCCAAAGGGTAGGAGCTCCTTCTTTGTTTCTGCTGCATAGAATTCCATTGTGTATATGTACCATAATTTTTTCATCCGATCATTTACTGATGGGCACCTAGGTTGCATCCAACTGTTGGCTATTGTAAATCATGCTGTTATAAACATTGGGGTGCATAGGTGTTTTTGATAGGTGTTTCCAGGTTCTTAGAATATAATCCCAGCAATGAAATTGCTGGATGAAAAGGCAGATCCATTGTTAGTTTTCTGAGAAAATTCCATACTGTTTTCCATAGTGGTTGTACCAGTCTGCAATCCCACCAACAGTGAACTAGGGTTTCCTTTTCCCCACAACCTCCCAAAACTTGTTGTTTTTTGCTTTGTTTATGATGGTCATTCTGACCAGTGTGAAGTGGTATCTCATTTTGGCTTCAATTTGCATCCCTCTGATAGCTAGTGGTATTGAGCATCTTTTCATGTGTCTCTGGATCCTCTGTATGTCCTCCTTGGAGAAGTGTCTGTTCAAGCCCTTTGCCCATTTTTTAATTGGGTTGCTTGTCTTCTTAGAGTGGAATTGTGTAAGTTCTTTGTATATTTTGGAGATTAAACTATTGTCTGAGGTATCATTGGCAAATATGTTTTCCCATACAGTTGGTTCTCTTTTCATTTCAATGCTGTTTTCTTTAGCCATGCAGAAGCTTTTAATTTTGATGAGATCCCATTTGTTTATTCTTTCCTTTATTTCCCTTGCTCTAGGGGACATATCAATAAAAATATTGCTGCATGAAATATCTAAGGTAATCCTGCCAATGTTCTCCTCTAGGACTTCAATGGTGTTACGGCTTATATTTAAATCTTTTATTCACCTTAAATTTATTTTGGTGTATGGTGTAAGTTGGTACTCGGGTTTCATTTTTTTTGCATGTAGCTGTCCCAACACCATTTGTTGAAGAGGCTATCTTTACTCCATTTTATGTTGCTGCCTGCTTGGTTGAATATTAATTGGCCATAGAGACTTGGTTTTATTTCTGAGCTGTTCCATTGGTCTATGTGCCTGTTTTTATGCCAGTACCAGGCTGTTTTGATTACAGTGGTCTTGTAATACAGTTTGCTATCAGGTATTGTGTTCCTTCTTACTTTGTTCTTCTTTCTCAAAATTGCAGCTGCTATTCGGGGTCTTTTATGGTTCCATATAAATTTTTGAAGTGTTTGTTCTGTGTCTGTGAAGTATGTCATTGGTACTTGAATAAATATTGCATTGAATCTGTAAATTGCTTTGGGCAGTATGGACATTTTGATGATGTTAATTCTTCCCATCCATGAACATGGTATATATTTCCATTTGTTTGTGTCTTCTTTGATTTCTTTCTTCAGTGTTGTGTAGCTCTCTGCATAGGTCTTTTATGTCCTTGGTTAGGTTTGTCCCTAGGTATTTTATTTTTCTTTTTGCTATATTGAATGGGTTTTTTTTCTTGATTTCTGCTTCTGCTGTTTCATAGTTAGCATACAAAAATGCCTTTAATTTCTAAATATTGACTTCGTGTACTGCTGTTTTGCCAAATTCACCTATAAGGTTCAGCAGTTTTTAGTGTAGATTCTGTAGAATTTTCTATGTACACTATCATGTCATCTGCAAACAGTGACAGTTTTGTTTCTTCCTTTCTGATTTAAATGCCATTTATTTTATTTTCTTGTCTGATTGCTGTGGCTATAACTTCCAATACTATATGGACTAGAGGTGGTGAAAGTGGACAACCTAGTCTTGTTACTGATCTTAGTGAAAAAGCTTTTAGTGTTTGTCAATTGTGTATGATGTTGGCTGTAGGTTTCTCATATACGGTCTTTATTATATTGAGGAATACTCCCTCCATTTTCACTTTGCTGAGTATTTTTATCATAAATGAGTTCTGTAATTTATCAAAAGCTTTTATCTCATCTATTGATATGATCATCTGATTTTTGTCTTTGCTTTTGTTTATGGGATGTATTACATTTATCGATTTCCAAATATTAAACCATCTGTGCATCCCTAGAATGAATACCACTTGGTCATGGTGTATGATATTTTTAATTTATGGTTGGATGTGGTTTACCAATATTTTGTTGAGGATTTTAGGGTCTATGTTCATCAGTGATATTGGCCTGAAGTTTTCTTTCTTTGTTGTGTCTTTATCTGTTTTTTTATTGATTATACCATTACAGTTGTTCTATTCCCCCCCCTTCATTCCCCTCCACCCACACACTCCCTCCCCCACCATCCCCCCTTAGTTTATAACCACGTGTCCCAAGTTCTTTAGATTCTATATTTCCCCACTATTCTTCCCCTCCCCTATCTATTTTCTACCGATTGTCTATGCTATTTTCTGTACCTTCTCCCCCCTTCTCCTCCTCCCACTCCCCTGTTGCTAACCCTCCATGTGTTCTTCATTTCTATGGTTCCACTCCTGATCTAGCTGTCCTCTTGGTTTGATTTTGTTTTAGGTGTGGTTGTTAATAACCATGAGTTTTCTGTCCTTTCACTGTTAATATCTTTCATCTCCTTTTTTCTATATAAGTCCCTTTAGCATTTCATATAATAAGGGCTTGGTGATGATGAACTCCTTGAACTTGACCTTATCTGAGAAGCACTTTATCTGCCCTTCCATTCTAAATGAAAGCTTTGCTGGATAAAGCAATCTTGGCTGTAGGTCTTTGGATTTCATGACTTGGAATACTTCTTTCCAGCCCCTTCTTGCCTGTAAGGTCTCTTTTGAGAAATCAGCTGACAGTCTGATGGGTACTCCTTTGTAGGTGACTGTCCCCTTATCCCTTGCTGCTTCTAGGATTCTCTCCTTCATTTTGGTCTTGGCTAATGTAATTATGATGTGCCTTGGTGTGTTCCTTCTTGGGTCCAACTTCTTTGGGACTCTCTGAGCTTCCTGGATTTCCTGGAAGTCTATTTCCTTTGCCAGACTGGGGAAGTTCTCCTTTATTATTTGTTCAAATAAGTTTTCCACTCGTGACTGTTTCTTTCCCCTTCTGGTACCCCTATAATCCGGATGTTGGAACGTTTTAAGATGTCCTGGAGGTTCCTAAGCCTCTCCTCATTTTTTTGAATTCTCATTTCTTCATTCCTTTCTGGTTGGATGTTTTGTTCTACCTTCTGGTCCATTCCATTGATTTGAGTCCCAGTTTCCTTTCCATCACTATTGGTTTCCTGTGCATCTCCCTCATTTCAATTAGTTTAGCCTTCATATGTTCCTCTAATTTGTGACTATAATCAACCAGTTCTGTGAGTATCCTGATAAACAGTGTCTTGAATTGTGCTTCTGAGAGGCTGGCAATTTCTTGGTTGCTTAGAGTTATTGGCTCTGTGACTTGAGTTCTTCTTGCACCATCTTTTGGCCTGTTCGTGCCTGTTAAGTAGCAGGATTGGAGCCCTAGGTGTTCACCAGAGCAGGGCCACTCAGTTGCTGGGTTGTGATGCTGTATTTTGGGGCGGGGTCAAAAGGGAGCAATGGCATCCCGTCTGCTGCTACCACAGGTGCGGGAGCTGCCACTGTCACAGGAGCCCATGCGTTTCATCCCACTCCAGGCAAGTGTGCCACCACCATCATCCCTCCACCATTGGGTTTGTCCCCTGGGGCCTGCATGGTCTGTCTCACTGTGCGTAAATGTGTGACCATGGTCAGTCTGCCCCACACCTTGACTGGGTCTGGTCTACCTGCGCGCCTAGGTCTGAGGATCTTTCCTACTCGATCCTGCTCCTCTGCTGGCTCCGCCCCTCTTACCGTCCTGGTTGAAATGTTCGTTGTTGTTGGACTTCTGTATAATTCAATTTTCTGGTCTTTGGGTGTGTCCTAGTTCTCCAAACCTTTGTTGTATTCAAACTTGGTTGTGGGAGAAGGCACAGTGTTTCCACCTATGCCTCCATCTTGGCGGAAGTCTTTATCTGGTTTTGGGATTAGGATGATGCTGGCTTTGTAAAAGGAGTTTGGGAGTCTTGCATCATTTTGGATTTTTGGAATAGTCTGTGGAGGATAGGGGTTAGCTCTTCCTTAAATGCTTTGTATAATTCTCCTGAGAAGCCATCTGGTCCAGGTCTTTTGTGTGTCAGGAGATTTTTGATCACCGCTTCAATTTCATTTGCTGTTATTAGTCTGTTCAGGCTTTCTGCTTCTTCTTCATTCAGTTTTGCAAGAATACATTTTTGTAGATATTTGTCCATTTCACCTAGTTTTTCAAATTTCTTGGCAAACAGTTCTTCATAGTAATTCCTTCCAATCCTTTGTATTTCTGTGGTGTCAGTTGTAATATCTCCTCTTTCATTTCTGAGTGTGTTTATTTGGGTCCTATCTCTTTGTTTCTTGATGAGTCTGCTTAAAGGCTTGTCTACTTTGTGTATCTTTTCTAAGAATCAGCCCCTGGATTCATTAATCCTTCGAATTGTGCTTTTCATCTCTATGTCATTTAATTCTGCTCTGATCTTGGTTATTTCCTTCCTTCTACTTGTTATGGGCTGTCTTTGTTGTTATTCCTCAAGTTCTTGTAGGTGTAGGGTTAGTTTGTTGGTTTTAAATGTTTCTATCTTTTTTAGGTAGGTCTGTATTGGTATGAAGTTCCCGCTCAGGACTGCCTTACTGTGTCTCATAAGTTTTGGATTGTTGTGAGTTCATTTTCATTTGTTTCCAGAAACTTTTTAATTTCTTCACTAATTTCATTCTTGACCCATTCATTATTTAATAGCTTGCTATTCAATCTCCATGATTTTGAGTGTTTTGTTTTGTTTTTTTCCTTTGGGGTTGGTTTCCAGTTTCAGTCCCTTGTGGTCAGAGAAAATGCTTCGCATGATTTTAATTTTCTTGAGTTTGTTGAGGCTTTTTTTGTTTCCTATCATGTGGTCTATCTGTGAATGTGTTGAATGTGTATTTAGCTTCTTTGGGAATGAAGGGCTCTGTATATATCAGTTAAGTCTATTTCATCTAGGGCATTGTTCAATCTCACAATACCTTTGCTGATATTCTGTTTGGAAGATCTGTTCATTTTTGACAGTGATGTGTTGAAATCCCCTACTATAATTGTGTTGCTGTCAATATCTCTCTTGAAGTCCTCTAAGATTTCCTTTATATATTTGGGTGCTCCTATATTGGGTGTGTACATATTTACAATGTTTATTTCTTCTTGGTGGATTCCTCCCTTGAGTGATATGAAGTGACCTTTTAAGTCAGTCTTTATGGCCCCTTTTTGAAGTTTATTTTGTCTGATATGAGTGTTGCTACCCTGGCTTTCTTTTCCTGTTCGTTTGCTTTGAAAATTTGTTTCCAGCCCTTCACTTTTAGTCTGTGTAGTTCTTTTGTCCTGAGGTGGGTGTCTTGTAGGCAGCATGTATGTGGGTCATGGATTCTTATCCATTCAGCTATTCTATTTCTTTTTATTGGAGCATTTAATTTATGTTTAAGATTATTACTGATAGGTACTTATTGATTTTCATGTTTTTTTGTACCTATGTTTCTCTCTCTATCACTGTTTTCCTTCCTTTCCTTAAAGCAGTTTTTTTAGCATCTCTTGCAGAGCTGGTTTGCTGGAGGTGTACTCTTTTAGACTTCTTTTGTCTTGGAAGCTCTTAAAGTGGCCTTGCTTGCAGTCCCCTGGTCCTCATTATTTGGAATATATCTTGCCAGTCTCTTCTGGCTTGGAGCATTTTTATGAGAAGTCAGCAGCTAACCTTATTGGGGCTCCCTTATATGTTACTTCCTGTTTCTCCCTTGCTGCCTTTAAGATTCTCTGTTTGTCTTTGAATTTTGCCATTTTAATTATGATGTGTTTTGAAGTGGGCCTCTTTGGGTTCCTCTTGATTGGGACTCTCTGTGTTTCCTGGATTTGTGTAACTTTTTGTCTCATCAAATTAAGGGAGTTTTCCATCATGACTTTTTCAAATAGACTTTCTATTACTTGCTCTTCTCTTTCTGATATCCCTCTTATATGGATATGATTATGTTTAATGTTGCCATGCTTTCTTGTTATTCCCTCTTCATTCTTTCTGAACCTCTTTTTCTTATGTTGCTTTTTCTGGGTGTTTTTTTCTAATTTGTCCTCCAAGTCGCTGATCCGATCTTCTGTCTCATCGATCCTGCTTTGGTTTCCTTTTACTGTGTTCTTTGGTTCAGAAATATTATTTTTCATGTCCTCTTGGTCTTTGCTGATAGTTTTTATTTCCTTTTTCATGTTGATATAGTTTGCAGTGAATGCATTGTAGTTCCCCTGTAGTTTCTGGGAGCTCATTGTGAGCTTATTAATCTTCCTGATAACCATTGCTTTGAATTCGATATCTGATAGCTGACTTGCTTCTATTTCATCTAGCATTCTTTTTGAGGCTTCATCCTTTCCTTTCATTTGGGGACTGTTTCTTTGTCTTCCCATTGTTTGTGAGACTCTTCTTGTTAGCTTCAGCTTGTTAAGTTGATTTTGGGGGGGGGTTGGGTTTATGTTTTGAACTTCTGTGATATAATACCTATGAAATTCAGTGGTGTAGTCTCCTTGATCTTCCAGGCTTATTGGTCTTGGGATGTCCTTTAAGTTGGCTCTGTGTTTGTCTTTGGGTTTTGATGATTTTGGGGGGTCTTTTTATGTAGGTCCTTCCCGCCAGCTGGTTAACTGTTGGTCCCTGTGTTCACCACCTTTTGTGATTTGTTTTGCTGGTGAGGGCAGGTGTGTTGAAACTAGTTCTTCCATGTGTACAAGGTTTTGAGGATTCTCTTGTGCTCTTGTTCAGTTGTTTGTATTGGGTAGTTTCTCCACTATTTAGTTGTATTTCCAGATAGCACTTGGATTGTGGTTTGTGTGGTTTTCACTTTCTTCTTCACATTTTTCTGTTGTTATCTGTTGGTGGTTCCTTTGTTGTTGGATTTCATCTTCCAGTGGGTATCTTAGTGTACACTGCTTCCACCTACTCTTTTTTGTGATCAGTTGGAGGGGAAGGCAAAATAGTTTAAGACAGAAGGAGAGTATTTTATGATATTTACAGTAGAAGCCAATAGAGAAGAGATAGGAGAGTCTTTGGTTGTGTATAGTGTTAACCATAATCTTCAACCCAAATAGCCACTTTTAAGAAAGGAGAGAAAGAAGATAAGATTCTTGTTGGGGAGGGAAGGATTGTGAGTTGGATCTAGAAAGCAGTGAGGTTGTGGGAGGTCGGATTGTGAGGTAAGGTGAGAGTAAAGAATAGTAAATAGGTGTAGTGAGTGAAAGAATATAGTTAAACACTAGAGTAATAGAGTTCAGGAAACTATGAAGTGGGCTAAGGTCTGGGAGGGGTGTTGTGAAGTAATTACAATTGTGTGGAACAGCTATTATTTACAATAATATTAGAGCAACAATAATATGAAAGAATCTATGTGATCTGGATAACAAGAATAGGGGGTATAGAAGTTTGAGTAGCGTGCTAAAGGAACACAATTGACGTGAAGGACAGTAAATTAGCAATACATTGTGGAAGAGAGAACAGGGGAAACCTTTCAAATGATACGATATAACTAGTCAAGCAAACTAAACTATACAGAAAGAAGAGGAATACAAAAATATTATTAAAATAAAAGATGTAAGAATAGTGAAAAATAATAATACAAGTATGCAGTAACTTGTAGTTTCTCTGAAATAGCAAAGTGAGATTTGTGTCTTTGTCTCTACTGTTGGGATGCCCCCTCTTTGGGTCCAACTCTGGTCCTTTCACAGTTCCAAGTTTTTTGTCTCACTTCTGGGGGAAAAAAAGGCAGAAGGGAGGAAGAAGAGATAAGTTTGGAAAGAAAGGAAGAAGGAATAAAACAAGATAGAAGGAAAGAGAGAAAAAAGGTATTGAAATTTTAAAAAATATTACTTAAAAACAAACAGACAAAGAAACACCTCTTTTTGGGTTCAAACTGGCCAAACCAATTTTTCTGGTCTTGCTGGCTGCAGCAAGCTGTGGGACGATTGGTGTGGCCTTTCTCCATCTGTACTGAGCCAATCTTGTGAGGACTCTCCCAAGAGCTAGTCTGGTGCCTCTCCCCAGCACCCCATGTGCAGGGCATCCAGGTCTTCTTCAGAGCACTCTTTTCCCAGGGGTTTTATCACTGTGGGCTGGGGTGCACACCCAGCCAGTGGCGCACACCCAGCCAGGCTGCCTCAGTCCTCGGGTTTTGGCGTGAACTCTTCCCAGTGCTATTGGGGAAAGCAGGGCCTTTCACCTGGCCTGGTGGGGAGTAGGCTGAGTGGCCTTTGCAGGAGAATCCCCCAAACAGTTTTACTTTTTGAGAAATTCCTCCTACTCAAGACTGCTGCTCAGTACAGCCCAATTCTCCAGCCAGACTGGTGACTGTCGGGGTCAGAGCCTGACACTGTGACTCTCAACTCTCCCAAGCTGAAGACTACAGACTCTGCTGGAGATCTTGGCCTTTATGTGTCTGCCTCTTTGTCCTTATTTCCCCCTCTGCAACTTCAGGCAACCAGGTCTCTCCTGGTGCTGCTTAAACCCTGCTTGGCCAGGAAGGGAGGGAGCAGTTGACTCGGCTCTCTCCCAAGGAGTCTGTGGTAGACCCAGCCCTGGGTGCTGGGTGCTGGGCGCCAGGCACTGGGCTGAGGCTGCTGTTGCTCCTGTCCCTGTCCTGGTCCCTGGGACCTTATTCTCCTGCAGCCGTCTCCTTATCGTCTGGTTTTTCAGTGTCTGCTACAATTTCTAGTCTCTTATTTTTATATATGCTGGGGTGCTGTTGGCTGTTTGCACTCTTCTTCCATAGACCGGCCAGGTTTTTCTCCTGTGTGTAGGAGGAAGTGAAATCTGCTCCATCCTACTCCATCACCATCTTCTCAATCCCCATAGTGCCATTTTATTGTTAGACTGCTTCCCTCTCTTTTAAAATTTTCTCCTTTTCTTCTTCTTAAAGCAAGATCTTCAACATTTGTTATAGTACTGATTTGGTATTACCAAACTCCATTAGCTTTCTCTTTTCTGGGAAGCTCCTTATTTCTTCTTTGAAATTAATAATAACCTTGTGGGGTAAAATAGCCTTGGTTGTAGGTCCTTCTTTTCATCACCTTGAATATTTCATAACAATCCCTTATGGCCTGAAACGTTTCAGTTGAGTAATAAGATGACAGTGTAATTGGTACTCCCTTGCCTACTTTTCTCTGTGGCTTTTATGATTCTTTCATTTTATTTAAGGCTTGCCATTTTAATTATCTTCTGTCTCTGCGTAGCCCTCTTTGGGTCCAACTTGTTTGGGATTCTCTGAGCTTCCTGGACTTGTGCGTATTTTTCATTTACAATATTAGGGAAGTTTTCAGTCATTTATTTCTCCAAATAGCTTCTCAATCCTTTGTTCACTCTCTTTTCCTTCTGGTATTTCCACGATGCTGATGTTGTTATACTTCATGTTGTCCAAAGTATTCGTTAAGCTCTCCTCATTTTTAAAAATTCTTTTTACTCTTGCTGCTCTGCCTGGCTGTTTTTTTCTACCTTGTCTTTCAAAACACTGATTCAGAACCCTGCTTCACTTAATCTACTGTTTATTCCTTTAAGTGTATTATTAATTTCAGACATTGCTTTCTTTATATCTGACTGGTCCTTTTTTATGGTTTCTATGTCCTTTTTTCATGCTGTTGAGTATCCAGACAATTATTATTCTAAACTTTCCTTCTGATCAATTGCTTGTTTCCATTTCATCTAGTTCTTCTGGAGAATCCACTTGTTCTTTCATTTGGGGTCTGTTTTTGTGCCTTCCCATTTTGGTTGCTTTTTCTGTATTTTCTATCTTAGCTGTTAAACTAATCAACTATCAAACTGAAAAGGTGTTAATCTAATCAAGCAGTGAGTAGCAGCTGGGCTTAAGCACCACATAGTGGGAAAAGGTAACTACACCAGGCAGGGTTATTGCTTCTCCTCAGGCTGATGCCATTCGGAGAGGAGCACTCTGCCTGAGAGAAATGGCTGCTACTTATGGGGAATGATTCAGCACAGGGTTCCTGGCAGCTGTGCCTTCAGTTCTCTCCCCAGAGCCACCAACCCCAGATTCTCCTCTGGCATCTCTAGTCCACTCTTCCCTCCCTTTGCTAGAGCCCAGGGTAAATGGCTGCAAATGAAATTTTCTTCATGGGCCCTTTAAAAGGCTCTCTTTGTCCAGTCATCTTTCCCTTGCAGACAGAAATCCTGCTTGTTTTCACAGCTGGATATTTCTGGATTCCTTTCCAGCTCAGTATTGTAGGCCAGGAAGCCCAACTTGGGGTTGAGACCTCACATTTCTCAGGGGGGGGCAGATCCCCTGGCTCCTGAAATAGCCCTCTGGAACTTCAGCTGCTACCTGTGGAAACCCAGCCAGCCTTCTTGGAACCCCTCTGCACTCCCTACCAGTCATGCTATGGTAATATGGTTTGTTCTGTATGTCTTTGGTTATAAGGCTTCTCTCCACCTAGTGTTCAGTTGGTTATTCTAGATGATTTCTCTACAATTTAGTAGCGATGCCATATTGGTCCTGGGAGGAGGTTAGTGTAGTTTCCACTTACTCCTACCATCCTGTGGCATGGAGTCTGGAGCCAGATCAAAGCAGCACTGGGGTGTTTGAGGACAAGCCCAGGGACTTGGCAGCCTGAACACACTCAGTGACCTTCTTGAAACTGCCATCTTGGGTGTAAGCTTCCTCTTAGAAGCTTCTGGAATGAAGATTCTTGAGATTCCAAACATCCTCACTTCCAAGAATTCCTAAAGGAGATTCTGATGCACTCAGATTCAAGACATACTGTTATAAGGCATTTTCTCCAGGCCCCAGTTTAGTTTTAGGGCAAGTTGAGTTAATCCAAGGTAGATTTAACATGTGTTTTGGAAAGAAAATGATAGAATGAAGAGTTTGAAATAAGTTGATGGCATAAGAAAATAATTTCATAACTGAATAAAAATATAATTCAGGAGAGAAGATATTTTAGGAGCTTCATAATTATTACTCCTGACTTCTCATGCCTTAGTTTCCTTTCTTCTATGAAATAGGAAGTAATAGTTTGGAGAGTTAAATGCATTCATGCATAGAGAATTTATCATAGTGAGTGGCACATAATAGGTGTGCAATAAATATTTATTATTATTATTCTACAATAAGTATACTTATTAAAACTATTCAGTGCCTTTCTTATGAAAAATATATAGGGTATTTCAGTGACTCCAGGTAAAGGGCATCATTATTCAGTGACTCCAGTGGCATTATTATTTTTATTGCTGTTATTGTGGTAATGCTTCTGGAGGTGCATTAGATACAATGGGAGACTGCACTGTATGCTCTCCAGGATGCTTCTTCCAGCCTGGCCATTTAAGCATGCATAAGGTGGATTCATCCAGATGGAATAATATACTCAAACTATAACTTACTATTTCAAGCTTTTAGTTGTAACCAGAAAATATAAATGGGGAAGCTGATAGCAAGAGTATGACTTCTTGAGGTGCCAGGTTAACAGCCATGGAGCATCTGAAACCGCAGAAGAACATGGATTACTTCCACAGAGTGAATCAGAGGTGATAGTCTGTGGCATGGAATCTGGAGCCAGATCAAAGCAGCACTGGGGTGTTTGAGGACAAGCCCAGGGACTTGGAAGCCTGAACACACTTAGTGACCTTCTTGAAACTGACAGCTTACTCTGGCTGCTCATCTCTTCCTTTAAGTCTCCTCTCTTTCTTTCACTTGCAAAGTTGAAAAAGACAGCTCTAACATTTATTCTCTGGATACAAGACACTCAGTCTTGCATTCTCATGGTCCCTAACACAAGTGGAGAAAACTATACACATGCTATTTTGGCTGAAGAATAAAAAAAGACATCATAGGGAGAAGGACTGAAAATTTTCTTAATCATTCATTTTTTCATAATCTCTTCTGAAAGGCCAGGATTGGTAAAATTGGGATACCAGAGAAGGGGGACCAGATGATGCTACCTCAAGATATGCCTCTTTGGTGTGTGGATTATTTTGAGCCAAAGGCCAATGGGAACCAGCAGCTGCAAGAAAAGTTTTAAAACAGGGCATAAGTTTTTTGTGCCTTGCAAAGTTACATTTATGAAGGAAATTTCCATTTATAGATTTGTCTTTCTTTCTCATACCAGAGAAAGAAAGACTTGACAATTTAATCAATAGAAAAAGCATAGACTTAAATCTGAGCAAAAGACTTTACTAAACAATCCTTGATTACAATACTTTTTCTGATCACCTTCCCATAACTTTTTCTTCCTCTTAGAAGCCTCAAACAGGTTTTCTTTTGTTCAGCCTAAGACAGTATATTAGCACAAATTCTAACCATCACTGATTGCTCCCAGGTGTATGCATGATGCATGTGTTAGTAATTCTGTTTGTTTTTCTCTTGATCTATATTTTTAATATTTTCTTTTAAATTACATTTAACAATCAATATTATTTTATATTAATTTTAAGTGTACAGTATAGTGGTTAGACACTCATATACTTTACAAAATGGTCCCTCTGATATTTCAAGTGCCCACTTGGCATTGTACAGTTATAACATTACTGATTATATTCCCTAAACTCTATGTCCCCATGAAATATTTTGTTATAATTTATACTTCTTAATCCCTTTACCTTTTTTACTAAGCTCCCAAGCCCCCTCCCTTTCTACAACAATCAGTCTGTTCTCTGTATCTACAAGTCTGTTACTATTTTGTTCGTTCATTTTTGTTAGACTCCACATGAGTTAAATAATATAGTAGTTATCTTCCTCTCTCTGACTTATTTCATTTAGCATAATACCCTCTAGGTCCACCCATGCTGTTGAAAATGGTAAGATTTCATTCTTTTGCCCTGGCTGGTGTGGCTCAGTGGATTTAAGTGCCAGCCTGCAAACCGAAGAGTCTCTGGTTCAATTCGCAGTCAGGGCACATACCTGGGTTGCAGGCCAGGTCCCCAGTTGGAGGCATATGAGAGGCAACCACGCATATATGTTTCTCTCCCTCTCTTTCTCCCTCCCTTCCCCTCCATCTAAAAAGAAATGAAATAAAGTCTTTTAAAAACTAAAACAAAGATTTTATCTTTTATACACCAGTAATATTCCATTGTATATATGCAACGCCACTTTTTTATCCAGTCATCAACTGATGTGCACTTGGCTTTTGCATATTTTAGCTTTTGTAAATAACACTGCAATGAACATAGGGGTGCATATATTCTTTTGAATTAGTATTTTAAAATATATAAACCCAGAAATGGAATTGCTAGGATAAGGCAGTTCCATTTTAATTTTTTAAGGAACTCCATACTGTTTTTTACAGTGGCTGTAGCAATCTGTGTTCCTACCATCATTACACCAGGGTTCCCTTTACTCCACATCATTCCAACATGTTGTTTGTTGATTTATTGATGATAGCCATCCTGACTATCAAGAAATTAAGGTTTCAGGGGAAGGGGGAAAGGGTTTGAAGGAACTAGTATAAAGGGCACATGGACAATAGCAAGGGGGAGAGGTAGAGACTGGAGGGAGTTGGGAAGGGCTGGAAGGGTAGGCTGGGATGGGGGTAAAGGGCAGAAGACTGTACTTGAACAACAATTAAAATACTAAAAAATTAAAAGAAAAAATTAAGGTTTTAGGTAATACGTTATTGTAGTTTCAATTTGCATTTTTCCGATGATTGGTGACATTGATAATCTCATATGTCCACTGGCCATCTGTATGTCCTCTATGCAGAAGTGTCTATTAAGCTCCTCTGCTTACTTTTTAATTGAAATTTTTGTTTTGGTGTTGAGTTGTCTGAGTTCCTTCTAAATTTTGTATATTATCACCTTATTGATGTATCATTAGCAAATTATCTTCTTTCTTTAAAAAATTTAATTTTTTTATTTTTTGCATATACAAGTGTATGTTTTTTTAATTTCTGTGTTCATTTTTGACAAACGTGATAACATATTCTATACGCAGTTTTTTAAAGCTTTTTAAAATTGTTGTTCAAGTAGTTTTCTGCCTTTTCCTCTCAGCCCTCCTCACCTCCCTCCCCTGTTTCCACCCCCCGGCACTATTGTCCATGTGTCCTTTATAGTAGTTCCTGTAAATCCTTCACCCTTTTCCCCCATTACTCCCCCTCCTCATGCTTTGGTTACTGTCAGCCTGTTATCAATTTCAATGTCTTTGGCTATACTTTGTTTGCTTTATTGATTAGGTTCTTGTTAATGGGAGATCATATGGTATTTATCTTCCACAATGTCCATACTACCCAAAGCCATACCTGTTAAAGTACCAATGGTATATTTCACAGATATAGAACAAACACTTCAAAAATTTACATGGAACCATAAAAGACCCCGAAAAGCAGCTGCAATGTTGAGAAAGAAGAGCAAAGTAGGACGGATCACAATACCTGATATCAAACTGTATTACCAGGCCACAGTAATCCAACCAGCCTGGTACTGGTATAAGAACAGATGCATAGAACAACAGAATAGAGAGCCCAGAAATTAACCCAAGTCTTTAAGGTCAATTAATATTTTACAAAGGGTGCAGAAGCATAAAATGGAGCAAAAATAGCCTCTTCAACAAATGGTGTTGGGAGAGCTGAACAGCAAAAAAATGAAACTTGGGCACCATTTATTGAATAGACTCTACTCTATTGAATATTCTTGCCTCCTTTGTCATATATAATTTGAACATATAGGTGTGGAATAATTCCTGGACTCTCTATTCTGTCCTATTGATGGTGGTGTCTGTTTTTATGTCAGTGTCATCTTATTTTGATTACTGTAGTCTTGTAGTATAGCTTGGTATCTGGTAGCATGATACCTCCAACTTTATTTATTTCTTAAGATTTCTGTGAATATTTTGTGGTTCTATATACATTTTTGGATTATTTGTTCTAGTTCTGTTAAAAATACTATTGACAGGAATTGCATTGAATCTATAGATCACTTTGGGTAGTATGTATATTTTGATGATGTTAACTCTTTTTATCCATGAACACAGCATATGCTTCCATTTATTTGAATCTTCTTCAATTGCTTTCTTTAATGTTTTACAATTTTTTGAGTAAAGGTCTTTTACGTCCTCGGTTAAATTTATTCCTAGGTATTTTATTCCATTTTTTGATGCTATTGTAAATGGGATAGGAGTCTTAGTTCCTCTTTTTGGTAGTTCATTAATGGTGTATAAAATGCAACCAATATCTGGTTATTTATTTTGTATACTGCTACTTTACTAAAATCAATTATAAGTTCTAGTAGTTTTTGATGGTATTTAGGGTTATATATATATATTATAATGTCATCTGCAAATAATGGCAGTTTGTTTTTCCTTTACAATTGGATACCTTTTATTTTTACTTCCTGTCTGATTGCTGTGGCTAGGACTCCCAATACATCGTTGAATAAGAGTGACTTAAGTGGACATTCCTGTCTTGTTCCTGATCTTAAGAAAAACAATTTTAGATTTTCTCCATTGAGTATAATGTTAGCTGTAGGTTTGTCATAAATAGACTTTATTATGTTGAAGTATGTTCCCTCTGTTCCCACTTTACTGAGAGTTTTTAACATAAATGGATGCTGGATTTTATTAAATGCTTTTTATGCATCTACTGATATGATCATGCAATTTTATACTTCATTTTGTTACGTGGTGTGTCACATTAATCAATTTGCGGATATTGAACCAACCTTACATCCCAGGAATAAATGTCACTTGATAATGGTGTATGATCTCTTTGATGTATTGCTGGGCTTGGTTTGGTAATATTTTGTTGAGTACCTTTGTATCTAGGCTCATCAGGGATATTGGGTTTTAATTTTCTTTCTTCGTAGTGTCTTTATCTAGTTTTAGAATTAGGATAATGCTAGCCTCATAAAATGAGCATGAAGTCTTTCCTCCTTTTGAATTTTTTTTTTGGAATAGCTTAAAAAGGAAAGGTGTTAATTCTTCTTTGAATGTTTGGTAAAATTCACCTGTGTACCTCTCTAGTCTAGGACTTTTCTTTGTTGGAAGTTTTTGTGTGCTAATTTGACTCTGCTGGTTATAATAGGTCTATCTTTTTTAAAATTTATTTAATTATTTTTCAAGTACAGTTTTCTGACTATTACTCCCACCCCATCCCACCCCCCCGTGCTCTCCTCCTCCCTCCCATTTCCACCCTTCTTAGTTGTTGTCCATGTATCCTTTATATTTGTTCCTCTAAATCCCTCCCCTATTTCCCCTGAAATTCCCTCCCCTCTTCCCTCTGGTCACTGTCAGCCTGTTCTCTATTTCAGTGTCTCCGGTTATATTTTGCTTGCTTATTTGTTTTGTTGTTTAGCTTCCTGTTAAAGGTGAGATCATTTGGTATTTGTCCTTCACCACCTGTCTTATTTCACTCAGCATAATGCTTTCCAGTAATAGGTCTCTTAATATTTCCTCTTTCTTGATTCAGTCTTAAAAAGTATATATTTTTAGGATTTTATCCATTTCTTTCAGATTGTTCACTGGATTGGCATATAGTTGTTCATAGTATTTTTGTATAAATCATTGTATTTTTGTAGTGTCAATTGTCTTATCTCCCCTTTCATTTCTGACTTTATTTATTAGGGTCCTCTCTCTTTCATTTCTTGATTAGTCTGGTTAAAGCCTTATCCATCTTGTTTATCTTTTCAAAGAACAAGCTCTTGGTTTTATTGATCTTTTGTATTGTTTTTTATTTTTATTTATTTATGTTTTTTAATATAATTTTTATTTAATTCTTGTTCAAGTACAGGTTTCTGTCTTATATTCCCAACCCTGCCCGCCCCCACCCCATGCTCCCAGCCTCCCTCCCCTTTCCACCCCCCACCCTTAGTTATTGCCCATGTGTCTTTTATACTTGTTCATGTGAGTCCATTCCCTTTTCCCCTATGATTTTCTCCCTTCTCCCCTCTGGACTCTGACAGCCTGTTCCATATTTGAGTGTCATTGGTCGTATTTTGCTTGCTTGTTTGGTTTGATTAGATTCCTATTAACGGTGAGATCATATGATATTTGTCTTTCACCGCCTGGCTTATTTCGCTCAGCATAATGCTTTCCAGTTCCATCCATGATGTTGCAAAGGGTAGCAGTTCCTTCTTCCTTTCTGCAGCATAGAATTCCATTGTGTAAATGTACCATAGTTTTTTGATCCAGTCATTTACTGATGGGCATCTAGGTTGCTTCTAACTCTTGGCCATCATAAATTGTGCTGCTGTGAGCATCGGGGCTAAGGAAAACAGTATCAAGATAAAAAGAGAAGCAACAGCTTGGGAAAACATATTTGCCAATGATACCTCAGATAAGGGTTTAATCTCCAAAATATACAAAGAACTCACTCGACTCCACTCAAAGAAGACAAGCAACCCAATCAAAAAATGGGCAGAGGACTTGAACAGACATTTCTCCAAGGAGGACATACAGAGGATCCAGAGACACATGAAAAGATGCTCGATATCACTAGCTATCAGAGAGATGCAAATTAAAAC